>NC_051449.1:6905451-6998793 GCF_001649575.2 Kryptolebias marmoratus | reverse complement strand
CAAGTTTCATTCCATATATTCAGGTTTCATTCCATATATTCAAACTTTCAAATATAAGAATACATATACAATAATTTCCTGAACGGCATGCCATAATATATATATATATATATATATATATATATATATATGAAAATAAATCTGTAGAAAATAATAAAAATTATAATTATCATATTAGAATTATAAGTAATTTTTAAAAGTTTACCCTTTATCTTCATTAAGTAAGCTTGGTTTTTCTTATTGTAATAACTACACTCAGTACAACTGAAGTTATTTTTTATTATTATTATTATTATTTAGACAAAAAAAGGTTTTTACCTTTCTGATTTGCAAAAAGACCAATCCAGTAAGACGTGTGGCTGTCCTCATATATTCTGATGTTATTGTGTATGAATTCTTGTTCAGCAGGATCTTCAATGCTGGCAAGCATCCCACCTTTACAAATCAAATCTATAGTTTTAGTAAAAGCAACATGCATTTTTAAGAATCTAATCTAAAACATTTTTTTTGAAAAACATTTACCATGTTCTACGCAGCTGGTTGCTGCAGCTGACCATGTCTTCTCCTCAGAGAAAAATATATAACAGTGACCCCTAAAAGGCTTCCAGGAATATAGATGCCCTGGAACAATTTCATCTGGGTCTTTAGGACAAACTCCTGGAAAATCATTTGTCTGTACTGTTGGTGGTACATCTGTAAATGAAAATGTTGACACTGGTGTAAATTATTTACGTGTTTTAAAGTTTCAATGTAGTTGCAAGAAAATTTAGTATTTAGTAGAAAAGAAGTTTAGCAGTCAAATAAATTTTGCAACAAAAGATTTCAGCTTTTATTAAATAACAATCATCAGTTGACTTATTAAAAACATCAATCTGATTTTACCTGTAGACTTCATACAAACACTGCTGATGGTCTGATTGCAATAATCAGTTTTCCATTTTCCATCCACATCCACATAAACACAAGTTTTGTTTCTGCTCGGTTCATCTTTACCCCACTTAGTAAATTTCATGGACCAGCCATCAATGTATTTGAAATATCCATTGGTCTGGAAGCAAAAAGCAATTTCACAACAATCAAGTAAATTATTGAATGTTTGGTTTTTAATAAATGTTACCATTGTAATTCATTAGCACAAGTTGAGTTAACCCAGTCAACTGGGGCTTTTGCTAGCATCTGGATTTAAAGTTTTTTAGTTTCACTCATTAATTGCTACAGACCTGCTTTTGTTTTTGTTCTTTTTGTGCCAATTGGACTATTTTATTATTTTGAAAAGATGCATTTTGGGAATACAGGTTCATATATATATGTGACTGATACTACTATGTTAGTGTGCTCTTACAAATGCCAAATATAAAAAATAAATCTTTTTAGATTTTGGAAAACCATGGTGTTTTTGCTCAAGGGAATTATATTGTCAGATTTTCATAGAAGCCAATTCCTAGTTCAGACATTTGACAGGTAGTGTATGTGCCACCCATCAGAATATTAGAATTACCTCTGTGAGCATTTTATCAGGAGACAACTGAAGACTGACACCTTTTTTGACAAAAGTATGATATAAGATGTTACCCTAAACTATTGAAATGTTTTTAAGTTCCTTTCCTCTGTAACTTTTATGGGTCTATTCACTAAATTTCTCCTTGGAACGAGTCAATGTTGTCAGAAAAATCTAGTTTTGAATTGACTGATGGGGTATTTTATTTAGCAGGCATTTAACACCATACCTGAGCTTTGTTGAGCCCTATCCATAGAGGACTCTGGAGACTCATTGCCAGCAGCTCGATGTAAGCCTGCGTCCACTCAGACCGCACGCTAGCCAGATTTGCAGCATCATCCTCACAGTGCTTCTTGGCTGCATCCCAACTCATTTGTTGAGGAACAAGTTTAATGGAGTCATTCAATATTTTGATGTAGTTGGTAGAAGGTGTTGGCTCAGGAGAGTCAGGGAGGGATGAGTCTGTTTAGGGTGAGAGAGGAAACTAATTTTATTTTTATAGTTTTAAATTACAGCACAGTAATGCTTAAGATGGTACTGCTGTGATCTTTAACTAAAGTTACACAGAACAAAATCTGCACTTGTAGCAAACACTGGGCATTTGGCTTAAGGTCAACTTATTGAAGATTTGACAGATTTTATATTTTTTGTTTTTGTACTACTTTAATTGAAGTTTAACTTACCAACATTTTGCAGACATATAAATCCGTTGGTGTCATTGCAGGACTTTGAAATCCATTTACCAATGCCAAGTGAAGGATTGGTGTTGATCACGGAACAATCTTTACTAGAATGCTAGGTTCAAAGAAGCAAAGACATTGCAAATAAAAAATAACAATATAGTAAGTTTTAAATAGATTAATAAAATAGTATGTTGTGTTTTGTTTGTCTGTAATAAAGGTATATCAATAAATATAGAAAATAAATGTAAAATGTTTACTACTGTTTTGCTATGAATTTTGTGATCAAGTATATGTAAGTCCTGGAGAGATACACAAAATGTGGGGCAGATATAAAATATACATTTATCTCAAAATTATAAAATGTTTTCCGTCCATGTGACTACAGGTTTATTCACAGTAACAAAAATGTCATTGGAAGCAAATGAATACCTTCACCTTTTCAGTTTGTCCCATATCACAAAAAAGTACAATGTAGAAAGAAATCCTATCTCTAGTAACAAAATACATTGTCAAAGACAATGCCTTCCATGGTAATCAACTCACTCATGTTCTGCTTGTCCCAATAGTTTGTTGGTAAAAAAAAATAAAGAAATCAAGAAAAAAAAGCACTTTCTTTTATGTATATTTATGGCAAATATAACATTTATGAAAAATGTTTAAAAAATTATAATATATACTATATATTATGTATTTTTTTAAAAACTAAAATATTGAGATATTGGTTTTAGGTCTTACTGTTACGCTCAAGTGTGAATTGGTAAAAATAGTTATAAAGCTCCTTCAGTTTATTCAAATTTTCCTTATATTTCTGACATTCATGAATTCAGTTAGGCACTGTTGGATTCTAGTTGAGTTCACTCAGTATACAGCAGACCACAAGTAAAAGTAGGATGGCTGTGATCAGCTGTGAGTTTTACAATGTCAAAGAATATTTCAGTTTTGCTGTACATGTGTTGGGGGAGGAGCTTGGCGAATAAAAAGTTTATAGCAAATTTCATACAGTAATGTATTTAACTTGATTTAATGTCCTAATGGATAGATTTGAAAACAATGATCACTTACTTTGTAAACATAGTTGACATATGACTTTGGCTGCCCATCAGTCCAGACAAATGAACCCTGATGTAGTTTATGAAGGCCAATCCACAGATCTGTAGTTGGTGCCATACTCATTTGAAACAATAAAAACACTGAAAATTGAAAACAATAATTACAGATTTGATAATTAGATGTTGTATAATTTGACATCTACAGAGAAAAATATTCATTTTAACATATTTTTCAATTAAATTGAATAAGTGTTTCTTTCATTCCACTTTTTTTTTACTTATTTTTATTTTCCATGCCTTAATTTGATTTTTCAATTATAAACTGAATAAACCTGTTATTTGTAGTTCTAGGTTCAATGAGGATATAACAGAAATAATGAAGCTAGTGTTCCTTTAGAGCACATGTGTCAGACTGCATATTGTAGATGTGGTCTTGTTTTAAAACACCTGGTTTAAATGACTGACTTGTGGGCATGCTTCTGGAGAACTTGATGATTTGGTGAGGAGGTAATTAAACCATTTGAATCAGGTGTGTTGGAGCAGAAAAACCTAAGACTTCCAGGACAGTGGCCCTTGAGGAGTTTGGCACCCCTGCTTTAGGGAATGCTAATTGTCCAGCGTTTTAAACAAAGATCTCAAGAGATCTGTTAGTTTGTGATGGTAACAACTCTCAGCTTCTACCACACCAAGGTTTGGAATAAAATCTGTAAAATTGATTGAATTATACCCATTTTTGTATTTGCTATGGCCAGTTAGCTGTGGCCAAAAGTTAATTAGCTGTAGATGTTACCTCTAATGATTACTTTTTGCAAGTTTCATCAAAATACATCCAGTGGTTCATGCGATATTTGTTAACAGACAAACAAACACATGTAAACAAACACACAGGCAAATAAATGATTGTCTACCTTTATGGTGGTAGACAATAAAAACTAAATAAATAAATAAAACTCCTTCAATAGCAAAGCCTTGTTGTTTTTTAAAGTGTCATTTTTTTTCTTTAAAGCTTTTTTCTGTAAATAAGAAATAAATTTTACAAGCCAAACTCCATCGACTCTCTTAAACTTAAAGTGACTGTCTTGCATTCACTAAGTTTAAGCTTTGTTGCTTGCTAGTCACAACTTTATGTTTTAAGTGGATTTAAAAACATAACCTTGGAAAATTAAGTGATTAAGAAGATCTAAAGCTTTTATGAGAAAACAAACCTTGCACATGTCTTGAAGAAATAGAGGCCAAGTTTCCACCCATGTCTTTGCACTGCTGCCTCGCATCAAACCATGTCATATTCTGGTTGTTTATGATCTTATAACACTGGAATTTGAGACAAAGTAATGCTGATTTACAACAAGCAAAATGTTAAATATTGCATCACTGAGGATAGGATAGGCTCTACTATAAAATATCAATGTTTTAGGGGCTAGATTTTGAAGAATTCACCCTATCCATTTTGTTGTTGTCCCTGCAACATATCAATCTTACCTCTGAGTTCAGTTTTTTCCAGTTTTCTTTGCAGCCACCTTTAGGTGGCACTGTAGGAGCTACTGTGGTGTTGGCAGGAGGTGACGTGCTGCGCTTACAAATAGATAAAAATTCCTTTCCACAGTTATAATCGTGCCAAAATCCTGTGAAACAATCCAAGATAAGAAAATTAGCACATCATAATTAATACGCAACGCTATAATAATGCATTGTTATTAAACTTCTTAATTCATTTCAATTAAATCAAATACTTTTGGACTTTAAGTTGTTTTCAAGTTAGCTTAGAAAATAGGCAGCAATACTTATTTTCTTCAATTCAACAGAAATTAAAACAGAGTTATGAATATGAATGCTTATAGACAGTCTGTTTATGTGACCTTATACTCTAACTTTGTTTATGTGGTTGGCTGCATGAAAAGGCAAGAAAAATGAGAAATGAAGCAAAATGCAGATAAACCACACTGAATTATATTTTTGTTTTGTTTTTTTACCAGACACCTAAAAATACAACCCCTGACAAAACTTATGCAATCGCCGCGTTGAACAATGTTTGAATGTGTAATAAAAATATAAATAAACAAGAAAATAACAAACAAATAAAACTTTTTTTTTTTTTTAAATTCCACCATTCTGGCATTCAAAACAAGAAAAGAAAGAAATGCATTTGTTGTAGTCAGGCACAACTGCTTTTTTGAGAATAAGCAAAAGAAAAAAAGAAAAGTGAATTGTATTACTAAATTAAAAGTGAATTATATTACTCACCAGAATAAGTCATGGCAACACAGTTCTCATCATAATTTTTGAAGTCAGGCTGGCCTTCCTCCCATCGGTTAAAAAACACTGGAGAACCATCTCCCCATCTAAATTTAACACAAACGTTTAGGTTAAAATCAATAAACACAATTCATCTTAAAAGTATTATTGAAAAAAAGACTGAATCCAAACAACATAAAAAAACATTAAACATTAAAATGCATTTTGTTGCATGTGTGGTTAGACTGTAACATTGGAGATGAACATTTTTTAAAAAAAAGGGTGACTTACAATTTTTCCCCTAAATTGTATACTCACTGAAATGTGTTGTCTAAATCTACAGTCAAACCAATCCAGTACACCCATTGTCTGGATCTCTGCAGATAATATATGTTTATTTTAGTTTATGAAGAGGAGACACATAGAAGAACAAGTGCAAGGAAAACAAACAAAAACAAACCTATTCCTTTATCAACTCCCCTTTAACTATACCAATTTATTTCAGTTCAGTCAAATACAGTTCAGTTCAATACAGAGCAGGAACAAGAGTAAACCAATAAAATGGTCCCATTCCTTGGCTACTTTAGAATATAGCAGAAAATGTGCTGCTTCACATGAACTTGATTTAAATGAAAAAGTTGTTTCTGATGGCCAGCTTTGAAAAACTAATTTCCCTCTTAAAAGTAATGTAACTTTATTTTTTTAAACCCTCTGTCACATTGCTTCTTATTTTGTCCTGTGTGCTGGAGTTTCCAGAAACACCTATTTAGTCGGTCTAAATATGAGGAAATTAGGTGCATTTTGTGAAATATAAAGTCCTGAAATGTATATGACATATGTGTAATGTTTACAATGTGGTCTTTTTCTGAGTATTGCAGATGTATTGGGTTTAAAGTGCGAAGATTAGTGTCCTAAGAATTGCTTATCATCACTGTGGGGCAGAAACTTTTTATCCCCCAAAATGTGATTTTTTTAGGAAATGAAAAGGAAAATTCTTTTCAATTAACTAAACTGTGTGATCACAAAGTCACAAGCTTTTTTTTCTCACCTTTTGCCACAAAAAGATATTTTCAGCTTCACTGTCAATGGTCACCAGGTCACCATGCTTCTGTTTGCAGAACTGTCGAGCGTCTTTCATTGCCATGTATTTCTCATTAAAGAAATATTGGTTTCCTTTCCATTCCAGCCACCCATCAGAGGTGATATTATAATCTGTAAATTTGCATATATATGTGAAGTGTGGTTTACATCTTTTTATATTTTCTGGACTAATAATTCGTTACTTCATAAACATAAAACACTTAAAAGCTTAAACTTAGAAATGGAAATCAGTTATAGCAGAAAAAAACTTTACAAAAAACAGCTAAGAACCAATTCATGGGAAGAAATGGTAAGCTGTATCAATCCATCTGTCAAAGCATAGCTACAGAAAAATGTTAAACTTTGTTTTTTTTTATTTTTCATGTCATTTTGTCATTTTTTTCACATCTTTAAGGTCAAAGTTCTTAGACCACTGCATCCAACATCCCCAAACTAAACTTAAGCAGGGAAGCCTAGACATCGCTCTCAACAGCTATCCGTTTCAGCTCTTTTGGGAGGAATCCAAGGTGTTCCCAGCCCAGCCATATATTTCTGAAGAGAGTCTCTCCAGCATGTCCTGGGTCTCTACCCAGTTGGAGATACCTGGAACACTTTACTTGGAAGGCATCCAGGGGGCATCCTTACCAGATGCCCAAACCACCTCAACTGGCTCCTCTCGATGCGCAAGAACTGCAGTTCTACTCTGAGTCCCTCCCAGATAGCCAAACTTCTCACCCTGTCTCTAAGGGAGAGCACAGCTAGCCTGCCAAGAAAATTCATTTAGACCACTTATATCCCCGATCTCATTCTTTTTGTCACCACCCAAAGTATATGACCATAGGTGAGGGTAGGAATGTAGACCGGTAAACAGAAAGTTTTGCCTTGCAGCTCAGGTCTCTCTTCACCAGACAGGTACAGAGTATGTAATACTGCAGAAGCTGTACCAATCCATCTGTCGATCTATCGCTCTATTCTTCCCATAAGACCCCGAGATACATAAATTCCTCCACAAGAGGAAGCACCTCATTCCCCACCTGGAGAGAGCAGTCCACCCTTTTTTGACTGAGGATCATGGTATCAGATTTGAAGTTGCTGATCCTCATTACAGCCACTTCACACTCAGGTGTGAACTGGTCCAGTGAGAGCTGGAGATCACGGCATGATAATGTCAACAGGACCACATCATCTGCAAATGGCAGAGACATAATCCTGAGGCCCATGGCTGCACCAAGAAATTCTGTCCATAAAAGTCATGAACAGAATCAGTGACAACAGGCAGCCCTGGCGAAGTCCAACTGAACCTGAAGAGGTCTGACTTACTGCTGGCAATGCAAACCAGACTCTCACACTGCTCTTTGAAAGTCAGGCTCTGCTTTTCCAAGGCTTCCTTGAAATTTCAATTTTCAGGTACTATATTCACTGAAATTACAGATTTGATCTGTTGCAAAAACATTAGTTAAATATAATTGTTCCTATTTAAAACCATTCCCATTGTAGCTATATATTTGTACATAATGATCCGCTCACCTGGTATGGTAGTGGGAGGTGGCTTTGGAGTGACTCCTATACAAACACAGAAACATAGGTAAAAGTGTTTATTTCAGAATGCAGGATTAAGGTGATAGTTATCACCTTTGTATCGTACACACAATAAGATAATGTTACTAAAAAATACGGCTGTTTTTAACATTAAACACATATAACAATAGCATTTTATAATACTAACAACTGCACTTTACCTGTACGGATCTGACAAATCCAACCATTGTATTTTTCACAATGTGCATCATTCCAAGACCCATTTCTATATGATAAATAGGGAAGAAATTCTGCACAAGATTCCACATTGTTTTTGTTATTTGGCTCTCCTTCTTGCCAGTGTTGAAAATTTACCTGTTAATGAAAACAAAACAATTAAACATATAATGATAATACATTGTTTGCCCTCTGAGCTTCAGGAACTATATGGAGGTTAACATAACAACTAAAAAATGAGAAAACTATGAACTCACTGGTGATCCGTCACTCCACACATAACCAGCTCCGGGGTCAGGAGCACTGAGTCCAATCCAGACATATTTAAATCTATGAGGATTACATGTATGTATAAGATTTGAGTATGTAACAGCTAAATATAAAAAACAACTGTATCAGCATGTTAGACAGGCTCAATCATTGGCTGTTTTAAATGTCATCGTAAAAATAAATTTGTTTTCACTGGCTTTCAAGTTATTTTTAGGAAGCACTTATTTTTATATTTTTGTTTTTGTTTTTTAGTCTTTTTTGCCACTTTAATTTTTGTTTGTTTGTTTGTTTGTTTGTTTTAAATTAGACTGATTTGGTCACCTGCAGTTGTTTTAAATGTACTTTTTAAATGAACCTGGTGTGACTTGACTAGTAACCTGAAGAATGCATAAATTGCAATATATATATCAATTATTTTTTGTTGTAGTGTTTGCATAAACTGGTAATATTGATAAGCCCTGGTCATTTTGTTAAAAAAAATAAAACCATAACAAAATCACACAACCTTGGTAAGTTTAGATGCTGTTCATCATGGCTGTGGAAGCTGAGCAAATCTCCTCCAATGGCTCTGCAGTAATCTCTGGCCTCAAACCACGTTTTCTGATCTGAAGGCTCTGCAAACATCTTTCACACACAGAGTTCAACTACTGTTATGTACCAGTTTATAAGTGACTTAAAAGAATTGTTGTAAACAGTCAGTATCTTACCTGCTGCAGATTGCTCACTGAATAACCTCAGTTTAGAAAGACAAGGAAGTTCTGACAGGCTAAAATCTTATCAGAACAGGACAAAGACCAGAGCAGATTACTGCTGTTTTAAAACAACTCCAGTCTAGAAAACTTTTATAGCGGTTCATACTAATATTGTTTGATGAAACTTTAGTTTCATATTTACACTTTAAAGGGTGTAGGTTGTTTTTCGTTACTGATAACATTCCATTTGAAACTGCAAAATGGAGGTATTAAAGCATGACAAGGCAGAAAAACAATTTGATGCAAAAATAACGCAATGTAAAAACTAAAACAGTATAGAGGTTTACAGTCTTACTCCTCTTGCTTCTAAAAATCAACATGTCAGAAGCCAAAATGGCAAACTTAAGGCCTTAAAAGAATGACATGTTATGGTGGTTACAGTCTCAATACAGACCCACATATTATGTTGAATATTTCAAACTCTGTGGGGAGTAAGCACTATATGAGGCACAAACATCTTTTACAGTAGGAATGGAAGAAGGTTAGACAACGCTCGTTAATAAATATCAGAAGCGAAAGTAAACTGAATTTTACCTTAAAACAGAAGTTTCTCAATTGGAATTTGGTCCAGCCTGACTCACACGTGGTGATGGGAACGGTCGGTGGGGCAGCGGTTAAAACAGCCCCTTCTGCCAGATGTTTGCAGATGTACTTCTCCCTGTTGGTACAAGGCAACACATCCCACAGGCCTGCAAAACTCCCGGTTGCCATAGCAACACAACCCTGATAGTTGCCTTGTTGTATCATAAGAGAAATTGTCAGGTGTCATTTGTAAAGTGATTTTCAAACACATACCACAGAGGAAAAAAGGTTACAATACCTGGCATTTCAGAACTCCAGTGAGTAAATCTCACAGACTTTGTGTTGGTCCACTCAAAAACTTCTTTGTCCTTCTGGTTTGAGAGCCCCAACCAAAAATGCTTCTCTGGTCTGAGACCCACCAAGCTGACAAGGAAGGCATTATCCATTCTGGAAACAAGCACAATAAAATGACTGAGGTACAAATCAAATGACTTTGTGTTTAGTTCAGTCAAAACTAGTAAAAAGTAAGTAGATTTCTTTAAACTGCTTTTACATTTCAAAGTCTCTGTAAAAATATAAATCTTTTTTTTTATCAAGTGTTAGAATTATTTGAGCAATAAGACAGTAAATGTATCAGTGTGCCAGGAGTTGAGTAAACCTTTTGACTAACTAGCTGCACTGATCAGGCAGACTCAGGTAGTCTCAGCCTCAGCACTGGTCTTTGCTCAGGACCCAATCATTTGTGTACAGTAGTAACATGGATGTTGATTAGTTGAGAAAACAGCGACAAACCAAACAATTGTTAAAAACGATAAAAAGTGGCACTTGTTTGGCTAGCTGTTGGACTTTTGTCTCTTTCTCTATTCTCTGTGCTCTATGATTGATGTCATGGCTGATAAGGTACAAGCTATTGATATTTATTTGACAAAACATTTCTTCAAAAATGACTAGACTATTTTTTTTGAAGTCTGAACTTTGGGCTATTGTAATACCTTGATTTTTTTCAGCCATTTTGTTGTAGCTTTGCTGTTCTTTTTCATGAACTAATTGGGAGCGCCTCAAGCTGTCACTCAAATGGCTTCGCGTTTGACTCAAGAATACTTTGGTATGCAGAGGAGTTCATGGTCGACTCAGTGACTCCAAAGCTTCCAGGTCCTTTGGTTAAAAACCCTCCATTCCCATCATTGTGTGTTGATACAGCCTCTTTCTTCTAATATACTGGGTTTGGTTCTCACCAAACATGCTTCTGTGCTAGTTTACTGAACATATCCATTTTGGTTCTGTCATTTGTTTGAATCAACCAAGTACACACAAGCTGTACTTTCATGTTCTTTTTAGAGCTAAGATGATACCCTTGCTGATGATCAGTTGATAAACTTTTTGGCTACAGCACTAAGCTGCTATTTAAACTCTAAGCAAAGAACACTCAATTTTTCAAATTGCTTATGACTTTTTGGGTGCTGTCATAGTACAATATGTGGTGTGTTGTTCTTTCAGGCTGTATTTGTACAATTAGGTAAGGATCAGATGATTCTTCTATATGTCCTAATATGTAAAACCTTAGAACTGAAATAGGGGTTTACTTACATTTTACATGACTGTACTTTTTAATCTTAAAACTCTAGTATGTTCAGATACTGATGAAATATAATAAAGATTTGTACCTGGATGAAACATCAGCCAAGTAGGAATCTGAGCTCTTGCAGTCATCTTTTGCTTCATCAAACGTTTTTGTCTCAGTCCCAGCAAAGTAGCAGTAGGAGCCGTATCTTTTCCAACCCTTGTTTGGAAACAAATTAAAAAACGTAGTGCTTCTTAACATGTGTCCGTGCACATTACTGTTTTTTTGTTGTTGTTGTTTTTTAATTGTACAGAACGAAACAGTGAGTCACCAATGTACTGATTGGTTTGTTTAATGATGATGATGATACCATGTTTTTTTTATTCTTCAGATAAATGTAAACTTTCAGCATAAATTTTGTCTTGTAACAAGTGTCCTTACTAAGTGACCACAGTAGATCAGGTCACAATCTGCTATTTGTCCTCTGTATTTACATGCACCAAAACCATAAAAACAGCACTTATATGTTGCACTTTCTTTGATATTGTTCGTTTCTCTTCTCAAAATAACAAAACGATTTTTGCTCACAGTCTTGCAGCCTGGGTTCTGTTCCACTTCATCTCCAGAGGGTTCTGGAGAACTTGTTTTCATACAAATAAAGCCATGTTTTTCTTTGCAATCACGGTCAGCCCAGTTTCCACTCTGAAAAAAAAAATGCACATAAATATCTGTGCTAACATGATTGCAAAACTAAGACATGTTGATACATCTGTACATTTTTTGTCAGACATAGCTCATATTCTTTGATGCAAATGGTACAATGTAAAAAAATTATTTGTTTTTGTTCATGTATATTTTTTTTTTACAATTAGATTACTTAAAATAAATAAAATGTTTCTGAATCAGTTTTTTGTTGCAGACATGCAGCTCTTTCCAGCATTTTCAGACCAGTCCTTGTACCTACTGTTTTCAGATGAATGGTCTGTTTTTTATCACCTAACACTGGCATATATAAATCATTTAGGAATCAAAAAGAACCTGAAATCAAAAAGAAGCCTAAATAATTAATGTTGTGTCTAAAGAAACTTACCAACAAACCTGTTAAGTTTAAAAGCCTTTTTCTACATATATTAAAGTTGTAATGAAATATTTGATGTAAAATCCAAGGGTTATGGTTAAAAGGTCTAAGGTGCAACTTCATGAGAATGTACTCCAACATGATGTTTAATGCTTGCAACACTGTCAAGGCTTAGACTCATCAGACAGTTTGTATGTATTTTATCGACAGCAGGGGCCCTAACGGATGTAATACTTCAGGGATCAGCACAAGTCTAACTGAACCATACATGAGACATACTTTGGGGAAATAGATAGTTTCTAGGAAATAATGTGTCATCTGCATAGCATTTTTTATGAACCTAGTTAGTTTTAGTCATAGAACAAAGAAAAACTACCATGTGACGTTCTATACCTCTCCGCTGATAAGAACACAGTCTTCTTGTCCTGAGGTGACGGTTGGTTTTCCAAACTCCCAGCTGGTGAAGCTGACTGTGGAGTGGTCAGTCCAGTCAAACAGGCCTTCTGTCTTCTTGTCATTCAGTCCAATCCAAACCTCATCTGTGGATGCTGTAAACAGAAAAAAACAAAAAAACAAAAAATATTTTCATCTGTCAGATAAATCACTGGAGCAGCACAAGTTGTGAAAAATTCTTCTAAATCTGTTCAACTTGTGTAGTTCTTTGATTCCTGCAGACTCAGCAGAGTTATAGTCATATGTAGAAGATTGCAGATGACAGAAACTGACCCAGGTAGAACAAAAAGCTTAAAAACCTCAAGGAATCCAAAAATGATGCAAGGGAAAATATTCATTATTGCCAAGGAGGTTAGCTGCCTTGCTTTAAAACTTTATGTCAACTATTTTGCTCCAAAGCTGCAGGTTTAAATGACATTTACTGTGTTCATACATGTAATAGTAAAGTTCAACAGCAGAAATTTGGTTTTGATATCTTGTATACTTGGATTTTTATGGTGAGATCAATCTACAACAGTCTGGTTTTTAATATTATGAAATTTAATATTTTAGAGAAAGGATTTCTCTTTCAGGTGGAACTGAAAGAGAACAACAACTGTATATATTCCAAGTTTATTTTTGTAATGCAATACTGTACAATATCTATGCAGAAAATAAAAATTCTAACCTGGACATGTAGTTATTTGTTATGCATTCATATTATTTATATTATGGCTAAGAGCTGGTGTAGATTCTCAGCTTGCACTCTGCTTTTTGAATTGAGAAAGCTCCTCAAATGAAAAGCGAAACATCTTCAGCAACAGAGCAGAATTTAAGTTGTTTTGGTATTTTAAACTATTTTGCATTTATAACTAAGAGGTTCTATATTACTGTGAAATTGACATCAACACAGAAGTCTACTATTTTCCTAATTACAAGTTAATAAAGAGTTTTGGTGGAGAGGTCTGTGTTCTCAAAACAGTAGTAGTTATTTGTACCATATCCGAGCTGAGCGATGACAAAGCTTTGGTCCTCCAAATTGCGGATGCTCGCAAGGTCTCCTCCTTCTTTACGGCAAGCTGACCGAGCATCAGCCCATGTTTTATCAGTACGATAAAGGTGGAAGCAGTGGCCATTGTATGGAATCCATGGTGCTGAACAGAATCCCATGTCAACACCTGTTAACAAAACAGGCAAAAAGAAGTTAACTTGAGAAGTTAAGCAAATGTCTTACATTTATGACTAATTCTAACTTCAGAAAAGAGAAGAAAACGCTTTAGTTACCCTCAGTTGGAGAAGGCAAAACTCCTTTACTGTAGCAGATGTAGCCCAATTTCTTGTCACATTTTGAACTTTGCCAGGAATACCTTACAGCCCCCTCAACAATTCCACAAACATATCCTGGATATGAAAGTGGATGCCCTGAAACAAGACCGTGGATAAAATAAGATACAATGACACATTTTCACTGCATACACAGGCTTTTTGTTGTGTAACGCATTAGGATAAGTTCTGAGCAGCAAGAATCCCTAAAAATGGAGGGGATAAAATGAAGTTATGATCAAACTTACAAGATATGAATAAAGCAGCAGGAGTACCATCACTTTATTTATTAAATTATCTATACAATGACTCAGGATTTAAGCTTCTGGACTGTTCTCCAGTTTTGTCTTATCAGTTAAACAGGAAGACAAAAAAAGATGGTATCAGACATGAAACACAAAGTAAACCTACCTGAGTCCCAATTCAGGTAACGGAAAGGGTTCCCATTGGACCACTTCCAGCCATGTTCTGAATCCAGAATCAGCCCAGTCCAAAGCTTATACCCTTGATTGTCATCTTTTGCTTCCAGTTGTGCTGTAAGTGTGTAGGAAAAATTGTATTGGTGATTAAAAAAAAAAATCTGTAAGATGAGTCTTTCAATACCACCAGCCTGGGTGTTACAGGGATTGAAAAGCAACAACCATCATTCTTAACAGTGCATTTATTTAGATTTGAGTCACCTTACCTATGACATAAGCCTGCTGATGAGGATCGGTGATACTGAGCAGGGAGGCACCCTGTTGCTTGCAGCTGGTTTCAGCCTGCGACCATGTCAGAGCTGATTGTGTGTTTAGCTGATAAACTGCTCCATTTATTGGGTGTTTGTTCCAGTTTTCCTTTGCTGTAGAATATTACATATTTATGTAAGGTCATTTTGTTGTTATCTTTGTTTTCATTTGAAGGTCAGTGTCTGGATGGTGGGAAAAATGCTCTAATTGTATTGTTGTGTGAAATTCTTTATTATTTACTTTAAATCAGTGATTGTAAAAGAAGAAGAACATACTAAATCTTCCCCTCTCTCACTGCTAAAACTGTGGGACAGAACAGTACTCACTGTTAGTTGGGCAGTAGCCCCAGGTCTCATGTTCATACTTTGTTTCGACCGCACACCACAGACGCCCCTCTGGGGAGTCAGTCAACGTGCAGCTTGAGTACCACTGGTCTTTGTACATAAAAGGAAACATGCACATCCTTCCAGCTGCATTTCCTTCAATGGTGTAAAGTTCTGAAAAATAAATTAATCAAACAAGATCAGCAGTGATTACTTTAACCCTACCTGGACCCCTTTTTAAACTAGTAAACCCAACTTTAATAATATTTATATCACATTGATCACCCCAGTTATAAAGTTTTAAAAGATAATTATCACGTTTTCACAAGATAATTATAAAGTTTTAACAAAATAAAAGTTTGTTTTTACCTCTGTAAGTTCTTGTATAGGCTCCACTGGATGTTCCTGAAATTGTGAGGTGGCTGTTGGGTCCAATAGATTTTGAGAGTACAGCTGTGCCATCTGTCTTGAGATCAATATAAAGCTCCTGTCCTTGGAGAGCGAGCGCCGTTTCATTCTTACATTCCCATTTTTGGAGATCAATATTTTCATCACAATCGTAGAGGCCTACTTCACTCCCCACACTTTTTCCCTGAACTCCAAGACATTTATTCTTGCTCTCGACCAGCAGCCGTCCACTAGTTGTCCATCGTATGTCAGCGCAGACGACACCCGTTTTAACCAAACAAAATCCAGTGGCTTTGTTAGTTAGTTGAAATGATGAATCTGCAAGAAAACAATGTTCAAAAACAATTTGAAACTATTATCAACATTGTTTTAAATGTCCTCAATTGTTTCATAAAACAATAACAGCGGTACTGTAAATTATTCATAATGACCAAGGTTTCTCTTTTAAAAAGTACTACTCCACCTCAGTATTCAACTGTAAAAGAAGTCTTAATATTTAGTGTTTGGCAAACACAAAACATACAAGGTATATTTTGCCAAGTGTAAGACCTATTCTCTAAAAATTCTAGAGACGACTTAAAATCAAAAAGCTTAAAAAATGTACCATCTGATGCCAAACATTGTAATGTTTGTAGGAGAAACACTGCAGCCAAAAATATAATCCTCATTGTACTGTGTTCTCAGAATAAGCCAAACAGTGAATCCATGTGTTGTCTGAGAAGAATCTAAGCTTTGTGTTAATGATTTCCAAGATACAGGGGGTTTAAATAAGCAAACACAAGGTCAGCATTTTTTTTTATCATTTCTTTTAATGAGTCAACATTACCAAGATCGTCCCTCAGCTTTGATTTCCAACAAACAGGTTTTGCAACCCAGTTCTTAAAACTTGAATGTGTAGTTGATTCACAGGAAGATGCTCCGGCTTTCAAGTTTGATACCTAAAACATGCATGCTTAAGAAAAAGTTGTTACACTCAGATTGATTTTGTGCACCAGTTATTTTTATTTAACCAGGCAAATCTCAGAGGGCAGCCAAAACATCCATGTTTTTAGAATGTGGGGAGGAAACCCGTATAAACACGAGGAGAACATGCACACTCCACACAGAGAGACCTCAAACTCAACCTGGGACCTGAACCCAGGACCTATAGTCTGTGAGACAACAGTGCTAACCACCATATCGTTGTGCTGCCCAAAGCAAGATTTGGAGTAGTTATGTTCAGTTTTATTTTTTAATAATCACTAAAAAACAAAAAACTTTAGGAACTATTGTGCAATTGTTCCAAATAGCCACTCTGCTGAATGCTGAAATTTCTTTAGGTTCTCAGTAAATGATTCATAAAACCCAGTTTCACTCGTTACCATAGGTTTTAGTCAGTACTGTAAGTTTGCAAAATAGGTTGACTTGTTTTGTGTTTTTTGAGTTTTTGCGCTGAGTCAGACACTTGCCATTCTTCCCAGAATTTACACTTCTTTGTTTGTCAAAGTTCGTAGCAGATCATCCTGTTAATACCTGTTTGCAGATGTTCCTTTTATGTTTTTTTTTTCTTCTGTCTGCTCAGGTATTACAATTGAAGTCTAGATCCAGAACCTGCCTTCTGCTCACCTGTGTTTAGGTCCATTCTACCATCCATCCTATGACACAAGAATAAAAATGTCTTTTTGCATTAACATGGCATTTGACAGAAAGTCATGCTATGTTTTCTGAGGAATATCTGTCAGTCAAAAAGAAGAAGTGGAAGATGTGTACCGTAAATGTGCTTGATGAAGTTTCTGCAAATCTTTTTTTTTTCTTTTAGCTTCAGCAAATTACACAGCATATTACACAATTCTTTCTTCACTTTTTTACTGTAATAACGATTCCTTTTAATTGTTTGACTTAATTACCAAAAAAAGTAGCTGCAGAGGCACCATGACCATTGTATAAAGGCAAATAATAATAATAATAATAATAATAATAATAATAATAATAATAATAATAATAAATGCATTGTCCAGACAAGCAGATTGATTATAGGGGTTGATTTATTTATTCACTGCAAGCTAGCAACAAACAAAACAAAACAACAACAAAAAAACAAAACAATAATGCACTCACTCCTGCTGCATTTTCTGCTCTGCTTTAAAAAATAAAAACAAAAAAACAAAAAAAAACTTAAGCCCATCTAAGTGTATACTAGTGCTGTTCTTGCATACCCAATTACCAAATCAAGCTGTAATCAACTTTATTTATAAAGCACCTTTAAAACAACCAGGACAGACCAAACTGTTGTACAGTAACACAATACAGATTTAGATTAGGTTTTACCAGGCTTACATAAATCAAAAAAACTAAACTAAACTAAAAACCAAGAAAATTTAATAAAATAATTAGCCTACAAAATATTACTTTCAAATAAACAAAAATATAAAGTAATCCAATGTAAAGTATTTAAAGACATTTTAATTATTAAAAAAATCTGAAAAATCCACGTTTTCTACTTTAATATTATGCAAAGCTAAAATAAAATTATCAACAAGTGTTAAGAATCAGAAAGAAAACACTAAGTTCATTTTAATCAATAATCTACTGTCAGCCTGTAGAAATGACCTGAATAAAGTATATTTACAAAAGCACTAATAAGAAAAAACAGTATTGTGAAACAATTACATTTAACTGCTTTTTAATTAAAAAAACTGAACAATTTAATTTTCAAGGATGTCTAATTTTTATTTCACAGTGACAGCCAATAAGATTTTTTTTTACATGTCAGGAATAAAACCAATGAACAAGCATCCAGGGTATAAGAACATGTAACTATTATTTACATTCAAGCACAGGTAGAAAAAGAATAACTACTGTTAATTTACTGAATATAAATTGTATGTAGTAAAATTAAAAGAAAAAAAGCACAAAGGGTGTAATACATCAGTGTATACACTCTAAAATTAATCTTCCAGTAGTTTTTGCATTTTTGTAAATCACAGAGTTAAAATAGGCTCATTGTTTTCTGCATTCTCTATCAGTTTATTAGTGTCGATGACATCCGGCGGGGATTTATCGTTGTTGAAGTAGAGCGGATTTTCAAAGGTGGGGAAAGGGCGAGGGGACCTCTTGTAGAGAAAGAAAGCCACAACCATGAGTGAGGAGATGATGATGACGAGCAGCACGACTACCAAAGTTGTGTGAACACGGCTGCGACGGTCTACATCTTTTTGAGATTCTGCATATTCAACAAGTAGACAGAGATCGGTTAAAAGATCTAACTACACATGCACTGGTTTTACATTCAATACACTAAACTGTTATAAAATGA
The DNA here is from genome assembly GCF_001649575.2 of Kryptolebias marmoratus. Lineage (NCBI taxonomy): Eukaryota > Metazoa > Chordata > Actinopteri > Cyprinodontiformes > Rivulidae > Kryptolebias > Kryptolebias marmoratus. The sequence goes on along the minus strand of NC_051449.1, from coordinate 6,979,804 downwards.
CGCAACTTAAAAATAAATTTTAAATATTAACTTACCAGGTTTTGAGTCTGAATCTATGGCTGGAACTGGGGAAAAAAGAATATCTGGTTAGAAAACAAATGTCTGCTATAAAATTTAACTGTAAAACTTTATTGACTTTGCTTACAATACAGAATATAACCTGCAGCATGTGTAATGTTTTATTTTTTTTTTCCAGTACACAACAGGTGCTTAATTAAGGAGCAAGGGTTTTAATCTAAGGGCATTTTCATTGTTGTACAGCAAACACTGTATTAGAACATTGTTTGTTTGTTTGTTTTTAGGTCGACAGGAAAAATCTGAAGTGCTAAAAAAAACACATTTTAACTGAGGACTCATATTACTGATTGAAAAACACTAAATGTATAAAACCTTTTTTTAAAAGCCTAGAAAGAAGTTAAAAACTGTTGTATACCTTGTTGAAGATAATATAGGAAAATACACAAAGTGCAAATGTTGTAGTGTTCGGTCGGTATATGCTGGTTTATGACTTTAAAGATTGAGTTAAAAAAACAGTTTTTGATTTTCAAGAGGTTACAAAGCCTCACATTTATGTGACTGTTTGTCTTAACAGCCAAATCAAGCAAAGATATGGGAGTTAAAAGAATTTTATAGCTTATTTTACTTTATAATGTGCTGGAACAGTTCGTAGCCTTCCTATATTTTGTAGACTGTCTTTTCTAACAATACCAAAAAGCAAACTTGTATTAGTATTTTTTATTTTATTTTATCAGAAAACAATACATCTTTTGGTCTAAAGATTTTCAACTGGATACATATGAGATTGACCATGAAGTGAAAAGGCGTCATACCTTTGGGTGTTTTACAGATGTATGATCTGTCATGCCATCTGCGACCCGAATTCCATGTCCCGTCCACGCTTACAATGGCCCCATAATCAGAATCAGGCTCATCTGGACCCCAGTTAGTATAGTCCAGAACTGTTTTATCTAACCACAACCATGTTCCTAATGACAGAAATAAAAAATAAAGTAGAAAAAAAGGGTAAATTTATATTTACTCTTAATATTCCAAATAGTAGTTGTTAAATTAACTGTTAAATCTGGCTTTAATAAATAATTTACTTTAAAATGAAAAGACTGATAAAGATTGGGACCAGACCTTTGTGTGTTTTAAACAGGCCGATCCAGAAAGAGGAGTGGCTATCTTGAAATACTTCTACGTTGCTCTTGATAAACTGCTGCTCAGGAGGATCTTCAATACTTGCAAGGATTCCACCTTCACAACACAAAACAATCTGGTTGGAACAATTACTAAACATATTACAGAAACAGCATTTTCACTCCCATTTTATAACTATTCTGTTAGTGGAAACTTGAGCAATAAATGGAGTTTCAGAACTGTGTCTTACCATGTCTTACACAGCTGCTAGCTGCATCTGCCCATTCAATTTCATCTGTGACAAACAAATAACAGTAGCCCCTAAAAGGCATCCAGGTATAACTATCCTGGTACTCCACATTGGTATCTTCAGGGCAGCGTCCAGGATATAAGGTGGAGTCTGTCGGTGGAACCTCTGTGAAAAGCATAAACACTTTATTACAAAATATGCAAAGCTGTTGATTTGAAACTAACTAGTAATGTTTAGCAAACAGAAGCGTGTCTGTGGGTTTTATTATTCAGCAGGGATTAATTACATTGTAGACTTTTTTAATTATATCTTCCCTCTTTGCCAATTCCATATTGCTTCTATATTACACCTTTGTTATACTCAGCTAAGTTTTCTGTATTTTTTTATTTAACAAACAATATTAAACACAATATTTTCTTGAAAATCCTGCTTTTGTTCAAATAAATGTACACTTTGTACGTTATTCTGGCAATTTACACTGCAGAAAGAAAAATGAACGTGATTTCATAATGGGAGCGATACATAGGGAGGATTAGGTTAATTGTCTTTTCACACAGAACGTTCCAAAGCTGTGGGGAAAGACCAACAAATACAATCCCAATTCTTGAAAAATTTGGGTCAGTGTGTAAAATGTAAATGAATGTGAAAATTTGTTAAAAGAATATAGTAAACAGGTCATTTTGAATTTTATGGCAGCAACACACCTTAGAAAAGATGAGACAGGGGTAACAAAAGGCTGCAAATCTAAGTGGTGCAAATAAAAACAGTTGGGTACAACATTGAACATTTTGTAACTAATTAGATCAACTGGTAACAGGCCAGTAAGATGACTTTTAGAGTGGCTGACTCTCAGAAGAAAAGATGGGTAGAGGTTGACAAATCTGCAACAAATTGCATTTACAGAAAATTCTAGAATGATGTTACGCAATGGAAAACTGGATAGATTTTGAATATTCCTTCATCAACAGTTCATGATATTGTCAAAAAAAAATTCAAGAATCTGGAGAAATCTCTGAGCTCAAAGGACAAAACTCTGAAAGTCGATATTGGCTGCCCGTTATCTTCAGGCCCTCAGGCGACACTGCATTAAAAATAAGTCTGATTCTGTTATAGACATCACTGCATGGGCTCAGGAACACTTCCACACTTTTAAAGCAAGGACTGTTGAACAGCCAGAATCCTACATCAGACAAGAATGAGACAACATTCTCCTCCAAAACCTCCAGCTGCTGTGCTCCTCAGTTCCTGTTGTTTAAAGAAGAGGGGATGCTTCACAGTGGTAAGCATGGCCCTTTCCCAACTTTTTGAGAACTGTTGCTACCATTAAATTTAAAATTACCTATTTTTATGTGGTACAATTTTTGTTTCATCATTTGATATGTATACTGTTCTGTTGTGAATAAATTATGGGTTTGTGAGATTTACGAATCCTTGCATTTTGCTTTTATTTACATTTATACAACATCCCAACTGTTGTGGAATTGAAGTTTTAGAAGCACCAAAAATATATCCCTTGTTAACATGACAAATGAGAATTATTCTGTTTTTCAGATCAGTGGTATAAATCATTGTACCTGATGACTGCATACAAATGCTCTTCATAGTCTGGTTGCAGAAAGCAGTCTTCCATTTTCCGTCCACATCTATGTACACGCATGGTTTGTCCCTGCTTGGTTCATATTCACCCCAGCTGGCAGAGTTCATGTGCCAACCATCAATATACCTGAAATAACCTCCGGTCTAAAAACAATGACAGATGTTAGGTAAGTAAATACATAAATTAAATAAAAATAAAATGCAATTTTTGCAATTTTGATATTTGCTGCTTGATCAACTTTAAATAGACAGCTCATGAATTCATTTTGTTCATTCATCCAGTAACTTTAGTTAATTTAGGTGGCTATAGGAGCATTTTAAGTGAGTATTTTCCACCCAACCTGTTAGAGTTCAACTGTTTTTCAGCTATTGTACAGGAGTTTCAGGTGGCTGCAGCTCTTCACCTTATTTTTGTTCAATCCGATCCACACAGGAGCTTTGAGAGTGGCAACCAGGAGCTCAACATAGGCGATGGTCCACTCATTTCGCAGGCTGGCCAGGTTGGCTTTATCACTTTCGCAGCGTTTCCTGGCATCTTCCCAGGTCAGATTTTGAGTCACAGCCTTGATGCTGTCATTTCCCAGTTGCTTATAGATGTTTGGGTCTATTAGATCTGGTGGAGTCTTTAAACCTGGGTCTGTTAAAGCCAAGACAAAAGTCAAGTTAAAGAAAGTTTTTTTTTTATTGTTATTATTGATATTTGTTTTTTAAAGCTTTTTTTGCAGCTTTGCAAATTGTAGTTTAATTTTGTAGCCATTTGTTTTTCACAATTTTTATTTTTTTACAAATCCTTATTCTACATACCAGAAATATAATCTGCAAGTGAAATTTTTACCTGTATTTAGACAGAGCGGTGCCCTAAAATAATTTTACTATGACACTTAACTTTAAACATCCCTTCTTTCATTAAGGCTCAAGCAGTTTAAAAAACAGCAAATGTAGGAACTCACTGATATTTTTGTGACAGATGAATCCATTGGTATCATTGCAGGACTTAATCACCCATTTACCAATCCCAAAAGCAGAATTGCTGGTCACCACCACACAGTCTTCCTGGTTATGAGCAAGAACAATTTAAGTATAAGTATTACCTTCAAACTAATCATTTGTACAGTTTTATCTGATTGGCATAATGGCAAAACCTTTCAGGCAGGTTCAACTTTTGTTTTTTTGTTTTTTTTTTATTTTCTTTTACCTCATTCCATCTTTGATAAAATGATCCAGGTCGGCGTTGATTTTTCTAAAAGACAAAAATAGATAAGAATATTAAATATTTCAATTAATTACGTTGGATTTGACCTACAGAAAACAAATATCAACAATATCTAGGACTCAAAGCAAAAAGGGAGGAAAAAGTAGGTGACACTATTAATCATGACAGGGACAGTCCCTCTGTTGATACTTACAGAATAACCCCAGTTGGTGTATTGACGCATTTTTCCATCAGTCCAGTAAAATCCATCTTGTTTTAAACTGTTCAAGCCAATCCACAGATCAATATTTTGTACATCAAGCATTTTCATGGTCAAAAATGCTGCAAAATTCAAAAACAGAAATGGCAAATATGTTATAACTTTATTTTCCAATTTTATCCCCACATTTTGTTAAACTTTCAACACGATTTACTGTTTTTATGTATCTTTAATATGCCTGAATGAATATTGTTATAATATCATCTTTAGTATTATAAAAAAGACAATAAAATACCAAGCTAAACAACATAATCACAAAATATAAAATGAAGTAATAATATTTACATGGTTTTTTAAAATTAATTTTTAGCTACATAGTTCATTTAAACTTTTCAAAAATTATTAATTTTCACACGATTGTTACTGTAAATTGTATTTGTGCATGTCTTCCTATGAATGTATGAATAGAAAAATGGAGCAAACCTTGCACTTGTCTTGTGGGAATGGAGACTAAACTAGCTGACATACTGATGCACTGTGTTCGTGCATCTTCCCACGTGCACTTGCGGTCACTTATCATCTTGTAACACTGTAACAAAAAAAAAATCAATATTAATGCCATTCAAGTTGTTACCAGGATATGAAAATAGCGTCTAGTTAAAATCAAGCAGGATATATTTCTCAAAAAAGCTGTTTTCTGACACATATACTATATATACACACACACACCACCCTAAAACAAAACAAATTCCTACAGATGGATGAATACACAAGAGTTTTCCTTTTTTTTTCATAAAATCTTTACAGTGACCTTTAACCTTTCACACAGCACAATGCCCCCATAACAGAATGCTTTAAGTAACTTTATGATTTAAAGGAGCCTTTTTCCCAGTTTAAGTTATATATAGAACTTTACAATGTCTTTGTCATTCACCCAATAATTCAAAACTTCACGCAACACTTATTAAAAAAATTGGAAAAGTTAAGTGTGGGTGTTTAAAAATAATATAATATGACAGATTTTACCCTAATTATTAGAGCTTTTTTGTTCTCTTTAAAAGTGGTTCTGATCAATAGATCTTTTAAAACTTTTCTTTTGACTTTGGCTGCTTTTTCTGCTCACTTTCTGTCCACTCCTTCTACCATTACAGTATATTGTGCAGTGTATCATGAAGAAATGAGGTAAGGGACAAAGAAAGACGTGTCAGACCTAAAACAAACAAACATAAAAACTACCTATAGGAGAAAAAAGTATCTAAACCCTAATGTTTTTTGTTACAGACTGCTAGTGCCTGAATATCTAAATTAAACTGGTTCTTTGTTAAGTTGTTTATGCATCGACAAAGCACACTTGTTCGTTCCTTAAATTTAGGAGCTTTGTTTGGTACAATAACTATTTTGCAAGCAAACATAAAGGCTTACAAGTTGCCTTCTTTACCTTTGCGCCATACTTTGTCCACGAGAGTTCACAGCCTCCTGTAGGAGGATCCATCGGGGCAACAGTGGTGTTCACCTTTGGCGAATTTGTTCGTTTACAGATGGACTGAAGCTCTTTTCCACAATTATAAGTGCGCCAGTAACCTGTAGGACCAACAAAGATTCAGAGAGTCACATATTCAATTTAGAGCTTCATATTATGTAATCTCACTCAGACATCTTTATCTGTTTTTTAATTCTGCTTTAATCTAAGAGTTTGTGACCTTTTAACTTACCCATGTGATAACCCATTGCAACACAGTTCTCATCGAAGGCCTCAGTATTTGGCTGATTCTCATCCCATCTTTTATATGTCAGTGAAGTTCCATCCAACCACCTTGAATGACAGACGTGTTGGTTTATGTCATATCAATATTTTTTTTCAATTGATTGTATACTTTTTTTCTTTTTTTTTTGCTTGGTGATGTGTAGCCTGGTGCTAAATATTAGTTACACAAAAACCAAAATATGTATGTAGCTGTTTAAAGTCCATTTTTGACATAAACTGACTGGAGGTTTGTGTCCGTAGGGGTTGTTCTTGTTTTTCTAGTTTGAGTTAATGTATAATAATTTGAATACTTTTACTTCTTGATTATTTCCGTAATATGTTTATTTAATTAAATGTTTGCATGATTTTTTTTTTCTAATTCATCTATCATACGTATTCTGTGTTGTTCACAGTCCACAGTAATCACATTGACCTGTACTATGTTTTTGGATTCTGAATAATGTGCTGTTAAGGGCAGTGTGTCTAAACCTTTGTCTTGTTAATAATCGTTCTTCTCTTTTTATTCAGTTTCCTCCATGTGTCATTGCAAAGTTTTCTAGTTTTTTGCAATCCTTGTTGGCATTTGGAGTTCACATTCACCAGAAGTCATTTAATAAACAGTCTTTTAGCGTTGCTTTATAGATTAGGCATGAAGAATATATTTTATATAAGATTTAATATATTTTTTTATAGTTTTAATCCTGTCATTAAACACATAAGTGACAGACAGATATTTGAATGCAAACATGTCTCTAATGTCTTCAACTCTGTTTGGCTCATCTTTTTTTTTCAAGTTTTTACTTCTCCCAACCATTATCTGTCATACAGGCTGTAAATCTGACTTTAACATGAGTGACTAATTTTAACTGCCTGTGTGTGGGATGACCGCTCATCTCCTGTGCCTTTTTGATGAGTTTTGAAGCTCTGGAGAAAAATAAAACTTGCTGAATTTGCTGTGACTCACAGGTTTCTTTCCTGAGGAGTCTGTTCCAGTAATTAAACACTTAGTTGGTGTGTTATGATGTATTAACTGGCTCGTTATAGAAGCTGCACACTTGTAAAAATATATCTACATGCGCGTCTTAATTTAGATGTTTAGTCATTTTATCTGTGTCACAACTAATTATTTAAGGACTGTTTTGTCTTTTTAGGTATATCAGTCCGTTTTCTGTATGAAAGTGGAAATACCCCTGAAGATAAAACTGCCAGGTCCATTTTTTTGAAGGAGATTTTTTTTTAATTAAAACACTTGTGTTAAACTTTTTTTATTTTAGTACATGCAAAAAAGGAACAGATTAAAGACACGTAAACTGCTCTCGTAGAACCACCAGGTAATTATTTTATCTTTGTGGTATTTGATTTTACTCACCAACTGGACCCATCAAGATCCACAGATAAACCTATGTAAAATGATCCATAGCTTCTGGATATCTGTAAACACATGCAAAAGAAAGGAAAAGGAAAATCACATTTCTTGTTGTTAAACTGTGTGTGTTTGTGTGTGCTGTTGGCAAAGCATCAATCTCCACCTGTTTCCACAAGAAAATGTTTTCTTCTCTACTGTTGACCACTGCCAGGTCCCCATGTCTCTGTTGGCAGTAGTGACGAGCTTCTTCCATCGACTTCCCCATTCTGTTAATAAAATATTGTTTTCCTCTCCACTCCATCCAACCGTCCGCAGTCATATTAAATTCTGCAAAAGTTTGGAGACACGTGATATTAAACTAGTGATTGAATTTGAGTTACAGCTCCACTGATTGCACAATGAATCAACAGAAAAAAAAAGACTGAATCACAAATTCTGGTCTGATTAACTAATCTAAAACATTTTGACCAAAAACTGCTAAGACTTGTTTGGGTTCCACCCCTTCAACTTGGCTTTTAAACCTTTTTCCAATATGGAAAACTGAATGTCCTTAAACTCCATGATGATTGAAACTTAAAGATACCATCTTGTGTTTTTATACAAGATTGTTTTTTTTGCTGGCATTTGGGGGCGGCGGCTTAGAAGAAGAACAATTGGTTTATTATTCTCAAAAGTATCATTAGAATGACTTAAAAAAAATGTTGTATGTTTTTATCAGTTTGTAAAATTAAGCAGTATTAACATAGTGAATTTTAGAAATAGTTTAAAGTCCGCATAATGGTGTTATAATAAGTTAATCATTTCATTCTAGTATGTTCTGTTTTGAATATTAATTACTTTCATTGTGTTGTGATTCATAAATGTAAGCTTACCAGAAGCTGTGTCATTAGGAGGTGGTTTTGGAGTTACTCCTGTAAAAGCACAAACAAGTGTTAGCTTCCTTTGTCCAGCTTTGAGTTGTATATTGAAGCTGAATCTTAGGAACTTGACAATACTGTGTTTTTGTTTGTAGGAGGCTTTATACCTTTTACTTCATCTCCTTTATAACATACTATGCATTTATGTGGGTTTAAAAAACATTTTATCTTTCAAAAAGATAGCTGGAATATTTTTTCATCTGTACCTGCACGAATCTGACACAGCCAGTCGTTGTAACTCTCACAGTTTAGGTCATTCCAGGAGCCGGACTCATCCCAGTTGTGTAACGTGAATTCAGTACAAGATTCATCGTTGTTAAAATTGTTTGGCTCTCCTTCCTGCCAGTGCTGGAAGTTAAGCTGGAAATAAATTGAAATAAGATTGCCTTTTTTATTGTATATTCTTATACTAAAACAAGGAGGGCTGATGTTTGGTTCAGAACTGAATAACTAACCGGGCTTCCATCAGTCCACACAAAACCAGCGCTTGGATCTGCAACATGAAGTCCAATCCAAGCCCTTCCACCTCGACTGTAGGAAAAATATCCAATAAAATGCTGATTTACTCTTTTTTTTTTCATAAAGTACTCAGGGGTTAGAAACGCAAGGAGTTGAATTTGGAGTGCAACAAGGTATAAAATTCTCACTTTAGCCTCTATTTTCTGGCACATAGGAGAGACTGCAGATGCTTTAAAAACAGAACTGATAACACGGTGGTTCCCTCAGAGAGAGGTCATTTCAATCTATCTTTCTAAGTCAGGCATGCAGTTCTTATTTTCTCTTAATTCTCATCAAAAAAGATTAAATTTAATAAATTTGTACCAGACTGTCACCCTAAGGGTGTTATTCAGTAGCGCTTTAAACAACTCTTTCTAAATGTAATCTGATGGGAGCAATGATGTCTTTGTTTCAGAATAATGTTGTCTAATGTATATTTTTAAGCAGCTTCAGTTTATAGTTGTGCAAAACCCATACTTACTGGGACAAAATTAGCTCAGAAGAACTGTGGATGCTCAGCAGCTCTCCTCCTATGGCCCTGCAGTAATCTCTGGCCTCAAACCAGGTCTTCTCATATGATCGAGGTCCTGTGAAAAACTTAAGGACAAGACAAGATGAATCTTAGTTGAAATGTAAAAACATATGATATAAATGGAGCAAAATATGTAAAAACATGGGGACACTCATAGTGGGTTTGTGGATATACATAATAAACTGATTTTTGAGTTTGCTTCATTCAAAATGCATTAATGTATTGTTTTTAGTTCTGGGCCGGACACAAGCACAACATGATGTTTTTTTGTTTTTGTCGGTAGGTTAATGTTATTTGTTTTCACCTTCGCACAGACACTCCTTGTTCCCACACGATTCCAACCTTCTGCACACTCGGGAGGAGTCTGAGATGGTGGTGGCACTGTTGCAGTGGCCCCCTCAGCCATGTGCTTGCAGATGTATTTCTCCTGATTGGTACAGGGCAGCAGATCCCAGAGTCCAGCTGAAACCCCAGTTGCTATGGCAACACAGCCTTGTTGGTAACCTTTAATATTGTAGGGAACAACAGATTGTTGGGGTGCTTTTATTCATGCTTTAAATGCAAGGTTGGCGTTGCATATGTTTTTGTACCTGGCATTCCAGCATTCCAGTGAGTAAATGTGGTAAACTTTCCATTCGTCCATGTAAAAACATCAATGTTGTTCTGATTTGAGAGACCAAGCCAAAAATCTTTCTCTGGTCTCAGTCCCACCAGGCTCACAAGAAAGGCATTATCCACCCTGTAGATACATTAAGGAAAGTTAGGAAACTTCTTGTCTGGAACCACTTTGGGTCTGGAACACATGTCTAGAAATTTAATTTGAAAAGGATATATTAGTAATTTTGCTTTGTTTTATAAAAGATAAAACCAGTAGTCATAAATGAACTAAAAAATTGAGTTGTGAATGTTTGAGTTGCAAGTCTTTTCAGGTGTTATTTTTGGAGGTCAGGCACTAACAAGTTTACACTTGGATATTTATGTGTTGATTTTTAGCTACAATGTCTTGCAAATTTATTTAAAGGTTGATCTTTTAAAGCACAAAATAATCTTACCCATTTGAGACATCAGCCAAGTATGAATCTGACCTCTCGCAGTCTTCTTTAGCATCAGCAAAAGTCTTTGTCTCTGTTCCTACAAAATAGCAGTAGGAGCCATGTTTTCTCCAACCCTGAAAATAAAAAGACACAGATTAGGAAGTTGTATTTTAAAATATACATTTTTTAAGATATACATCTTCTATGTGCAGTAAATTTTCATTTTTTACCAAACACATTATTAATAATTCACTCACAGCTTTGCAGCCAATGTCTATCTCCACTTCATCTCCAGTTCTTTCAGTAGAACTTTGCTTCATGCAGATGAATCCATGCTTTTCACGACATGAGTGATCTGCCCAGTTCCCATTCTGCAAGAAAGAAAAAATAAATTTGTGGACAGACTTCTTTCTTTAGTGCATTTAGTTAAAGAAATAACTCACCAATAATTGAACAAATTGCTTCAAATACACACTGAACATTTTGAATCTACAGTATAAACGCATCAATGAAAAATGCCAACATGTATTTATTATATATTATGTAATATAAATAACATATACAGTATTTTAAAATGGGTGTTCACACTGTCTGATATCCTTACCTCCCCTTTGATGAGAACGCAGTCTTCATCCTCAGAGGAGACAGTTGGTTCTCCAAAGTCCCAGCTGGTGAAGGTGACAGTGGAGTGGTCACTCCAGTCAAATAGGCCTTCTATAGTCCTGTCATTCAGTCCAATCCAAAGCTCATCGTTGGATGCTGTGGAAAAAGGTCAATCAAATAGTTGTCTTCTTTTTAACAAAGTTAGTGTCAAATTTTATGCTGCATCTTATTTTTTTTTGTCTTTTCTAGACTTGAAAACATGCAATAATCAGTGATGTATGCAATTGTTTTAAGTAGGCATCTATGAATTTGTCCTTCTCTTATTCCCATTGGTTGCATGGTTTAACTGGGAAGAAAAAAAAACAAGTAGAACTGAAGCAAACAGGATAACCTCATGCATGTCTTCATATTGATGCTTAATCAACTTCTTTTGAGTAAAGACACATTTAAAACTTCATCTATCATCAGGGCATGGATGCTACAAAAGCACTGTGGCTGGTTGGTAAGGAAAAGATTGTTGTTTTCATAGACGTTCCTTAATCTTAACTGTGAAAGTCAAATATTGCTAACCAATGCATTTAATACATTGAAAAATCTGACAATTTGATTTATTTGTTGTCAAGGAACATCGACTTGTAAACATATGCAAAAAGTCTGTAACCAATGTGCATTTGTTGAGTTGTCTCATGGTAGATCCTGCAAAGCAGTGAAAGTTCTATATATTTTCTCTGTAATTTTATATTGCTGTGATTGTAATGTACCATATCCAAGCTGAGAAATGATGAAGCTTTGGTCTTCCACATTGCGGATGCTCACAAGGTCGCCTCCCTCTTTGCGGCACTCTCTCTGAGCATCAGACCAAGTCTGAACAGCGCGCTGAAGGTGGAAACAGTGACCGTTGTATGGAATCCAAGGGCTGGAGCAAAAGCCTTGTTCAGCTAATAAAGAGAACAAACATATACTGATCTCACATATCAAATGTGTCTCTTTTAGATAAAGATTAGAGTAGTAAAAAAGTTTTCTGTACTTTCTGAAGGAGCTGGCAGGGTTCCACCTTTGTAGCAAATATAGCCCAGTTTCTTGGAGCAGGATGAACTCTGCCATTTGTACTGACCATTAGACTCAAGAAAGGCACAGTTGTGTCCCGGATTAGGAAGTGGATTTCCTAAAACAAAATTATTTCATTCAAAATTCACCCTTTGCAGGAGAAGAGTGTCCCTTTAAAGGACTTTTACTTCAACACTTTGATAGTTATAAAATACACAATTACAAATTCAGTTTTAGAATGAATCTAAATGATTAAACACTGGGTTGTTATTCTTTTAAGCTCAGGAACAACAGGGTAAACCTTATTTCATGCTAATCTTGTATTTTATTTGTAGATTTTTCTTCTCTGTCTTAGAGTACAAGCCTTGTCTCTGACAGAGACTGTTTTATGTCAAAGAAAAAGCTGAAACTGATCCTGCTATAACATTGACTATGTGCAGAATTCACACTACCCCTGGGCATTTCTTTAAGAGTTTTATTATTAGTAGTATTTTTTTTCATATCTTCAGATGGTCAGAGTAAAAACTTACCAGCATCCCATCTCAGATAGCGAAAAGGCTTCCCATCAGTCCACTGCCAGCCATGTTCTGGGTTCAAAACTAAACCTATCCAGAGTCTGGTTCTCGCTGACCCCAGTAGTGCTGGGTGTTTATGTTTTTGTCGCAAAGAGGAAGAAAAAAAAAAGAAGGAAAACCAGAGTAAACACATTGTTCTTCTTTTTCTTTTCTAAGTTCTGCAACATAACAACAAATATCTGTAATGACTATCTGGAGCAGAGCATTTTAAGTAAAAAATTATCCCAAATAAGAGTTTGCATAATTGGTAGTGTTTTAAATGTTGCACGGTTACAAAAACAGGAAATAGATTGTAGGATTTCAAAGCTCTGAAAGTAATATTATATGTTTAATTTTAACTTATTCTGGCACATTCTACACTATCTTTTTTCAGTCTGGCTAAATATTTAAATGTATTGAGATTTTTTGGGGGGGATTGGGTGTATAAATTGTTTTATCAGCTAATCACCAGACTTAAGTTAGCATTTTCAGTTTTATTTTTACAAGCTTTTTAAAGTTAATAATTTTAAAAAAGAACAAGTACAAATGAGAAGTATTTAACACAATGCAGCGGTAGTTTATGGAGATTTGGGATAGTTACTGCAAAACGTTGCCTCATTGTGCAATATTTTGAATTAACTCATTTGAAACAAGTTGTGTGTCAGTCTCGGTGCCGTCAGACATCCAGCAGATGGCACTTTACCTGTGATAAAGGCCTTCTCAGTGGGATCCACAATGCTGACCAGAGATGCAGACTGCTGTTTGCAGCTGGTGTCAGCCTGAGCCCAGGTCAGAACTGACTGCATGTTCACCTGGTAATATGCTCCGGTAACAATGTTTTTGTTCCAGTGTTCAGTGGCTGTGTAGACACAAAACAAAAAAACTAAAATTAAATCTTCCAAATAGTTTAGTACTAAAAACTCACTTCCTGTTTACTTTGTGTCAATCATCAGTTGCATGTGTAAACTTGTAATATATTAAGTTACTGGTATTTTAATACATTTTTATGTCCTCTAAGACCAAAAGTGCATGCTGTTTCATGTTATTATCAGTTTGATATATTTCATGTAAACCTAGTGACATTTAAAGCAGACAAACTTACAAGAAGTTGGGCAGTAACCCCATTGTTCATGCTCATATTTAGTTTCAGTTGCACACCAGCTGCGCTTCACTTTGGAGTCAATCATGGTGCAGTCTCCATACCATCGGTCTTTGTACATGAAGGGAAACATGCAGATCTTGCCATGGGAATTGCCACTGATGGTGTAATATTCTGGAGGGGAAACAAAAAGTTCATCAAAGTAAATTGGACCTGGAAGCAAAATTTAAAATAATGAAAGCAACGCTCTATTTTATTTCAACTTAAACAATGAACTCTAGTGATATGAAGACAAATAAAATGAGAAAAAAGTTATGTTTCACAGCAGCTTGCCAAAATCAGGAACCAACTTTCCATCTTTGTAATGATCTTGTGGTTTTCACCTTTAAGTGGCTACACACACTTCCACTCACAAAGCGAAAGCCTTAGGCTATACCTCTGTATGTTCTCGTGCAGGCTCCACTAGCTGTCCCTGGGATTGTAAGGTAGTTATTTGGCCCAACAGTTCTGGAGAGCATGATTGATTCATCCACTCTGACTTCAATGAAAAACTGCTGGCCTTTAAGAGCGAGCACCGTTCCATTCTTGCATTCCCACTTCTGGAGTTCACTGTTCTCATCACAGTCGTATTGGCTCACTTCACTCCCCACATTTTTACCCTGCACTCCAATGCACTTTTTGGTGGAAGTTACAAAAAGACGGTCACCGGTTGTCCAGCGAATGTCTTGGCAACGGGAAGATCTTTTCACCAAGCAAAATCCAGTTGCCTTGTTAATAAGTGAAAATGGAGAATCTGCAAAGAAAAACACAAAGTAAAACTTCTGTTATTCCTTCATTTTAGAATATTGATAAGATTTAAAACACATATCTGTGCACAAACTCTGATATTCTATATATTCTTACAACTTTCTTGATTGCAAGTTCTTAAAAAGTGTCAAATACAAATAAGACTCAATATATAATTGAAATTTGATTTAAAAATGTTATTTCTTTTGTACAGCAATAATGCTAAACCAGATTTAATTACTGAAAGAACTATAAAGATTAGGATTGCATTTCAAAAAGCAAAGAAAACAAGCATGTAATATGAAAATACTCACCATTAGCATTAGTTGTTGCAGTTGAATAATGAAATGTTTGCATGAGGAGCAAAAAGGCTGCAAAAATTATCCTTGGATTCAACATTCTTCTTAGTCTCAAAGCAGCAGACATCATCCATGCATTGCAAGCAGAGGATGTATGAGTGTGAACCTGACAAGGAGGGGAAACTTAACAGCACACTGACATGCTCTCCTCTTTTTTTCCCTTTTCATTGAGAAACTGTCATGTTTCAGATTGGCTCATTTCAGCATTTTGCTACTGGTAGGGGAAAAAAAAAAGAGGGAGCCGTTAGGAAGGAAGCGGGGGGCAGCATGCACACAAACACATACACAAACATGTTCTTTGCTCGCACGGATGCCTCACTCCAAAAATAGAAAAAAAAGAGGTTCCAGTTACTTTCCATTCATTGACAAAAACAAAGTTTAAGTGGTTTAGGGTAACCAAAAACCCATGTCTTCATTGTAACATTTTAAATATAGGTAATCACAAAAATAAATAATAATATATTTAGTTTTGTACTCAACCAGCATTTATTTAATACATATATATATACCAATTATACTACAATAATTTGCTACTGAAAATTGTCCAATCACTGCAGGATATTTGGGTTTTTTACCTAACACAAACATTTATGATCAAAGATTAGACTTCAGAGAAAGAAAATAATGTTAACTTTCTTTGGTTCTTACCAAACATATATAAAAGTATATTATGTCTCATGTTAGTATATGAGTTTTGCTTGTTTTGTGAATTTGGTTAAGATTTCTTCAGACAATTTGTAATTTTTACATTTAAAAAGATAGTACATCCTTTTTATTATAATTTTTCTTTTTATTAATATCTGCTCTAACCACTGAGCCATAGCCACCCCTGTGGATCAGTGGTTAGAGCAGTTGTCCTCCAATGAGATAGTTGAAGGTTTCATTCCACCAATATGCCACATGTCAAAGTGCCCTGGGCAAGACACAGAACCAGACACTGATGTGTGCCCCATTGGTGTATGAATGTGATCTTAAGCACTGATTGGACTCTGTAGAATTAGCTTTGTAGAGATTTAGTAGAGTTCTGTATGAATGTGTGTGTGGAAAAGAAAATGAGAGCACAGATTGTGTTGTAAAGCGCTTTGAGTGGCCTGGTTGCCTAGAAAGGCACTATATAGGTACAGTTGATTTACCATTATTTCTAAGGTTTTTGGTATCAGGGCATATTAGAAATCTTACTTCATGTTAAATTTAGGTAGTTATGTCAAATGAGATACACACTGTCAACATTTATTTAAAAGAAACTGTAGTGCCAAAAAATTGCAAGTGACTGAAGTGATCTTGCTTGGAGTTAGAATGTTATAAGAACATTTGAAAGACGATGTCTCTTTGAGAGTGTAATGTTGTGTCTCATTCCCTCCATAGAAGACTGTAAGTATTATCATTGGTACTCTCAGAAGGAGAGATTGCAGGGCTGCCCAAATTATTTGAAACCGTATTTTCCCAAAGAATTGCTTCAGCTGTCAGTCCTTTGTTTAAGTATGAAGAAATAAACCCACAACAAAACTCCAGAACCTTACTGTAAAATAAAAAAATAAAGAAAATGCAATTACTGCTTTTATCAGAATTTAAATGGTAAGTAGTGGCCAGATGCTGCAAATCTAATCCATCAATCAGCTGATCATAACAAGTGTCAGTATCTGTATAAAAGCAGGTGTTTGTTTGCTACTTTGGAGTATTCCATTGTGTTAAACTAAAACTGTTACCAAGGTTTTTCTTAGAAAGTTTTTTAGTTTTTGTTGCTACCAGTCAGTCTGGGAAGAGTTTGAAGGTCATTTTATAATTTTCCATCGAAAAAGATTTGTCACAAGAGGAAAACATTTGATGCAGATGACAATCTTCACAAGAATGAACAAGTTCATCTCAAGGTCAGACCATGGCAAAAAAAATAAATAAAAACTGCACTGTAAAGAAAAATGCATTAAGACGAACTAGACATTTTTTTTTTACTTTCTCCTGATACAACAAGCCTTAAAATAAAAAACAATGGCACATTGTTTTTTGCAATGGTAAATTGTAACTTATGGTTAGGTTTTGTACCCCTTTTAAATATTTAACAGTATACAACAAATCCACTGATAGACATAAGAAGTACAAGGCTGCCATTTTTATTGTTACTGATGGCAAGAACATTGTGTTCATCCTGAGTGAAGCAACACAATATCCTGTGTTGAGGGGGAGAAATTCAGATGTTGAGCTTTTCCTTTACATTTATCATAGCATTTTGTATTTCACTTCCTCTTTGGTTATTCTCCTTTTTTGAAAAAAAAAAGAAAAGAAAAACCTTTGGGTTTTGTGAAACCCAAAAGAAACATAGTGACCAACTTGTGAAAACATAATACCCAGTAAGGCCCAACAACATCTTTGTCATCATATAAAATAAGAAAAAGATCCAACTAAGGCAACTAAAAACCTATTTTTTTTATCCTGTATGTTGATGACATATTGTTGTTATTGAGAGTAAGACATCACTGTCAGTTTTATTGGCTGCATTGCTGCACACAGAAACAGGTGTTTTATTTTATCTTTTGATTAAAGTTTTTAACCCGTTTCAAAGAAAAAAGAAATGATGGTTACTGAATGGAAAGAACAAAAGTGACTTTTGTTACCAGCTTTGTGTTTGATTTGCTTCATTAGTTTGTTTTACAACTCCATATTATTTTTAATCTGATCTGACTTTTCTGACTGCGCTGTGTTGGTACTGGTTACCAAGAGTAAGATTCATATGTACAACTAAAGTCATCATGGTATTTTTCTTTCTGAAAGTCTTATAAGATTTATTTTAAGATCCATTGCATCATTTACCTTAGTAATAAAACAACAATAGTTTGACTGCATTATTAAACTGTAACGTCCAATTATTCACTTCATCTGTTTTGACCTTGACTATTATGCTTTTTAAATTTATAAAAGTGCTTATGGTTAGAACAGAATATTGTATGTTCGGATATACTTTTATCTGGAACATAAATCATTTGTTCCAATCCCAAGTACTCCTTGGCTGTAAAAATGAGATGTGCAGTAAAGTTAAAGAGGAGGCAGGTTACGGTGTGCATGATGGACTTTAAGCTTGGATTTGCAGATAAGGACTCACAACCTTGGCTCAGTTGAGGCAATAGGGGTGTCATTCTGCTAATTCAAGCTCAAGGTGTTACTTTAAGGCTTAGCAAATCATGTTTTAGGAATCTTGTGTTTCTTGCTTTGTGTTCTGACTATCCAGACATGAAGCAGTTAGTTGTGTTGCTGTCAGGTAAGTGTTAAATTTTAATTATAATTCTGTAATACTGCAATCAGAAAGGGTTATAAAAATGAGCAGACAGTAAAATTCTCACTTTTTGGCATCTCTTTGTGATGAAACTGTTGTTGCAGTACTGTTGGCTATCGCGTCCTGTTGTCCTGATGGGCACTTTAGCTGCACATCTAGAGACTGTCTTCCTGCTCAACTCGTTTGTGATTTTAAGGAGGACTGCAAAGATGGTTCAGATGAGGAGTTCTGTGGTAGGTTGTCTTTTTAGCCCGTACCTGACAAGGTGCACAGTACTTGTGCAAATCTTATGTTGCGGAGCGAGTTACTCTTTAACTAAAAGGTGGAGGATGCAGCTCTTGCATTTTTGAGTAACATTTTAATGTGTCCTTGGGGATGATGGTGATCTTTATCATAATTACGCTCCTAAAGAACAAATATGAATAAGTTCTAAGTTTCAAGGCATTTCAACATCTTCTAAACTCAGCATTATGTGTTTTTAATTATCATTGAGGCTCATGCAACTTTGAAGATCACCCCTGTGGATGGAAGAACACCAGTGACTCAACCTACAGATGGAGCTGGCAGATGGCAAACATCACCACCATACCAGGACTGGATCACACCACAGGGAGCCCTTGGGGTAATCAGAATTGTTGACTTAATGTCAAAACTTTATTGATTAAATTAATTTGGTGGCATTTTAAACTTCTAAATGGATTTTTGTTGACTGGACACAGGACACGTCATGCATATAGATGGTAAACAAGGAGAATTAGAGTATTTTGTAAACCTCACAGCTGGCCTAGGATGTCAAATCAGGTAATTAGAAAAAATATTCAAAATATCTGTTTCACAGTTAATAAATCTGTGTATCCTGTAACAGAAATTGTAAGTTTTTGTTTATATTTATGTTTCAGCTTTTGGTACCACATTTATGACCCCAAACCTTCACCAATATCATCATCAAAACTTCTTCTAAAAATGGTCAGAGGTGATAATCAGAAAGACTTGCTGGAGATTTCTAAGGACAAGACAAACGGTTGGGAGAATGCCACAGCTTTTGTTAGTAACCAGCCAGGAGGCTACAAGGTTGGTGAAGTATCCTGCTTCTTCCCTGTACACAGATCATATGATCTAAAACTAATTAAACAGAAGAAAAATACTTGGTAATTTTTTTTCCACTTTTGAGCATTTTGTATCTGTACACTTAAAATTTTGTTTAATTACATGTGATTTTTATCTTGTCTGGTCCTACCCTGTCTTTTTGTGCTTTAT
Source organism: Kryptolebias marmoratus (assembly GCF_001649575.2). Lineage (NCBI taxonomy): Eukaryota > Metazoa > Chordata > Actinopteri > Cyprinodontiformes > Rivulidae > Kryptolebias > Kryptolebias marmoratus. The sequence continues at coordinate 6,960,345 of NC_051449.1, read as the reverse complement.
TTACATATCATTTCCAATTCAGGAAACAATAAAGCACCATAAATGTTATTATTTCACTTCAGATTATTTTGTTATCAAGGATGGAACTGGCATCAAACTGAACTGATTGACCCTTGTAGTAAAAAAAAAAAAGAAATCCAATCCTTCAAACACATGCTGAAATTCCCTAACAGTTCTTACTTAAAGTCAAACAAATCTCTAAGTAATTGCTCTACATTAGCTGAAAATGCATGAGCTAAAAATATACATATTGGATAATAATGTTGTGTAACATTTTCCTCTCAAGGACATTCCTCATTTGTAGAGAAACTGAATATTATAGTTTGCTTTTGTTTCAAGAAAAAATGAAAAAGTTTTAGTTTTACTTTAAGTGGAAAATGAAAGGCACTTGGAATACTAGCTCATTTTTATCCTACAAAGAGTGAACTAATTCAGTTATCTTTGAACACTTTCAAAAGCAATTAGAAATGGTAAATCACATTGATTTTTCAGAACAAATGTAAAATACTTTTCTTTTCACAGCTACTGTTTTCATATCGTCCTTTATTTACGGACACTGTGAATGTTCTGCTGGATGACATCAACTTTGAGAACTGTGGAGAGGAAGATGTCCCAGATGGGTCAGACCGCCTGTCATGTGATTTTGAGAAGGATACCTGTTCATGGTACCACGACTACACAGCTAATCTGATGTGGAACAGAATCAATGGGCAGTTTGGAGATATTAATGGAAATGGTGAGAAGAGAATAAAGTTATCAGTATTACAGTCTAGCTCTTGTTTTAGAGTAGAGACTGTTTTTTAAGTTCTTCAAAGTTTAACCATACTTATCCCCAGATATGTGGTTTCAATTAGAATAACATATTAAAGTTGATTATTTTTCTTTTTACTGCTGGTACTAGTTATACTGACTATTTGACAAGTACTCGTTTATTTTTCTTTCACAGGCTTCTTTATGGTCATCCAAGCTGCTTCCAACCTGAATTTATCATCAGCAGCACGACTCATCGGCTTCCTTCAGCCTGCAGGTCAAACCACATGTGTGAGCTTCTTTTACTACATATTTGGAAACAGCATTGGTAGGTGGATTAGTTCTACTCTTTGAACAAAACAAATCCAAATGTTTTCCTGTTTTCTATGATGTACAATGTGATGCTTCTATTTAGGCTCACTGAAGTTTATTGCAAAGCACTCCGGTGAAGCAGAAACAGTCGTCTGGATGCGAAGTGGAACTCAGGGAAACAAATGGCGATTTGCAGATCTTACCTTCAACAGTGACAAACCCATACAGGTATTCTCATTGCTCCTTTATTCATTTGTTGTTGGGTGAGGGCAAGATTATTTAAATTTAGAATTTTACATATTTTTTATTTTAAAAAATAAAGCCTTCGTTACTTTATTGTCAAGACTTGATGCAATATATTTACATGTCAAGCATTTCTCATTTTTCCACATGTATTGTAGATGTTCTGTTCTTTTATTGTAAAGCACTTTTTTACTTTTACTTAACAAAGATGCTCTGTGAATAAATTTTACTTGTTTTTTTTTGTCATCATTATGTGGTCATGCATTAATTAAATCAAACTCTTCTCCAGTTCATTATAGAAGCTGTGGTGGGAGGTAAACAGGGGAGCATAGCCATCGATGACATTGTGGTGTCTACCAGCTCCTGTCCACCTGAAAGGGAGTGCACCTTCCAGGGCTCCCTCTGTGGCCTGCAGCCCCAACCATCTGCAGACTTTAGCTGGAACCGGATCACTGGGATGTCCCAACCAGCCAACTCTTCGGGCCCCACTAAAGATCACACTCTGGGGACAGATCAAGGTTTGCAGCCTCATGAGACACTAAGAGTCTACAGCTGATGTGTGCTTGCAGCTTTGTGTTATAATGTCTCATCTGTGCAGGTTATTACCTGAGTGCTGAGTTGTGGAGACACTCTGTGGGGTCCAGAGGATCTATGATGACTGCAGTGATGAAGCCCACCCCCTCTAATGGGGAATGCCTAATGTTCTGGTACTACATGGAGGGAAGAGGAGTGGGTGAACTTAATGTGTACATTCAAACTGCTGAAAGCCATGAAAGCCCCACCAAGCTGTGGACCAGAAGAGGTGATCAGGGGACACACTGGAGACATGGAAGAGTGACACTTTTAAGCCCTAATACAAACTATCAGGTAATATCTTAAACTTTGGTTTGTTTTTCCTGGAAATTTATAACACCCTATTTTATGGTTTGCACAGTTTATTTATTACAGCTTTTACATTTTATCCAATATTGTTCTTCAATATAACTTAGTTTTTTTAGAAGAGCTTTAAGTAAAATGAAGCAAGAAAAGTTTGCACATTAGAAGGTTTATTTGGATGGTTTTGATGACTATTTTTTTATCTTTAGCCCTCCAATAATGAACCGAGAACACTGATTACCTAATAATCAAAAAAATAATCTAGCAGTTCTTTTTATAATCAAATAATTGTGTTTTTACAAAACATTTCAAGTCGCAGCTTTCATTTTCTGCTTCTCTTTAGTTAATAAATTGTTAATAATGTGGCTAAAATGTTTAAAATTCTTAGTGATGCAAAACCAGCAGCATGAAAGATACTTTATTTATATATTTTTTTCATCTTTTTCACTCACATAGTGTTTTTTTAAACTCAAGAACATAGATCTACACTAAAATAAACATCACATTTGCAGCACAGTCATACAAAGCTAATGATTAGGACATTTCAGTCAAGGAAAAATCAAGTGCTGGTGAGGGTTCACAGTCATCCAGACGTAGGGTAATCCTAGCAAGTTCAGTTGAAGGTGACTGGACTTATTTTAGATTTTTGAAGACGTTTCACTTTTCATCCAAGGATCTTTCTCAGTTCAAGCTTTGAACTGTAGTAAGCTGCTCTGTGTCAGACACTTGACTTAAAATCGGTTTGTCACTCTATTTGACAGATGACTTTTGAAGCAATAGCTGGAGACGGACTAAGAAGAGATATTGCCATTGATGACTTCACAGTCTTGAACGGGGCCTGTCCCCCAACAGGTTCCTGATTGCTGCAAACGTCAAACAAACATGTTTAGAAGCTGATTACTGCTGTGCCTGTGTGTTTATGGAATATCTGTTTTATTTCTTGAAGGATTTTGTGACTTTGAGATGGACTTCTGTGGTTGGGTGAACAGTCCTCCACCAGAGTCTGGAGTGGATTGGGACTGGCTCTCAGGTGAAAGTGAGGGTCAAATGGTTCCAAGGTGGGACCACACAACAAATTCTCCTTTAGGTATGTTTTTTTTTACAAAGTTTTTACTGTTAAAGTAATCCTGAAGATAGTAGCAAAACATCAGTCAGAGTAAAATACACATATTTTACCTATTAAGGTCCAAGTCTTGTCACCCTTTTGATAAATCAATGTGTTAAGTCTTAAAGTGATTATATTCACAATAAATATATGCTTTGCCAATTTAAGCTTGCACAGGAATAAATTATCTCTCAATATTTTATGAAGTATTTTGTCTCCACAGGCCACTTTGCCTTTTTTAAAGTCTTTGAGTCTAAAGAAGAAAAAATTGCCCAACTGGAGACTGAGTTTATGGACGCTGTAGATCGAGCATGCCTTGAGATCTGGCACATTGCTAATGGGTGGTCTGTGAATAGTGAGTACAATCTTTTACTTTTTTTTTTTAATTTTGTTTTAAACAATATTTTAGGTTTACAAATAAGTTCAGCATGAGGTGGATGAAGATGACTGGAATATGAAGAAATGTTGAGCAAAAATCCCACCAGATACAGTTCTGAGAAGGAGATTATGTCTACATTAAGGTGTGAGAGAAACAGTGTTTATCAGAAAAACTTTGCCCTTTTTATTGATACATCTCTGATAAAGGCCTTCATCAAAGCTGTATCAATAAGAGCAGCAGTTTGACCTGACATCAAATCCGACACGTATTCTACGTGAGAATTCTGCAGCACATGATGGAGACTCATAACCAATACTGAATTTTCCACCACACCTTGTTTGGTATCAGTAAACATCAGAGACAGGCAAACAGGAACGCTTTACCCTCTTACACTCTTTACACAAGGATTTAAGCACTGAAGCAAACCTGAAACACCTAAGATTTTATTTTGTCCCCACAGTGAATCAGTTGTTCTAAAAGGGGCTTTTTAAGGTTAGTGACAGAGAAGTGTTTGAATTGGGGGTGCTGCGAGTATGAAAAAGAAATATGTGCAGTGAAAGGCCGACTGGTGTCGTATGTTGTCCTATCTGAATATGGACGTTCTTCGGGGGGTGCTGCAGCACCCTTTGCAACACTAATTCCCATGGCCTTGGGTTTAAAGCTCACCCAAGTTTTTTTTTTTTTTAACTCTTTCCCTTTGTCTTAGTGGTGACATTGTCAGCTTTCTGGGGTTGAGGTCTGATGACAGTCGGTTTGTGTTTTAGTGAACTTTGTAACTCAAAGAGCTGGTGTTATCTGCACAAACAAGCTTCTGATATGTGTTATGACAGTAACGTACATGCACAGCCCAAATGTTCTGGTTTGTCACATGAATTCATCAAAAATACTTACATATTTGTGGAACATGTTAGCATTGTTTGCAATCTCTCCAGCAAAAGGTTGCTAAATAAATAACTTAGTGTTAAAACTATCACTAAAAAGGTTTTATGTACATAACAACACATTTATTGTTATATCTTTCCTAATGTTTTCTCTTGATCTACAGTACGTATTTTATAGATTGTTGCTGTGTAAAAGATGAAAACAACAAGCAAAGATTTTGAAAGTTTTTAAATTTTCCTGTTTGTATATTTATGATTTCAAGTATTTATGTCAATATTTCTGACATTAAATAGATGCAAATTTACTTTGTCTTTAGAAATCACTTTGTATGAATAGTCTGTAAAAAGTGTTTTTATTCCAGATATTTTTGAAAAATTGTTGCTCTTACTGAGGGAGAGAAAATATCTGTTCTAAAAAAATAACAAATCAAACATTATTAATTTACTGGCAAGTTGTAAATGTGTAGAGCAGTGGTCTCCAATCCTGGTCCTCGAGGGCCACTATCCTGCATGTTTTACTTGTTTCTCTGCTCCAACACACCTGGTTTGAATCAATGGGTGATTAACAGGCTTCTGCAGAACATAAAGAGGTGATTTAACCACAGGTGTAGAGAAAGTTATTTTTTTCATTACCATACATTAAACCTTTTCCTCTTTGCTCTTCAGCAGGTTCATTTTGTTTTCTTAATGATTATGTTTGGTGCTTTCAGGGCCATCATACATTACACTCACAGTATTTGTCAATGAGATGGGCGAGCTGCGCCCTCTGTTCAATACTAGTGGTTTTGTGAATAACACATGGATCCAAGACAGAGTGGAGTACAGCGCATCGGGTCAGCATCAGGTAGAGCAGTTTTCCAGTGCTTCTCAATATTTAATTTTAATCTTCAAACAGAGACACAGAGATGACTTTTATTCAGCATTAAAATTAAATTAACTGAACTAAATTTTACAGATTATTTTACAAGCTCGATGTCCAGGCTCAAAAGAAGACAGTTTCTCCCTGGATGATATCCACATCATCAGAGGCCAATCCTGTGACGACAGCGTCCTCACCACCACACCAAATCCTCCCACCACCACCACTGCTCCTGACTCCACCATGGACTGCACATTTGAACAAGGTAAAGCTTTACCTTTTGGAAACGCATACAAAAGGACCAATTAATATGTATGCTTATATCAAATCTTTTTATATTTTAATTGTGTCTCTTATGAAACAGGTTTCTGCAACTGGGTCCAAGATGTCAGCGATGACATGAACTGGACTCTGAGTAATGGACTTCAAGTGGACGGGCCATGGAGTGGACCTCTGTATGATCACACCGTTGGAAATAATCAAGGTATTAACTATTTAAAAAAATAAATAAAACATAAACAACACTGAGGTACATTCAAAACAATTAACCAGTAAAAATCTAACCTGAGTGCTGATTATTTTTCTACCATTTGTAGGAAAAAAAAACATTTTGCCAGAGTATCATGTCTTAACATAAATAAAGGACTCAAACGTTTGAACAGTCATGTTTTTAATAGTTCAGACAGTCTTGCAATCTGGAACTTTCTCTTTGACAGCAACAATAATACAACATATATTTTCTATTATTTCTATGGCAGCAGTGACAAAGTTGACAAACATGGCTTGTTTATTTGAAAACAATAGGTATTTTTTAGTGTATTTTCAGACATATTATAAGCTACAGATTCACATTTGAAAAATTACTCTCAGAGCTAATTAATAGTGTTCACTGTTAGTGAAGTTCTTATTGTTGTCATTATTTATTTTCTTTTTCAGGCAGAAAAGTGGTATTTATCATTTTTTAAACTGCTGATTCTTTAATGTGTTTTTTTTCTTCTTCTGGTTTTAATCTGTTTTTCCCCCCTGTTAAGGTTTCTTTTTACTGCTGAATGGTTCTGGCTCTAAGGCTGATGAGAAAGCTGGCATCTCTGTTCCTGTCGTCAATCAGTGGTCACAAAGCTGTGTTGGATTTTGGTATTACATGCTCGGACCTTCAGTATCCACTCTGAATCTACTGATTAAAAATGTACATAGTCAAGCTGACTTCCTCTATGAGCATGATATTGAAAATGTAGCATGCAGCATTTTACTTAAAATGTACTAATTATTTGGTTTGATCTAGAAATCCTCTGAGTTGTTGGTCTGGACTCGTCAGGGAACACAAAATTCAGAGTGGTTGAAAGCAGAAGTGTCCACTCACATGAGCGATGTGCTTCAGGTAAACTTTAGGTCAAGTACATGCAGTATTTTCTTCAACCTAACATTAGTACTATCTTTAAAATAATAGGTCTGTTTGTCATTTAATTAATAGACAAATTGTATTAAATTGAACCTTTGTCTGTAGGTATATGCTGTCTGTCTGTGTGACGTAATTTCATGTTACCTATGATGTTAATAAAACTAATTATTTGTGGTAATTAATTAGCTTTTTTATTTCATTTGAAAACATTTGACAGCTTTAAATGCATTTTTCACATGAAAGCAAGGTCTGTATTTCCTATAAAATGTTTTTTGTTTGTTTGTTTCATTTTTTATTTCACCCATATTCCTTTGCTGATGACAGATAGTGTTCACTGGCCATAGAAACACCCACAGCCAAGGATTCATAGCTATTGATGACATTACAGTGAGAGAAGGAGCCTGCAGCAGTCAGAGTATGTAAACGCTCACTAAAAGCAGCACAAATCATAAAATAAGTTGTCAAAATTTGACATTTAATTGTTGAATTTCCTTTAGATTTGTGTGGCTTTGATTCAGACTCATGTGGCTTTGAGAACAGTGCCAATCATCTGGGTCAGTGGGAGCGTAGAAGGGGAACAAAACATAATGAGGATCACACTTATGGAACTGAAAATGGTAAGTGCTTAACTGACCTGAAATTAAAACCTAATATAAATGTAAAGTATGTGCACTTATGCTTTGTTATAGATAATTACAATGTAGTGTACTCAACAGTGAATCAATATTATGCAGTTGTAATAAGTTGCACACTAAAAGCTGTTGGGTTGTTTTGATCATTTAAATTGTGGGTTCAAGTTGTTGGGTCACAGGTCGGGTTGGTTGGACCAAAAATCAGGTCACAAACCTCTGCTTTAGGATGCTTTTGGATGTGATTAGTAAATGCAAACCTGTAAAAACAACTTGTAAGAAAATATTTTACATAGTTGGCTTTGGTAATCACTTTAGTTTACACTAGACAGTGAGTTTGGTTTCCTATAATAACATTAGTTGGTGCTAACTAGCTGGTGCTAACTAGTTAATGCTAATAGCAGTTAGCACCAGCTATAGCACGAACCCAAGTTGTGAAAAACTAACTTAGATTTTGGGTTTTTAACTCAACTTATTAGTTGCTCTAATTCAACAAATAAGTCATTTTAAACCAATTTTGGGTCAAAAACTTAACTTAGTATGCTGGGTCAAACTATAATTAAAAATTATTTTTGATAACCCAACTGTCATTTAAAAAATAAACTATCCAGAGTTAGTTTGGTCCAAGCTTATATTAAAGTTTTTCTGGTGTTACCTTAATGTTATGTTTATGCTCCGTGTCATTGATTGGTTGTGAGCTTAATAAAATAAACAATAAAAAAAGAATGTCAAAATATAATCTCAAGCTGTTCCTTTACTTGGTTTTAATGTTTCAGAATAAATTGAGAGCTATTAAAATTATGAATAAGAAAGGATGTCCTTTATTTTATTATTTTATTTCAGCACGAAATTATTTCATAAAGTTTTAAAAAGGAGTGCACTGAATCTAACTTTCAGACTCCCTGACTCCATCATTTTGACTGAAACTAAAATATCTTGCAGGAACATTATGCAAATTTGAGCTTGCAGGGCTCTTTGCAGACAACTTTGTGGTTGTTAGAATGTTGCTAGTTTTAGCTTGTAGCTCAAATCAGTGGCTTGTTTTAACAAAGCCAAATGAAACACCTGACAACAGAAAAAACAATTTTTTTTAAAGGTTTCTACATGACTGTGGTGAGCTCAGATCCTACACAGCATGAGGAGGCAGAGCTGCTCTCACCAGAGTTTACGTCAGCTGCAGAGATGTGTGTTCGCTTCTGGTAAATCCACTCCCACCTCACACCCACACACTTTATTCTGATTCATATTTGATTGTGGATGAATCAGTTTTTTTTTTTTCAGGTACCAGTTATCTGCAGATCCCTCTCACAGTCTTGCTGTCCATGTTCTGAGAAGTGAGACGTATGGCCGTGCTCTTTGGCACCGGTCTGGATCCCCCTTGCCAAGCTGGGAGGTGGCAGAGGTCACCGTGTCTTCGCCTCCTAATTTCTATGTAAATTTATACTTTAATAATAATGGGTTTTTTTTTCTGTCAATCAAAATGTCACATCCTAATAGAGTGAAAGTTTAGTTTTATCAGTATCTTTGAAATGTGTTTTTTCAATATCTGAATAATAAAAGTTTCTTTTCTCCAGGTAGTGTTTAAGGCTGCCCATGCACCTGGCTCTAATGAGCCGGTGAAATTAGATGATTTTTCTGTGCGAGAGGGGGCCTGCCGTCCTCCTGCCACCTGTGACTTTGAGTCAGGACAATGCAGCTGGGTCAACATCCTGACAGAAGATGAACATGAGTGGGTTCTGGCCCATGGAGGATCCCATGGTCCCCCAACAGACCATACCTCTCAGACCTCAGATGGTATGACCACAGTAATACAACACGGTGCAAAAGTTTTATGCCCTGGACCTGAGAGTAATAAAACAACTTTAAACTGAAGACCTAGCATTTCTTTAAGGAATGCATATTCACCATTGCCTTTCATGACAGCCTTAGTCTAAAATCATATTATGCCAGAAATGACAGTTTGATCTGTTTTGTTTGAATGTTATGCATAATCTCATGTGATACTGCAATATTGTCACAATCGGAGTATGTGTTAAGGATGATTCTTAGCTACTAAAATCAGGTGTTTGAGCAATAAATCATTTCATATTTATTCATGTCATTATTTTTTTTAAATAAGGGTCAGGCCACAAAACAACTTTTATGATTAAATCACAAGCTGTGTTTATTACAAATAAAAACATAAAAAAATGAAGTTTCATGAAATTCATGAAATTTCAGGAACCAACACATTTGGTGAATTTTATTTTACTTTTTAATGTTTTACAGCCGTATACACAATAGTAATTATAAATTTAACTACTACATCTGCACAAAGAACAACTTAAATAAACCAAGAGGAAAGTACTTTTTACATTGTAAGAAACACAATCACAAATTAAAGCACTAACACTGTGATTAAGGTTCACTCTCACTGCTCTCGGCAGCGTCTTTCCCAATTTAACTTCTCTTTTCTGTCCCTGACTTTTGTCACATTACCTCTCCCCTGCTTTGCAAAGAATTTCTTTATGTTCGAAACTTTCATTGAAATAGCTGAATATTTTCCAACCAATTTTGATTTTTAGGTTTAGCACCAGTGCTAAAAGTTAGCAAACGATTACTGAAAAACAAATAAGTTTCTCTTTACACGCTTCAATTACGGATCACTGAGAATTTAATAATCACTCACTGCATGCTAAATCCGGTTTTATCTATCTAAATGATGATTTTTGTTTTTTGTCATATGTAGGTTGGTTTTTATTGAGCTCTGCACAAAACCAGAACCATCCCATCATAGCGCAGGTACTGTCTGAATGGATCCAGCTGAAACACGCCTCATCCTGTCTCACCTTATGGTACCATATGGACAACAGGTTAGCAGAAAAAGAAAAATATCATGATATAGTCATGATATTTTTTCCCCTCTGCATACAGTATGTGACAATAAAACACAAGGATGTACTTTATCCTGTTGTTTAGTTTCCTCATTGACTTCCTCAGGAAGTGTGCACAAATGTCATTTTGTCATGAATCACCTGCTTCACTTTGTGCAAGACCGAGAAAATTCTGTGACAGAGTTCAGACTCGGTACAGATGCTGAATCAAGTTAAAGGTTTTGACTCACAGACAGCAATCTGACATGTCTCACATAACATTCATAAAAGATTTAGCTCAATATTTGTAAAGTTGACTGGGTCATAGCCATTTTGTGTTTTGGCTAAGGTTGATTAGCTGTGGAAACCATGGGAATGAGTTTTAAATATACAGCAATAATTACCTTCTGATAGTTTCACTAAAATTTGTATTTTGCTAACAGACAAACAGATTTGTCACTAAGAGTTAATGCCAAATTATCAAGCAAAAATATTGTGCATATGGGCAGTGCTCAAAGTATATGTTGGAGATAATGTTCAGCTAATACAACACCAAATTTTAGGTCAATATTTGTAAATTTGTAAACATGAAGGATAGTGGACCTCCAGGACCAGGACTGAACATCACTGACCTAGCTGTTGCAGCCATCTTGAATGGGTGGATTCCAGAGGTTGATCAGTTGTAGATGAAACAACACAGACAAAGGTGAAAATATTATCACCTTTCCCCTTCAGTGATAAAAAAAAATTCCATTTGAAATGTCCAGGTTTTCTTTCTTTTTGGACAAAACAATTGTAACATTTGAGGGGATCACATTTCAGAGCATTCTGTACAAACGAGGGCTCGTTTTGAAGAAAAACTAATCAATTACTATTGTTTTAACTAAGTTGTTTTTAACATTATTCTCTCAGCCACTCTGGGACTCTCCGGGTGTTTGTACGTTCAGGCCCGTCGGAGGACACTCTGATCCTCCACAGCAACAGCAGCAGCAGCAGCTGGAGACGCTTTTCTCAGTCTGTGGAGATGTCCAAACCTTTCCAGGTGCCCCAAAATAGTCTTATAGTTAAAACAATACAATAAGTATAGAAGGATTATAAATTATATTTATGGGTTTCATATTCTCTCCCAAACAGTTTTTGATTGAGGCAGAGACAAAGAACAACGGATTTGTTGCTATAGATGATATCAGTCTGACACCAGGACTTTGTCAGGGTACTGTTGTTTTATTGTTTGATCATTTTATTTGTCTTTAGTAATGTATGTTTATAGATTGAAATGATTTAAATAAATTTTCTACATCTAGAGAACGAAACAAGCTCAGCATTTGTTGGCTGTTCATTTGAAAATGGCACATGTGACTGGGAGGACATCAGTGTTGGACCGTTTCAGTGGGTAAGAAGAAATGCTGGTGGGAGCTCTGGGCCTTCTGTGGACAACACTGGTAAGAAAAGACAAGATGCTTTGAGTAATACAATGAATGTTTTGTGGAAAGAAAAAAATTAGCTGAATATGAAATTTTGTTTTTTCTGTTTCCTCTTTTGCACCAACACTGTTTCCTCATCTTTTCTCGTCTGGTCTGGGCTCAGAATGTGCCGTTTTAAACCTTCTGCTGAACAGGAAATCTACACTTCTTTGATGTATTTCCTAATGCCCACAGTAAAATTTTGGATTTTCAGCTTTTTATCTATTTTTCCCAGTTCCTCATTTTGCTTAAAATATCAAGCCTTTTAGAAATCTAGTTTAGCAGAACAACATCCCTCATGTCGACTGATCTGTTAAAATTTTCCGTCTCCACATCATTAACTTATGGCATGAACAGATATGCATGTTTTTTCAAATTTTCACAGCAATAGAAATGTTTACAGTGCACTAATTTTTCCAGTAGAGATTGAGTTTCCGAATGTTTCACAGTAAGGAGAGTTTGAGTGATTGTTCTAGGCTGGTACATGACGGTGGAGGCTGATCGAGGGGAAGAAATGAGCCCTGCAGCCCTGCAGAGCCCCAAGAAGAAAGAGGCCAGTGCCACCTGCACACTGCGCTTCTACTACAACATGTATGGAGATGGTAGGTTTTACATTTGTACATGGTTAAGTGCAAAAAGGCAACAAAATATTTAAAAAAAAAATCTAGCATCTTCCCTACATAGATCAAGGTATTTGTAACTTTTACAGACTCCACACTCAGGGTGCTCCTAAAGGGGGGCTCCACGACCAGCACACTGTGGTGGCTGTCTGGTAACCATGGAGATTCCTGGCAAAACAGTGAGGTTCTGATTGGCAGAATCCCTCAGGACTTCACCATCATGTTTCAAGCCTCCAGGGACTTCAACCGGCCCGGACACATCGCCATAGATGATGTCAGCTTCACCAACTGCTCCTTTCCTGGTAGACCACCAACTTTCTATGTCTTTAACTCTTCTTTCACGCTAATTCAGAACGATTAAGTAAACTTTGGATTATTTTTGTAGAGCCTGATCCAGCGTGCCCCGAGAGTATGTTCAAGTGCAACAGCGGCGTGTGTGTTGATCTTAACAGTGTGTGTGACTTCAACAATGACTGCGGAGACAGATCTGATGAGAACGACTGTGGTGAGATAATTCAGTGCTGTTTGATGAATTGTGAACTGTTAATACTCACAGGTCTGCACACTTTGCTCTTTAACACCTCATTCAAGTTCTAAAGACTTACAGAGAAATATAAAAATGTGCAGGAATCAAATCAGCATTTCTGCCAAAAAAACATTGTCCTTCTCTACTTTATCTGCTTATCATGCAGGAAAACAAGGAGTGGTAGAGCGTTGCAGCTTTGAACAAGGCCTCTGCTCCTGGTCGAAGAGTGACGTGGACTCACACGGAGCTGAATGGACACATCGCAGAGGACAGGAAGCCTGGCCCGATCACGGGCCTCCAAGGGATCACACCCGAAACTCTGCTGCAGGTCTGAGCTGCTCATCTGTTGGATGACCCATAAAAAAGTCCCATTTCTGAATTATTAAAAATCTTATCTGACTTTCTCTGCAGAAGAAATGTTTTGTTTTGTTTTGTTTTTTGTATTTTAGTTGTATCCTGTAATTTAATTTTATTGTACAGGTCACTATGCTACACCTGGACTTCACCTGACTGAAAGAGGCCAGACATCTGAGATTCTCTCCAAAACATTACTACCCAGTTTAAAGTGCTCTGTGAGTTACGGTGCACAAATCAAATCACCATTTACAGAAAAAAACACAAAAAAACACCTTTAACATATCCTTTTCCACCCATTTTTGACAATAAAAGAATAAAAACTGAGCTAAAACACAAATTTGGAGACATATCAGGTATTAGGTGCTGATTAATAAATGTTTATAAGGGATCATAACTAGCTCACTGAATGGAATAGATGAAGTATTGAATATTATTGTTGTGAAGGTTTTAATGTCTTTTTTGCAGAGAAAATAAATTCAGAAGGCTTCAGATTAAATATTTTTAATTCTTTGCTGCATTCCCCCCGTGTGAGCTTTTTATGGCTTTTCTCCTGCTTATCTCTGCTTTGTAGCTCACATTCGTTCTATAAAAAGAAAGAAAGAAAAAAGCTTCTCATATGTATTTATTTAAAATGTTTCAACCCTCACAGGTGAGATTCTTTTACTTCAGTGTGGATGATGTAGCAGCCAGACTGACAACCCAGTCCAGGACAATACTGTCTGGTACGGACGACAAACTGCTGTGGGTCAGGGGAAGCGCCCAGAGCTACAGCTGGCAGAGGGCGGAGGTCACGTTCTCCTCCTCAGACAGAAGCAAGGTTGGAAAGAGCTAACTAAATAACCTTATACAAAAAAAATTCAGGCACATTGCAAAACTACTGTCATATTGTTCTCCTTAGATTGCTTTTAGGTACGAGCTTGGAGAAGCTCCCAGAGGGCTGGTTGCTGTGGATGACGTCTCTTTCTCCAAGGAATGTGTTTTCGATCCTGAAAACAGTGAACTACCTGATACAACACCCACCTCCATTTCACCGACTTCCTCAACAGCTCCTGTGAACCCCTGTCAGGTATGGTGCCAAACTCCTGGTCACAAAAGCAACTTGAAAGATTTCCACAAAGCTGCTCTTTAAAGACACATTTTTATTTCTCTGGCTTCGGTTGCAGGTGGATGAGTTTTTTTGCCACCACTCGGCTGGGAACATGTGTCTTCCAGAAACATTACAATGTGATTATCATCCAGACTGTCCACAGGGAGAGGATGAGGCAGGCTGTGGTGAGAGCTGCATGTTACATTTATTGTGGATGGAGGGCAGAGTAACTTCCTTTGTTTTGCAATGTTTATAAAATATCTGTTTACCACTGTGAAGCTTCAAAGTCTATATTATATTCAAAGATATATTATAGATATTTGAATATCTGTTAAGGATATGTTCTGTTAAGGAACATTATTCTGAAACTGTTCTACTTTTTTTACATAGCTTTTTGATGACTGGAAAATATCTGCCCATTTACCTTTGATAGATCTAACCTCCCTAAAATGCTCTTTTTATACTGAGTCCACTTACTGACCTGGATAACCTACATCACTTATCCAGCTGTTTCTTATCTGTACACTTACTTTTACGGCCTTTTGTTGCCCCGTCACAACATTTTTCGAGTTGTGTTGCTGCCATCTATTACCTTATTTTTTCCTACAAGTGATACAATTTCTTAGTTTCAACATTTGATGTTTATTGTGTTATGTTGTGAATAAAATATAGGTTTATGAAATTTGCAAATCATTCCATTTTGTTTTTATCTGTGTTTTATGCCACACCCTAACTTTTTTGAAATTGCGGTTGTAAAGTGTCATGCATGAAGATCTTTCTTTGTCCTGCCTCCTTTCTGCAGAAGAATGATTCCCGTCTGTCCTCGTCATTTCAGGTCCATGCACATTTGAAAGCGATCAGTGCCGGTGGACTGACAGTAGTGATGGACAGAGCAAGTGGCTGAGACAGAAAGCCAGTAATGCCACTGACCCCCCCACAGACCACACTACAGAAACTGGTGACATTTATTAACATATTGCACTGTTAATCAATGTTGTGGACCTAAGAGCCAGCCACTGTTCTTTTTGAGTCTAAAAAAAGTTTTGTTCTTCCTTGTTCTCAGGCTTCTATATGAGAGTAAATATCAGTCAGGGGTCCACACCAATGGAAGCCAAACTCATCAGCCCCCTACTACCCCCCTCATCCCCTTACTGCCAGATTCTGTAAGCAATAAGAAAATCCCTCTAATTGTCATCTAAAATGCCTGTAACACATTTGATTGAAAGCTGATTATGTGTATGAATAATAAAGTATATGTATGAATTGCTCAATGCACCTACCCCCTCCCACCCCCACCCCCCTGTCTTTCTACCACGCAACTCTCCTTCCTAATCTGACATTCTTCGCTTCTTCCTTCCTTCTACCCAACATTCAGGTTTCACTTCCACATCAGTACAGAGAGTACTGGGTCACTCAGAGTGCTTATGCAGCAAGCTGAGGGTGGTGAAGCAATCCTGTGGTCACGCAGTCACAACACTGTCTCCCACTGGACCCCGGTGCATCTGCCTGTAGGCCTGCATCAGCAGCCGTATAAGGTGTTAACTCATGCATCCAGAACATTTACATTTAAACTCTGAAAATAGCTTGTTTTTAAACAAAACAATCCCTACATGAGTAGAATGTCATTCAGGGTTCCATAAGTCTTGGAAATTAGATCAAAAGTGTTCCAAATGAGCAGCACAATTTGATGTTTTGTTTTTTGTTTTTTATTTTAGGTACCACAAAATCTTTTAAAAGCATTATTTGTGTTTCCAGCTTTGGTTCAGCAGCAAAAGTAAAGCTGCACAGGAGGTGAATGCTGGTGGAGACCACATTGTTGCCGTGGATGACATCTCATTCCTTAACTGTGAAAAATCCTATCAGCCACCAGGTAAATAAGGTCCCAATAAAATTCTATAGTGAGTCAGCTGATTGGGTATGTGAAAACGTGGTTTGTGTTGTGTACACATTTCAGGCTCCAACCATAGATTTGACTTCTAACCCTCTATTTTTCTTTTCTCAGATCTGTCATCTTTAAACTGCACGTTTGAAGATGACTTGTGTCTGTGGGTCCAAGGCGCTGAAGGAGAGCTGGACTGGCTCAGCAGATCAGGTCCCACTGAGACCCCCAACACTGGACCTGCAGGAGACCACACCACAGGCAAAGGTTGCTAATGCACCAAACTGTCCCTGTTCACACAGTCCCATGACTTTACACAAACTAGTGATTATGGATTACATCAACCACATTACCACATCCTTTGATAAATGCACTTTTACTCCCTTTTTGAAAAGAATGACTTACTGAAAAATCAGTCACAATGACAGGAAAACATAAAGTCACATCAGTAAGGCCTGAAAAAGCAAAGACGTTATAAGATCAACATGAATGTATCTATTGGAATTTTCAGCCTGAGAGGAAAAACATGTCAGTAAAAAAATAAAGAAATAAGAAAAAAAAATCTCCCATTTTGAATTTTCTTATCTTTCTGCCTCTTATTCCACACAAAATCTAATCCTAAAGCCTAAAATAGTTCAAAAATGAAACTATCCTGAAATTAGGCATTCGTTTTTATTAAGCAGCGAAAAGCCAACAAAGTTTTTTTCTTATCCAATTCATAGGGAAGTATCTTTACATTGAGAGTTCCCATCCATCCATGAAGGGTAACACAGCCCGGCTGAAGTCCTCACTGCTGCCGTCTGCTGGTGAAAATGGGTACTATTTCACATTTTGGTACCACATGTTTGGATCTACTGTGGGCTCCCTGAAGATGCTTCTAAAAACAACTGATACACTGGAGGAAACACTGGTAAAACATATTCAAGCTTGTAATATTCTTACCTCTATAACTCTATTTTCCTGTATTTTACTTTTTCGCAATATAACTACTTCTGCCCATTTTCTTCTGTTTTTAGCCATTCATGTATTAAAACGTTCAGCTCATTCAGGAGATGAGTGTTATGACTTATGGTTTTTGTAGCTTTAAGGCTTTTCTAAATGTTCAACTTTATTTAAAAATATTTTCCCCATAAAAATATATTGAGATGGTTCCTTCAAAAATGGTACAGCAAGTATGCTTCAGTGTACTTGATCTATTTTTACTTTCCTATGCTACATTTATCTTTAGCTTTTATCTACTCTTTTTCAAACTTCTAGCTACTATTTTGCTACTTTTAATTTTTATGGACTGTACTTATATAGTGCCTTTAATGAGGCTACTCAAGGCGCTGTACAACCATCCACACACCCAAGACTAATACTAATCAGTTTTTTGAACTCCATTCATACACTGATGGGGCACACATCGGAGGCAGTGAGGGGGTTCAGTGTCTTGCCCAGGGACACTTTGACATGTGACTCCTGCCAGGAATTAAACCTCCAACTCTCTTATTGGAGTACAACTGCTCTAACCACTGATCCACAACCATCCCCTTTTAGTCAGCCTGTAGCTACTGTTAGCTTAGAGATACCCTTTTGATACTTTTAGCTTGTAGGATTTTGCTACTTTTTCCTTTTTGTTAGCCTTTATTTACCTTCAACTTTTTAATAGCTTTGTGTTACTTTTAGCTTCTAGCTAACCTTTTATACTTTTAGCTACCATTTTGCTACTCTTAGCTTGCATCTACCATTTTGTTTCGTATAGCTTTGAGCTTCTTCAATAAATTTCAACAAAGGTATTCAGTACTCAGTGTTCACACTGCATTTTCACAGAAAATCCAGTTTCTTTAGTGTCCTTTATGTTTGACGAAGCAGAGAAATCAGAGTCCACGAAGGCCTGTTGTCAACAGTGCTGGTGTGGAAACTTTCCTCTGCCACGGTGTGAAAAATACTGCAACTGATTGGGAAATATTTGTGGCTGTTTCCTCTTAATTTTCTCCCTGTTATAATATATTTCTCACAGTTGTGCAATGCTGATTACACAATGGCACTGGTGCATGGTATAATGTGTGCAAGCTGCACAGTTTTAGCGCGCAGCTCTGTGTTGCAAAAACTGCCTCACATCCTCATTGTAAGTGAATCAGCCTTGTGCCTTTCCTGTAGGTGTGGCAAAAATCAGGAAACCAGGGGGATGAGTGGCTGCTGGCTCGGATCCATATGACCCTGCAGAGAGTCCACCAGGTGGTTTTGGAGGCTTCGGTGGGAGGAGAAGCAGGGGACATAGCCATTGATGATCTCGGCTTCATCCGTAGACCGTCTCCTGCCTCTGGTAAAACACTGAAGCAGAGAAAAACAATAAAACAAGAAGCAACAACACAAAATTGATTTAAATTTAAAGTAGTTCACTACAGCTGCTTTATGTCCTCCTTTTTAATAACTCTTTCTTGCATTAAGTAGTAGTTGGTTTTGATCTACCACTGTAAAAAGTGTCAAAATATTTAGAGCTTTACTAAACTTAAAGACATTTACTGAAAAGAGAAGAAAGATGCTTGAATTTCTGCAAAAGTAACAGGCAGTATTTTGCAACATATATGACTTCTGTTGCATCTTTTTTCACTTGTAGACTTGTGTGACTTTGAGGAGGGCAGCTGTAACTGGCAGCAGGTAACAAATGATGACATTGACTGGGTCAGACAGTCGGGCTCTGACTCCAACACAGGACCAAAGACCGACCACACCACCAGCACAGCCACGGGTCATTACTATTACCTGCCGTTCTCCGTCAGTGACCAGGGCGGCCAGACAGCGGCCATGATGTCGCCACTATACCCTACAAGTATGAGCCACCGCTAACTTTGATTTGATCCATTTGATGGCTTCATGTCTAACAGAAGAAACTACATTTTCTGTAAAACACAGAGTGAATGTGGAGGACTGAATAACTTTTGCTGAAATTTGCTGAAAAAGAAGCTAAAAGAAGGAGAACACCAGCTAAAATTAAAATGAGAAAAGAGTAGCTGAATTAAATCAAAATGCTAGTTGAAATCCAAAGGTAGCAAAACATCAGCTAAAAACATAAAAGCAGCACATGGCTACCTAAAAGCTAAAATTAACAAAAAGCTAGCTGTAACCTAAAGTTGCAGTAAAGGAGCTAAAAGATAAAAACAGCAAAAGGCTAGCTAGAAGCTATAAGTAGCAAAATGGTAACTATAAGCAAACAGTAGCAAAACGATAGCTAGAAGCTAAAGTAGCAAAAATGTCAGCTAAAACGAGCAAACGCTAGTAAAAACAGCAAAGGGTTAACTAAAAGCTAAAAGTAGTAAAAAGGCTGGCTAATAACTAAAATTTGCAAATTGGTAGCTAAAAGCTAAAAGTAACCATAGGCTAAAAGTTTGTTTATTGTTTGCACAAAAAAGAAACAATACACATAAAGGAAAAGATGAAAACAAAATGTGCAGGAGAAAAGTAACATAATGGTAGCTAAAAGTTGAAAGTAGTAAAACAATAGCTAAAAGTAGCAAAAGGCTAGCTGAAAGCTAAATTAGCTAAAGCCACTAAACAAAATGTGTATTTTTGAATACTCCCTGAGATCAATCCTTTGTGACGTACATCCCTACAGGTAAAGGATCGTGTGTGCAGCTGTGGTACTACATGTATATGAAAGGAATAGGCATGCTGAATGTTTACCAGCAGAGTGAAGACGGGAAGAAAGTTCTGATTTTCTCACAGATGGAGGACCAGGGTCAGCTGTGGAGGTTCGCTGAGGCTTCACTCATGCCTCGGATTCAGCCGTACAGAGTGAGCCACTCAGATTCACATAAAACATACAAAAATGGAAGAGTAAGCACTAAGTTTCCTGTTTTGTGTTTCTCAGATTGTGGTGGAAGCTGTGAAGGTTGACCCCATGCTGGCGGGAGACATGGCCTTTGATGATGTTCATCTCACAGACTCCCAGTGTCCTCGTGGTTTCTGTGACTTCGAGAGCTCCCTCTGCAGCTGGAGCAACCTGGGTGGGGGGGTCGACCAGGGAGACTGGCTCCGTGGAGCGGGAGCCTCCCCAAACCCAAACACTGGACCAGCTGTTGACCACACCACCAATTCCACACATGGTAACAATCCACTAAATAACTGAATGAATAAAAACACCACATGAGGATCTGATCTATGTACAAAAACCATGACGTCTGGCTTAATGCTGGTCAATAATCAGGTCTAAAACATACAAGACTTTAGTTTTTAATTAGTACACACTGAATGTGATTTTTTTTAAGGACAGGGGCAGAAATTAATTAAAGGTTTTGCATTCCTTAAAACAAATGTATATCATCTGCAGCCTTTCATACCAGTATTTTAAACTATGATGTGTATGTGTTGGGAGTAGCTCTCAGCTACAACCACACCAAACCTTAGCTCTGTATCTGTTAAATTGACTGAATTATAGGTATTTTTTTGTTAGCTTTCAGTTAACTGTGGCGGCCATTCCCTCAGGTCACTATGTTTACGTGGATAGCTCAGTGGGTGAGTGGGGAGACGAGTCCTTCCTTATCAGTGACGTGATCCATCCGTCCTCCAGAGGACACTGTCTCACATTCTGGTACCACATGTATGGCAACCACGTCGGGACCCTCAAAGTCTACATGAACAACAGGTCTGAGGAGCACCTACATTAAACCTGAGCTTTATATCGATCAAACTAATAGATCTATTGATGCGAGCTGGTCCTGTCATATAGGGAAATGCAAGATGGCGGCAATGAGGAAGGCCTTCTGCTTTGGATTGAAACTGGAAACAAGGGAGACCGGTGGCTGCAGTCCAGTTTGACCATTAAACATGAAAAGGCATTCTGGGTAATATAAAAGTGACACAGAGTTTATTGAACAGCTGCTTTTTCATTTTATGGGAAGTGCTGGTCAAGTAAAAGGCAACCTAATTTTAAGAATTAAATACCAGGACTGTGTCAAGCTCATGAGTGTTTTTTGAGGACTTTGAACTCGTGTCCTCTCCACAGTTTATGTTCGTGTATCAGAGGGGGATGAATACAGGTGGAGATGTCGCTCTGGATGATATCACCATCACACCCAGCAGCTGCTTCTCGGAGCCTCCCATCCACCCCTCTGATAACAGTAACCCTCCTTCTATAGTACTTTATCTGAACTATGATCAACCTTCAAATGATTGTGATGCTTTCAGAAAAGTCAATTTTAGAACAACTGGTGTTTTCTGCACTACTTCTGCATACTTTGTGCTAGTTAAGCTATTAAAGTTCAGCTCATTCAGGAGATGGCTGCTGTGATTTGAGTTTTATTATTTTCAAAATATTTAACCTTATTTACAAATATTTTCTCCATAGAAATACACTAAGATTTCATCAGTTCCTAAAATATTGTTCTCTCTGAAATCTGCTTCAGCATACAATCACTATATTTGTCTTTATTGCTTTTCTATCTTTCCAGTTAGCATTCTTCTACTTTTACCTACTATTCGTTTTAGCTTTTAGCTAGTCTTTTGCAACATTTAATTAATAGCTACATTTCTGCTACTTTTAGCTTTTGCTAGCCTTTTGCCACTTTAAGTTTTTAGTTAGTCTTACTTTGAGATTTTTAGCTTTTAGTCAGCTTTTACCTACCCTTTTGCTACTTGTACCAGCCTCCTGCTACTTTTAGCTTTTAACTCACATTTTGCTGTTTTAGCTAGTGTTTCCCTCCATATAATTTTTAGCTTATGTTCTGCTTTGTTTACCTTTTAGTTTTGTAGCCAGCCTTCTGCTAATTTTAGCTTTTTGGTCAGCCTTTTGATACTTTTAGCTAGTGTTTTGCTACTTTTAGGTTTTAAATCACATTTGGCTACATTTGGCTTGGAGCTACTCTTTTTGCTTTTATCTTTTAGCTAGTGTTTTCCTCTTTATAATTTGTTTTAGCTTGTGTTCTTCTTCTTCTAGCTTTAACAAATCAGTTTCAAATCACAGCAAAGTTATTTATCGCTGTCTATTAAGTTCACATTTTTGCCGAAGTTGCTGTTTCTCTGGTTCATTTCGCAGCCTTTTAGTGGTCCGCTTCATTTAATGCCAGCTCGGTTTCCTGTTTCTGCAGATGCTCTTTCTGTTGGCGTTGCAGTTGGTCTGACTCTGCTGGCCGGAGTCATCATTGCCGTCTTGGTCTTTATGCTAAACAGGAGGTGGAGCTCAATGTATGGAATAATTAGTTTATTAAAAGACAAACACAACAGTGAAGAAGGTGCAGTTAAATCAATAATTTGAGTTTGGTGCTTTTGTGTTTTAGAAATCAGCCGATATGTATAGATGATAAGGAGACTGACCAGAACTCTACGTTCAACATGGTAGACTTGATGGTAAAAAATATACCCCAGCTTTACAAATGCTGTATTATTTAAATATATGTTTTTATTTTCAGGGCACAGAACATGAATCTGACTTCTCCTTCTTCAACAACCTTTTTGATCCATCAACAGATGTAAGAGGCGCCACTGTGGACACATCAGATGTTTAGACTTGTTCTTACCTTAGGATATTGTAATTTTATTGAAAGTGGAAGAATATTATATTTAATTTTTTCTCAAGAATGAGTGTAATAGAAGGTATAAAATAGTCTGTTTTAACTACTCCTGCGCTAACAGCCCCCTCTAGTGGACAGTTCTTTTTTATCCCGGCTCACATTTCTGCAAGTTTTAGTCTTAATATGTAATATCTGTTTAAAATAAAGAAAGAAATCGACTGAATTGTGGTTTTGGACTGTTCATGTCAAAGGTTTTGTCTAAGGCAGGCATCCTTTTGCTAGAAGCTTCATAACAAAATTGTGTAATTATTTCAATTTTAGGTCAAATTTTAAAAATGTGGATGTAATAGTGTACCTCTTCAGCCTCTCATCCATGTGTTTCTTTTATCAATTTGTCGTGAGAATACTTCACTTCAGTAGGCTGATTTAAAATTTCCATTTGTCTGCAACTGCTTCCAGCTCTGGTTTGTGCTCTGTAGTGGTTAAAAACTTAAAAATAAAATAATAAAAAATAAAGTTTTATGTTGTAGTTAAAGGCATATTGCGTAAGATAGTTTGACATAAACTATGGCCGTTGCAGAAAAAAAACAAACAAACACCATAGGTTGTGTTCTTTGACAAATGTTTACATTTAATTTACATTTATGGATCAATGAAATGTGCCACCCTTTCCAAGCCTGTATTTCTGCTGGTCCTTGTAAAAACATCTCTAAACTATAAAAAAAGTGACAATCTGTCAAAAACGCGGTTATTGCAAGGGTGCGCTAAAAATATTGCACAGTAACACAATAAATTTTCTTTCTAGCATGGGGCTCCGTTTTGTGTTTTTGTGTAGTTTTAAATTTTATTAACCTGGTAATCATTTACCTCTACTTTAGTATTTTATTACTGTTGCGCTGCAGTTATTTTACATGCTGGCATCATCACTGCTATATTTGCACGGTTTTTGCAAACATTCCTTGTTTCTGTATTACCCTTATATGAATTTATTGCGTTGTACGTTCCCATTAAGCTCAGTGTTGTTGTTTTGGGTTTTACCAGAAACATGGACAATCATTTTGGGGGTTGTTACGTCGTAACAGGCGTAACACCAGGGGCCTTGTTGAGTTTTTGGGCCACGGTTATGTTTCGCTCAGAGATCCGCCCTTTAATGCAAGTACAGTGGTGCGTTTAAGTCGTAGGAGGAGGTCGGAATTTCTGGCCTTCAATGATTGAAGTCAGAAAACTGAACTGCAGCGTCCACCCCAGAAGTAAAAGAAATGAGAGTCTTGGCCAACCCTGAACTCAAAATCTAATATGGTCGAGTCGCCTATTAAAAAAATTGTGAGTTGAGTTACCCTGCTCAACAATTGGCAAGCCCTAACGCGGACGTCCCCCAGATTTGAGCTCAGATTTCCGAGGTCAATGAAACGCAACCCTGCAAATCACGTGATCCGCCTTAAACTCTAGGCTTCATTGAACGAAGCAGCAGCAGAGCTCCAGGAAGAAGGCTGCACCGAGAGAACAATGGGAGTTAATGTCGAAACTATCAAAGCTGGAGACGGTAAAGATTACCATTCAAATTTCTGATTAGTTTAAGCTATTGTTAGTATGTTTTGTAGTGCGTTTTAGTTAATCTTCGGTTTCGTTTTCAGGAAAGACTTTTCCGCAGAGAGGACGGATGGTCACCGTGCACTATGTTGGTAAGACTGCTCCTTTCATTCCTGACTTCTCTGGGTTGATTTTATCATTTGCCTTAATTTACTCTAAGAAAAGACTTATTAGTTGCTCGGGGTAAAGGCGAGATATGAATTGTGTTATTTACAATATCTGGAAGGATGATGCTGGCTGTGGGGTGCCTCGAAAATGATGCTAATGCTAGCTTAGCGTAGCCTAGCTTAGCATAGAGCCTGGAAACTCGGGGGCGGATAGCAGCCTGGCTCTGTCCAAAAAAATAATAAAAATGGGGGGAGGGGGAGGCTCGCCCACACGCCTCTATAATTAACCATTCGACAGGTACAAAATGTGAAAACTGAGAACCAGCGTTGACAGATTATTTTATTATTTATCAAGCTAAGCTAAACCATGTTAGCCATTTTTTCCGATCGCAGCTTCATGTTTGTGCGTTAAAACGTCGAGGCGATGCGGCAGCAAAAAGCCCCAGATCTTAATGTTACCTCCGTCTTATTTTAAAGTGCTGTTTTTGAACAGGCACGCTGACAAGCGGGAAGAAGTTTGACTCATCCAGGGACCGAGGGGAGCCCTTCCAGTTCAAACTAGGAGCCGGGGAAGTCATCCGTGGCTGGGATGAAGGTGTAGCTCAGGTAAGGAGAGGAAAACACAGGTTGTGCCATGTTGGATGATTATGTTTATCACCCACAGCTGCATAAGCAGTGGTCAGTTTGATGCTGTGGTAGAAATAATGTATGCACCAAATTGATGATGTCCATTGAACATCTAATAAAATGATGGCCAGCTGCCAAAAGACTAACCTCAATAAACAAAAATGGCTGAAGCTCAGTCAGTTTTACAGATATTGATGTAATACCTGGTGCGGGAGTAGCTGATCCAGCATATACATCATGTATAATTCAGATTATCTCAAAATTGGTTTTAGATCACAGATTGTGAACTTTAAAAGCAGAAAAGAAAGGCTCTGTGTTGCAAGTTTGCTCGCTGACTATTCTCACACGCCAGTAAAAAGCCACTAGCAACTTCGTGAGCCCATCTGCATCCCAAAACGCTCAGAGGCGGCCCGGATCATGGCGATCCCCGCTGCTGTCAGAGCACAGACGCACACACCGCTCCACTCCACGCTACAAACCAACTGCGCGTTCACACAGGCGCCGGCGATCCCCACCCTGGCCGACAGAGCCTCCTCAGAATTTATAGGACCTGCTTGGAGTATTTGGTGTCACCGCCAAAAAGCAGGAATGAAAAAAAACGCTTGAGCCATTTGCACAATTGCACTTTATGGTTAAATTATTTATTAATGTTCATGCTAAATTCTGGAGATGGTTGAGTATTCGAACAACTGCCGCTTTTATAAAAATTGTTTTTATTGAATGGATTGAAAACTAAAATGATATCAAAGTAATCTACAGATGTTCAAAATCACCCTCTTACTTTAAAATCCCATCATTCTTGAGTATGTAAATGGTGCAGGTTAGTCTTATAATTTGTATGCTTCATTAGAGAACAGTCTTGTGTACTTTGACTAAGAGCGTGCACATAGTATGCTCTTCACCTGAAACCCTTTGGAAAGGGCTTCATAATGCCAGTTTATATTGTAACAAATCAGATATTTCCTTTCAAACCTATTTCCTTCGCTTCACAGATGAGCCTTGGTGAAGTGGCCAAGTTGACCTGCTCACCAGACTACGGCTACGGCAGCAGAGGCTACCCGCCCGTCATCCCTGCAAATGCCACCCTCATTTTTGAGGTGGAGCTCATAAAATGCTGAGTTTTTACACTGAAAGTCAATTCAGAGTGTTCTTCTTTTTTTTTTTTCCTTTCTCTCTTTCTCTCTCTCTCCCCATTCCGTCCACATGTCACAAATAACTGTTTCATAAAAAGTGCTGTTGGAAGCCTTTATTATGGAGGAATCATTTGTAGAAATGTTAGTCAGATCTGAAATAAGAAAAGTGAAACACAATCGCCATCATGCTAAAAACCGGCTGCGGTGTTGGTGCTAGGATGACACTCAGGCCCCATGAGTAAAGGGTTAAGGCTGACATTAATTCATTATCAGGTGCGCAAATATGAAACCTAAAGGCTCAGGACTGACCATGTTTGAGTTGGAGCTTCACCTTGAATTACAGCTACACGCCTGGAATGCTTCATGGTTGTATTTTCTTTGCAGCGGTGTCAAAATGTTATTGAAACCTGGGTGTGTGTTTATTATTTTTACCACAAAGCTGCACACACATTTGGCACGGGCAGAGTGGTGCAGCAGTTGTGAAGAGTTCTTATTGACCGAGCGGACATTTATCATCAGTGTTACGCATTAAAGACTTATTCAAAACAAAAATGAATAAAAAAGAAATCGGGTGAAAATTCAGACTGTCTTTGGTTTCAAAAAGCTCAATTTAAACTAATTAAATTCAGTCAGTTTTCGTCCAAAAATCTGGTGTTAGTCTTTTTGGTGCAGCTCTTTTTGTTAAATGAACTTGATTCCTTCTCTTGCCTGTTAAATGCTAATGCACTAAAGGCACACAGTGAAATAAGAGCATGTGGAACTAAACACAGTCGTCTTGTCAAACATGTCATTTGTTCACAAGTGTTTCTTCCAGTGTTTTTAAAACGGTGTTGTAATGGTTAATACTACAATAACAATTTGAACTCCCCTTAGTGTATTTTCCTATACGCCTTTCCCTGCAGTAGATTTAGTCTGTTTAGTTTTCACCTAAAAGCAATGACTTAAAGCAAAAAAGAACAAAACAACATTGTTAGTAGAGGCTTGTAATTTTTGCCATATTTGATATTTGACACACGTTCAGTGTTCAAGTCAGCTTTTAGACCTGAAGTGTCCTTGTTATATCACACTGAAGACTGCTTTTGTTTCGTAATGCTCATTTTCCCTTTTTACCTGCATCCATTTCAATTCCTATCTGTGGGCATTTAAGTCTGACAATAAAACAGA
The DNA here is from genome assembly GCF_001649575.2 of Kryptolebias marmoratus. Lineage (NCBI taxonomy): Eukaryota > Metazoa > Chordata > Actinopteri > Cyprinodontiformes > Rivulidae > Kryptolebias > Kryptolebias marmoratus. Next base: position 6,933,016 of record NC_051449.1, on the reverse strand, counting down.
ATGCTGTACAAATGCTTCGTCATTGAGTGTACTATTTCAGATTAATTACTCTTTGGACAGAATTTGTCTTGAGAAATATTGATTTCAGCTGTTTCATTTCAGTTCTTATGGTTCTAAAAGCTTTTCTAATGTAGCTGAATTGGATTTAGATGTCTTTGTTCTTCTGTGGTTAGATAATTTATTCACTGATAATTGGAAACCTCCCAAAGATCTGCCACTTGAGAAATGAAAGCTGCAAATAAAACTGGTCACAATTAAAGGCCTGGCATTCCTTGAAGGGATGAATGTCATCAGTTTTAGACCAAAATGAGCCGTTTTCCTCAAACGTTTAAAAAATCTGACAATCAGTGTGTTGTGAATGACTCTCAGCTACTACCACACCAAAATTTTAGCTCAAAATCAGTTCAAATGAGTTAGTCATTTTTGTGTTGGCTAATGTTGATTGACTGTGGCAGCCATCTTAAACTGTATTGACTCTAAAAATTGATTAATTTAGATGAACATCCAATGATTTTTTTTCTGAAATTTACATAAAAACCCATCCAGTGGTTCATAAGATATTTTGTTAATAGACTGACACAAACATGCAAAAAAAATTCTTTGCCTTTTGACAGTGGGGAAGAACAATGTTTAAAGATCTATACTAAGATGGAAGTTATGTGAATTTTAGTGTATTTGAATATTATTTCTACTGTATTAAAATCAGACTGATGAATTATTTATTTAGACAGGTAATCTCATTAACAAGAAAGACCTGTAACACAGAACATCAGGTACATTAAATGAGATTTATCTACAAGCTGAATGTTGAGCTTTTGATGAAGCCCAAACCTTTGGAGATGCTGCGTTCAAGTGCTGTTGTAATTATTGAAAAACATGTATAACTATTACTTCTTTTCGGTGTTACATTAATTGAGGTCAGCAAAGTAGCGTACGAGATGCATAAAATATATATACCTAAAGTAATAATTCAGTTTCTACAAAAACATTTTAAATTTACCACTGACATAAACCAGACATTAAAGTCAAGTGTTCACATTTTGATAATTTTCTGCACATTTTATTTTAGATTCACATGAAACCAAACAGCTACTATCAAGTATATAAAATAGCTTTTTTTTTTTTTTTTTACTAATAATTATTAGAAACTTAAACGGACAGTGAAAGATTATGTTGAGCAAGTGAACGCAGCACAGCTTATGTGTGTAATTCTAATAATGTCCACAAGAGTGCGAAGGAGAGCGGACAAAAATGGCCTCATCGAGCTCTAAAATCGTTTTTCTCCGTCAGCTAGCATATATAACTATTACTTTTTTTGTAATGCATCAATCGAGGTCAGCAAAGTAGAATATGAGATGCATAAAATATATATACTTATATCAGAATTAATAATTCAGTTTGTACAAAAAACATTTTACATTTACTGCTGATATTAACCAGAGTTTAAAGTCAAGTGTTCACATTTGGATAATATTCTACACATTTTATTTTAGATTAACATGAATCCAAAAAACTACTATCAAGTATATATAAAAAAGCGTTTTCTTTCTTTTACTAATAATTATTAGTAACTTGAACAGAGTAAAAGATTACGTTGAGCAAGTGAATGCAGCACAGCTTATGTATGTAATTCTAAAGATGTCCACAAGAGCTCGATGAGGCCATTTTTGTCCGCTCTCCGTCGCCCTCTTGTGGACATCATTAGAATTACATACATAAACTGTGCTGCATTCACTTGCTCAACATAATCTTTCACTGTCAGTTCAAGTTGCTAATAATTATTAGTAAAAGAAAGAAAAAGCTATTTTATATACTTGATAGTAGCTGTTTGGTTTCACGTTAATTTAAAATAAAATATGCAGAAAATTATCAAAATGTGAACACTTGACTTTAAAGTCTGCTTTATATCAACATAAAATTTAAAATGTTTTTGTAGAAACTGAATTATTATTTTAGGTATATATATTTTATGCATCTTGTATGCTACTTTGCTGACCTCGGTTGATGCAACGCAAAAAAAAGTAATAGTTATATATGCTAGCGGACGGAGAAAACGATTTTAGAGCTAGATGAGGCCATTTTTGTCCGCGCTCCGTCGCACTCTTGTGGACATCATTAGAATTACACAAATAAATTGTGCTGCGTTCACATGCTCAACATAATCTTTCACTGTCCATTCAAGTTGCTAATAATTATTAGTAAAAAAAAAAAAAAAAGCCATTTTATATACTTGATAGTAGCTGTTTGTTTTCATGTTAATCTAAAATAAAATGTGCAGAAAATTATCAAAATGTGAACACTTGACTTTAAAGTCTGGTTTATATCAGCAGTAAATGTAAAATGTTTTTGTACAAACTGAATTATTAATTCTGATATAAGTATATATATATTATGCATCTCATATGCTACCTTGTTGACGTCGATTGATTTAACACCAAAAAAATAATAGTAATATATGCTTTTGATAATTACGACAGTGCTTGAACGCAGCATCTCCAAAGGTTTGGGCTTCATCAAAAATAACGTCTGCGGACAAACGGAGAGCTTAAAATGGATTTTAATTGAATTGAATGCACGGCTTTCCAATAGAGTTCAATATTTTTCCTTTTTATATAATAAGCTGTGTTTTTCTATTTCTGTTCTTTTTAGTTAAATTCTTTAAAAGTAACACTGGAATAATCTTTTTTATTTTTTTATTTTTTTGCGCCTTCATGATTTTGGAGCTGAATGGAGAAAGGATGGCGACAATTAAGGCGGTTCATCTCATTTCAAGCCTGGTCTTGGTTCACCATATTCAAATAAGTTTTATGAAATTATCCAGTGGTAAGTTTAAAATTATATTAAATTCAAAATACATTTAAAAAATGCACTTTATCCAGGGAAAATACAAACTTACAAAGTTCACTTTTCCCACTCTGTTGATGGGAGAAATATACTCATTTGATAATATTTTATGTATTTTTCTGGTTTTATTTAAATATTATGCTCCGTCTGTCAAAAATAAAGTTTGAAGGTCAGTAATAACTCCAGCACTCCTTCCTGGAGGTTTGGGTTAAATCAGCAGAACAGTTTAGCATGTTGTGTGTAAGAAAATCAAACACATCTCATCTGAAACCCTGAGGGTTACCCAGCTTTAAATCATAAATAAAAGTCACTTTGTGGAAAATAAAACACTAAACTTGAAGCCTTGTCCGGGTTTTATTGTGTTAATGCCTCCAAACCAACAGGGGGAGCTTTGTTTTGTTTTGGGGTTTTTTTAATCAAAGGTATAATCAGATTCAGGTGTGCTGCTGATGACTGCTTGGTGCAGGAAAACTAAATGCATTTTCTTTCTTTGAACAAGCCAGACAACAACTGACAGAACTGACTTTAATGCAGAACCTTTCTCTCAGTAAAAATGGCCCTCAGATCTGCAGTTTTGTTGTTGCTGCAGAGCAGGTAGCATTACTGCCCACGCCACACGTTGTGGGACATCTGCAGCCACCATGGACCACCGTGTGACAGATATATGGACTCAACACCCACTGCTGCCTGCAGACCTCACATTTCTGGTCCTGGAGCTGCATGGTGTGAAGAATGTGAAGCATGCTTTCACCCTCCACTGTGAAGAGGAAAAAAAGAGGACTCAAACTTGTGAATGGTGGGGAGGAACGGCCATGTATGTTTACCACATGGCACCTGTTGAGGGACTGTTTATGTCCTGCTGAATGCTGGGAAAGAGGTTTTAACTCATGGTTATGTAATGTTTCAGTTTATTCCCTGATGATCCTGTTATATATGTTTGTTAACAACACCAACACTATGGCAAAAGTATGGCACCAACACCACACTTTTGTTTATGGTGTGATTCCTTTTTTAAAGCCTCTATTTATGGTAGAATTGACTTGTTAAAGGAGACAACTGTTACCACCATGTCTCTTCCTGTTCTTGCACAGGGGGAAGGTTGTATCACCAGACCAGGGAGCGGAGGTGGCTGTCTCGATCCCGGACTGGGGACTCTGTTTGGGCTTCAGATAAGAGGGGCCGCTATAAAGACCAACACCAGCCAGAGGGGTCCAATCCTGACTTCCATACGGAGGAGGGACGGGATAATTCTTCACAGATCGTTGTAAGATTTCTTTACAGTACGGGTTTAAAGTCAAAAGTATAAAACAAAATTTTAGCACTGTTTTAACTAACTGATGGTGTTCTTTTATTTTTAGAAAATTAATTTTTCTTTGTTCAAAAGTTAGTTTTATTTAGCAAAAATAATGACATTTGGAAAAGTCTTGTACAACCAGTTTTGTGTGTATATTTCATAAGGAGCAAAACAAATAGGCCCATATGAAAAGTAAAAGTAAAATAAAATAAAGTAAAAGTAAAAAAAAAAAAAAACATTATTATTATTGTTAGACATTGTCAGGCTTTTTCCTTCTTTTCAGGCCAGACTTTGTACTCAACCACTCTTAGAGAAATTTATTTTGTTCTGTTTTATTTTAGTTCTTAATCCGATCAGATGCATCTAATTAAAAAACTGCAAAACATGACACAATTTGACAGGCAGGAAATCATAATTTGGCTTCAACAATTTGGTTCCAAAAAGCCACATGCAGTGTGTCCTTAAATAAGAAAATTTAAAAAAACTAAAATATAATCTAAAAATGTTTGTTTGCTGAGTTATGTAAACACATTGATACATTAGTCTTTTAATTAGTTTATCAAGTAACAGACTTATCTTTTTTGTATCCAGAAAGGACTACAAAACAAACACAAAATTAATAATTATCTGAGGAAAAGAGGTAAACAGTATAAAATTACTGCAGAGAAAATCTTACATCCTTTATATGATTTGTAGGATGTTGATCACGTCTATTACTCGTCTAAAATCTACGGTCCTGGAGATGCCGCTGATAAAAGCCTGTGGGTGAACGTGGATGAGACGGAGGGGAGGCGGTGGAACGTCCTCAGCTTTCTGTCCAACACACACAAACATGCAGAGGTGAGACATGCAGTGTGGGATGTTTGTCCACAGACTGTACGTTAACAAAGTCGAGGTTTCCAGTTTTATTTCTGTTTTCTGCACAAAGTTTACTGCTTCACCTCACCTACAAAATGCTTATTTCTGACACAATGAAAGACAAAACGCATATTTCATGTTTCCAATCAGCGATTATTGATTCCCTGTGAAAACACTTTTAATTTTACTTGTTATTCTATTCCAGAGAGTGAATCTGTCCTTCAGTTTTCCGTTTTATGGTCACCTACTGAAGGAAGTCACGGTTGCTACTGGCGGTGAGTCAAAAACCACGCTGCGTTCCTGCAAGTTAAGAGCTCCATATGATGCAGATTATAGACATGTCACCAAGGTTGGAGAGTCATTTTTAGAATTTTTACAAATTTATATTAATGTTGGATAAGGTAACACAATAAAACATTCAATATTTTATAATTAAAGCATTTAGACTTCATTGATCGGAGATGAACTGTTAAATTAATCTTACAGATCTGTATATGTGGAGCGATGCTGCTTATTTGGAGCAAAATAATAAAAAGGTTACAATTCATTTAACGTTAACCTCTGTTTATATGTTAGCATCTGCTAATTTAGGAGGGATAATGTAAAAAATTATAAAAATCAACTTCCTTAGAATAACAATAATCTTTTTTTTAATTCTAAGTCCAAAGCTCTTAACTAAGGAGAAGCTTCCCAAACTGTAAACGTTTAGTTGAATTTTAATTATTTTTCATGTATCTGACGGTAAATTAGAATAAGATGAACTTCAGTGGTTTTTGTTTGTTTGTTTGTTTGTTTTTCTAAATCCTGGTTATTTTTCTTTTATAAAGCTATTGTTGTGCCATGTTGACAACCAAAAGATGCAGTTATGACAAATGAAAACTCAGAAAGCAAAATGACGTGTTTGGTAAATAAGGAAGATTGTACTACTGGGAGAAATTGACAAGTTTACGATGTCAGTCTCAGTAAGTTTTCCTCTTCCAGGTTTCATTTACACTGGAGATATAATCCACCAGATGCTCACAGCTGCTCAGTACATCGCTCCTCTGATGGCAAACTTTGACCCAAGCCTTTCCAAAAACTCCACCGTGGTGTACTGTGACAACGGTAGGTGAGATTCAGACAGTGTTTACAGGATTATCTCAGTGGATAAATAAATATGCTGTTTAATAATATTTGTTTATTTCTGCCCTTCAGGAACTGTGTTGGTGGTTCAGTGGAACCAAATGTACCTCCAGGACAACATCAGTGCAGGAACTTTCACTTTTCAGGCCTCTTTACACAGTGATGGACGGATCGTTTTTGCTTACAAAGAGGTGACTTCCTGCCACTCTTTATCAATTATTTTAATGTGACAGACATATATACTCATTGAGTCCCTCTGTGTTTAGATTCCTGTTAACATCAGTGACATCAGCCCTGAGAATCATCCCGTCAAAGTGGGCTTATCAGATGCTTTTGTGGTGCTCCACGAGATGGAGCAGATTCCCAGTAAGACGCTGATTTGTTCTTTAAAATCTTTTAATTTTTTTTTAACAAACCCCAGCTACTATAACAAGTGTGGCTAATTTGATCAGCATTTGGATCTCATATAACAAAGAACTCCAAATGTCTCAAAATTATAGAAGAAAAGCATTTATGTTGCAATTGCATTATGGATCGCAGCTAAATAAAATGGCTACAAGCAGCTCAGATCAGTGGACCCAACCTTTAGCTTCATAGAATTTATTTTAGACCTATGTACAACAAGTAGCACAGCTATACCAATGGTTTTTCAGCAAAGCGGTCAATCATGTGTTTGTTCATTTGTTCATCTGTCTCATGAACCACTGAACAGATTTGAATGAAACTCTCAGAAAGCATTCAATGAATGTGCATCTAAACTGAATAACATTTGGAGTCAACCTGATTCAAGATGTCTGCCACATCAACCTTAACAAGCACAAAAAATGTCTCTAACTCAGTTAATTGTAAAGATATTGAGCTAAAATTGGATGTGGTAGCAGCTGAGAGCCATCACCAACACATAATCCAAGCACTAACAGATCATGCAAATTCTTTAAAACTCTGGCAAGTGAAGTAACAGGAAAAAAGCATTTATTTAAAGACTGCTAGCTTATTATTAAAACAAATGTAAAGACTTGCTTTCCTTCTTTTGCTGTAGTCAGTTTAGTAACCATTAGGCTTTTTACAACAATGTGTTGTGCACTGTTTGATTGCTACAGTTGAAAAGAATTATAAGAATAGACAATATTAAAGTATTTTGTGTCTTCTTAAATGTTTTTATTAGGATGAGTTTATTTAGAGCACATTAAGGCCTGGATGTTTTGTTTACTGCATGGGTAGCAGCTCCTTTTTATTACTTATATTTGAATAATTTCTTTTTCCAACATGCTTCAGATGTTCGTCGGAGAACCATTTATGAGTACCACAGGGTCGACATCCCGAAGTCAAAAATCTCCAGTTCTACAGCCGTGGAGATGCTTCCTCTCCCCAGTGTGTAACATTCTGGTTTTATTGACCGGACCGAGCCGCCTCTTCCTCTTCACGCTCCTGTTTTCTTCCTTCCCAGCATGTCTGCAGTTCTCCAGCTGTGGCTCGTGTGTCACTTCTCAGACTGGCTTTTACTGCAGCTGGTGCAGTCGGCTACAAAGGTAAACTGAATGAAAACTGTCAGAGCGTTATACAGGGAGACATTGTTAGCTGAAAGATGGGCCAAACTAAAGCAGGTATGTTGTGCAGGTGATTGTTTTATCCTGCCTTTTCATGTGTGGAAAGTTCTCCTCTCCTTGTAGCTTTTTGTAAGATATCAGAGAACTACTCCTGGATATGTACATCTTAGTAAAAAGGCCTCGTTGGTTTTTTACAGTTTGAACAGCACGGCTCCTGCTCTGTATTTCTGTTTATTTTGATGGTTCTGGTTTAATTTAGAATCTGCTGCTGTGCCCTTCACTTCTGCAGTTAAACATTTAGAAGTCTATATCTTGATAAAACCGTGGCAGTCTGTATCAGTTTTCTTTTTTTTTTTAAGTGTGTTGACATGAAGATAAGTCAAATCTCACAAACTTTGCTTCTTAGTGAAAAGACTCTGGACACTAAACACCCACTTGCCTTCAAAATAAAAGCAGGGATTTGGCTTTGCATGCAAAATGATTTACATTTGGAATTTGATTAAACAAAAAAAAAACCTGGCCTCCCACAAGCCAGATGTGACCCACTGGCCATAAAATGCTCATGTATAACATAGATAATACAATTCCTTGTTTTCAGGTCCATAATTTGGTAAACAAATCCGATTCAATTGTTAAAATTTATGTCCTTGTAAAAAAAAATGGCCTTTAGGAAGTTGTAGGATACATTTTGAAGCATAGAGATAAATTACATAATTAAATTAATTATGTGTCAAATGCCTTTACCTGCAGAAACATCCAGAGGAACCTTTGCTCAGTAGAAACAAATCACTAATCTTGTCACTTCCAAAACCACAGTTTCCTAAGATGTGTTTGTAAAATAACATAAATAAAAGCTCCTTTCCTTCTCAGATGCTCCAGTGGTTTTGATCGTTATCGACAGGAGTGGGTCGACCTCGGCTGTCCAGAGGAGGTTCATCTTATTTGTTTATTTCCGTAAACTTCAAAAAGTTCAGACCATAGCTGGGTCTGTCTGAATACTGGTGCTGACTTACTTTTGTTTCCCAGAGACGAAATCTGCAATGTCTCCAGATGGCAGACATCAGAAACGGCACGTCACGTCGCCTGACACACATGTCCACTCCTGCAGCAGCCACTGGGAAGCTGCAGAGGACCTCCAACATGACCCCCACCCCCCTCAGCAAGACCTCCACCATCACCAACCAGTCTTCACACAGCAGAGAAAACAAATCAAGTGCACAGCAATCAACCAGCACATCCACAGACGGTAAGTCACTGAACTTTTCTCTGAATTAAAATATAAATAAAATGTGGATCCTCAGGACAGATGATGGCTCAAAGCATGACAGGTGTTTTCACACAGTAACTACGACCAGTTGGGAGGTCTGACAGCATCAGATATTTCCCAGCCTTCTGTTAGCTCACAGCTGAGCTTATACAGCACCACGATAAATACTGCACAGCATACGTGTGTGCATCAGTTTGGAGCATGAGAGGTGGCATTTGTTTAGTTTCCTAAATGTGTCTTTTTATTTTATGATTAATTTTGAAATCATGATGCAATATTTTAAAAACAGCAGAGTGAGCTACAGCAAAAACTTAAGTATTGAAGTAAAATAACTTCCAAAAAGTTGAAATTGAGTGCGATTACATTAACTGACTTAAATCATATAATTTTATCAGAAAAAGAGCATTGTCACTTTTATTTTTCGACAATATTCAAGCCTACAGTTCTTATTGTATTTTTTTAAATGGATACTTTTAGCACTTGCAAACCTTTATTCAACATCAACTTTTTCACAACAGAAATGTGTAATTTTGACTCTTGCATCTGTGCAGCAGGAAATGCTGAGAGCGAAGCAGAAAGTCGTGCTGGTCTCCTGGCGGGCGTCGTTGTCATGGTGATTGTTGTCACGGCCGCAGCGTTCCTAACGTCCATCTACATGTACCGTCATCCAACCTCCAGTGCCAGCATCTTCCTCATGGAGGTGAGTAAATTTATGATAAATCCTCCCCTCAAGCCCCCCCAAATAAATTTCAAAATAAAGCTAAATTTAAAGAAAAATTATGGATGCAAGAGGCCATGTAATGTCCAAATATATATTTAATTAGTGCTGCAAGTGTTTTAATTTAAATACTTTGATATTTAGTTTTGTAATTCTGGTATAAAAACAAGCAGAGATATTTTACATCTGTGTGGAAAACTGTGTTTTTACCAAAGTGTAAATACTTACAAAATGTGGAATTTCATGTTTGTTTTTCTTGTTAAATGTGTATTGTGTTGAACTCTGTTGCATAATTTTTCCACATCTTTAAAGCAGCTAAATGGACCAGAACACAGGACAAAACATAAACGATGCAATGTATACCGGACCTCTAGCCTTGGTTACTTCCTACAATGTCTTTTTACACTTAAACTAAACTTTAATTCTTTCTGAGTTTAAATGATGTCTTAACTTCTCCCACAGCGCCGCCCGACCCACTGGCCCATCCTGAAGTTCAGACGAGGCTCCGGACGCCCTTCGTATGCCGAGGTGGAGGCTCCCGGTCAGGAGAGAGAAGGAATAGTCGTCATCGACCTCAAACCATCTTTTTTCTTGTTGGACAGAAGAGAGAGCGAACAGAAGGAAGGTTTTGTGGTTCCAGATCAAAGGGAGCTGGTTCTTGGCTCGGAGAACTCCTGACTAAAACTACGCATCCTGTCAGGTTTGGAGCTGATGCACAAATTCACTTTAGGAACAAAAAGCTTTCAGAGACACAAAAAACATCAAACCTCATAGTTCTAAGCAGCTGTTTGACTTGTTGAGTCACAAGATTTGTGTAATGGATGTAATTCCTGGTTTTATTCAGCTCAGGTCCTTTAAACTGCTTCTCTCAAAGATGCCCTTTATTTTCCCTAAGCTGTCCACCACCTTCACAAAGAGGAATGTCATATTCAAGTGTCATTTCCTGAGCTCAAAAATACTAAATTCCTCACAGCAACAACCCACCTTCTTCTGAGCCAGTGTTTCCAGACATATGCAGCTTTGATTTTTATTTTTGTGCTTAAAAGGCAGAAACCACTCACTGACTGCACGGTAGAATACCCAGCTGCTGGAAAAATACAGGAATGCATTACAGAAATGTTCTGATTCCACAGTTTTAGACATGAGTTTTGCAGAGTTTTTATAACATGCTACATTAGCTTAAATGTGTTAGAATTTGTGGTGCATACAGGGGCTAGTTTTATTTAGCAGCTAAACATTTGTCCTTTTTTTATCCAATTAATCTAAAAATGTAGCATGTCTATTTTCTGCATTACTGCTGACAACAATACATAAAGTGCTAGTGTCCTGCATTTTTGAGGCATTTCTAGTTTAAAAGGTAAATTAAGGCAACTGGAGTCTAAATGGATCATTTAGGACCGGCCTGTTGACTGCAGAGAGACGAACTGAAGGCACTGCAGGGGAGTGGAGGTTCAGCAACCATCAGACTGATGGTTTATGCGTCTTTGTCTCCTAAAAGAAAAAAAAAATGATGATACTGTACTAAAATAACACTTTCTATTCTCCTTTCAGTTGGTAGAAAATCCCAGTTAAGATCCATGAATAGTTAGTACACAAACATTGATGTCATTTTCTACAAGTGAAGCTCCAAAATTTAACAAGTCTTCCTCATGAATATTACTCTTAATCATCATAATTTGGATTAATAAAACAGAACCAAAACATTTGCACAACTTTATACGATAAATTTGGCAAACTTTGTAGAATACTAATCCTCCTCTGTGCATTCAGTTTGTCATAAAACCATACAATGTTAGGCATCAGGCCCTTAGTTACACATAATTAGTTCTGATCCACTTTAGTACAAACAGAATGTAAGTTACTAGTATTTCTACTGACTGTAACTCTAATTTTATGAGTTCTGTTAATTGTCCTGCAATGCTTTACAAGTGAATATTTAAACAGTTTTAGTGTTGTACAACTGGTTGTTTATTTTACCACAAAACCTGTTGACTGAAGCAGTACAATGTGTTATGTAGAGTAGGCTGATGCTGAGCTGTGATCCTACCTTTCACAGGTGGTGCAGGTAATCTCCTTCTCAGATGTTTTGAGGAGTCCAGGGTTGCAGCCTGTATGAAGTAAAAATCCATATATTATTATTAGTTCAACACTCAACATCATGTTCTGAAATGTAGGCTGTGGTATATATTACCACATCTGTGGTGGTCTTAGTGAAGTGTGACTGAGGGTCCACATTGAGGCCGGCGCTCTTTAAAGCAGCAATTCTTGCAGAGATGTTGCTGATCTACAACAGAAGTAAAAACATAGGAAACAGGCCTTTAAACAAATAAGCGCAGCACTGTTAGATGCTTTAGTTGGTTTTACTTTAATCTTTATTTACATAAACTGTTAATTTAACACTTGGCAGAAATGAAGGACCTGTGTGACACCACATTTTAAAATCTAGACTTGTGAGTCAGGCACCAACTCCCTGTGAGAAACAGGATTAAACGGGTTCAAAAATGGAAAGACTGCTTCACCTGCAGCTCAGACTGATGAACCCGGGCAGCTGCTGCAGCCGCCTGCTCCTCCAGGAAGGACAGCTCCATGTCGGACGTGGAGCTGCAGATTCCTCTGGCGCACTCCTTCAGGTCACTGAGCTCCGCCTCCAGACTGTACACAGACCCTGCGGCCACGTACACCTGCAGCAAAACAACATACCCGAAAACGTTTAAGCTTTAAAAGTGACAATAAAACCAAAGAGCTTTGCTGCACCCACTCGCTGTGCTCACTGGTCAATAAAGAGAAGCTACTTGGATCAGAGGTGTGATTATATTAGTACAGTGAACTCACGTTTTCCTCCAGTCTCCAAAACTGTTGGTCCAGCTTTTTGAGGTCCACGTTCGGTGGCAGCGAAATGGTGGAGGGTTGGGTGTCGTCTCGTCCCTCTACTCCCTGCAGGAGGTCCTCGGTGGCGTTCAGCACCTTCAACACCTCAGTGGTGATGCTGCGTAGAGATGCTGCTGAATATCTCTGCAACACAAACACAGACAGGTGGCTTTAACCCCTGACAGTATGAAAAAATATTTTAGATAAGTATAGGTTTTAGTAATTTTAGACTCAATTCTGTCAAGACAGATATATTCTGGTGTTATAAAGTTATTTCAGATGATGCCTTAGTTTTGAAAAGGCTAAAAGACTAGAGTCACTCTCACCTGCTCCAGCTGAGATGATATTAACTTTATAGTTTTGTAAAGATCTCTACCCTACAGTTAAAAAAACACAGCAAATTGAAACAAGATGGAAACAAGTGTCAGCAAGAAGTTAGTGGCATTGAAAAAATATTTTAAAGAGTGAGCTTATTTAATTTTAGACAGTGAGCTCACGTGACTTCAGCTGAGCATTAATTTCTCCAAATCTTATTTTCAAGTAGATGTCCTTGGAAACACACACTCTACATTTAGCACACAGATTTGACATTTGGATCCATCAGGAACAAACTTGGAAAAGCTTGTAAAAACCTTCAACACCTGTGTCAAATTAGCACTCAATCATTTTAGGTATACCACAGATCTGCCATTAGTTTTATTTTTGACAAACTCAGCTGTTTTATCAGCTTTCTCCTAATTAACCAAACCCCATTTATTTACTGCAGAACATTATTATTATTTTTTAAGTCTTCAGCTGGAAGTGAAGTAACTTAAATTGATAAAACTCACATACTGAGACTGTCTGCAGCACTTTGACCCACATATATAACAAGTAACTGAACAGATGAAAGGTCTTAGTTTTTGTTTAGCTGTTACACAAGCTTACTTTACCCACAGCAAATGGAGGGAAAAAGATGTTTGAAAGTGATGTTTTGAAGCTGCAGTACTCACATTCTGGATCTCCTCTGGTGACAGAAACCCTCCCTGATGACCAGAGGAGCTGCTCTGCTCCATGCCGTCTTGTTTTTGGTCTTTTCCGTCCACATCTGTCTTCCTCTCTGCTGCTTCCCGCTCTGTCGTATTTTCTCCTCCATCCTGTTTCTGAACACCTGGACTTGTCGACTCTGCCACTGAAAGAGTGTCTTTCACTGTAATATCTGAAAGGTTTTCTTTATCCAAATGTAAATGTCCTCCTTTCTCTATGTTTTCACTTATACCTGTCGTGTCTTGAGGGTCCTGTTCATTAGAAGTCTCTCCTTTCGTTTCCTCCTGAACATTTTCTTTCACTGCCGACTCTGAACTCTCATCTGAAACTCGTTCCTCTGAAGCCTCTTTGCTCTCTGCAGCAGCAGCCTTCTCTACAGATCCACTCTCTCCCTCTTTGTCATCATTCTCCAGTTTGTTCTTTCTTCCATTTTCTCCATCTTTGTCCATCGTTTCCCCCTGCATGTCTTCCAAGGTCATCAACAACATGCTGCTGATTATTCGATCAAATTCTGCATCTTCTTCGTCACTTTTCACTGCCGTTTCACATTTCCTCTCACTGTCCATTGGAAACTTATCTGTCCTGTTTGCCTCTGGTTTGTCGTCTTGTTCAGCTTCTGTTCTCTCAGTTTTCAGAATTTCCACTTTTTTGTCACAAAACTGCTCCTTTTCTGTTGCAACATACCGGCTTATTCTTTTATCCAAGATATTTCTACTTCTCTGTACATTGGTTTCATCATCCACACTCTTTGTCTGACTCTCCAGAACTCTTCTCTTTTCCCTTTCCTCGGTTTCCTCTCTCAAGTCAAACAATTTCATGTCTATGTCTCCGATGGATTCTGCTCCTTCCCACAGCTCCTTCATCTCTCCTCTCTCTCCCTCGTTCTCTCCCACCCTGTCTAGCTCATCTTCAGTGGAGGAGAACTGGGAGGCGCCGACTAAACTGGCCAAATTACACAGCCGAGTTTTGTCCGGCTGCAGCTTCCACAGTCTCTCTTCATCCATCGCCGCCTCTTCGTCCTCTCCTCGTCCTGCTGTGTCCAGTTCGTCTTCAGTGGAGGAGAACTGTGACGCTTTAACTTGTTTTTCCAGCTGACAGAGTTTATAGGTTAGTCTCTCTGTCCTCTGCTCCTGCTCCTCATCTTCCTCTTCCAGGTGTTTTTCTTGGTCCCATTCTGCTTCACTTTGTCCCGCTCTGTCCAGCTCATCTTCGGTGGAGGAGAAGTCAGTGAGGCTGGACTGTGAAACAAGTCGACATAACCTGTAATTTAGCTCTTCGTTGTCTTTTTCTCTGCCGTCTTCATCTCCTCTTCCCCCATCCAAGTCGGCATCCATCTTGGGTGGCCTTCCTTGCTTCCCTCCCTCCTCCTGTCCATCATCAGTTCCACTTCCCTCATCTGGTTCTTCTCTGCTGGGAGATTCAGAAACTCTGCTTTCAAACTGATGCAGTTTCAAAGAAAAATCCTCAACAATTTCTTTATCTTGGTTTCCAGTGATGTCATCATCAAGCTCAAAAGGTTCAGGGGTCGTGGCTCCGGAGGTAACAGAGTCAGGAGTCCCAGCATCAGACGGATGTAGAGGATATCCATCTTTGTTGTTGAAATCCTGCAAATTTAAGAAATTGTATGGTTTAGTATTTATATGACAGTAAGTTTTGCCTTGATGTCCTAACATGCTGCAGCACAACTATTTTATTATATTTGGGAATCCGGGATCATTTCTAGCACACTTATCTTTAGCAATCTGCCCTTTAATAAATAATATCAGGTCTTTTTAGGAGATGTTTTAGTTCAAGGTTAGATATTTGACATTTCTTTGCTTGATTAAGTAAATGGCAACAATTTAAATGATCACCAATGAAAACTCTGTATGTTAAACAATGGATCTTATCAGTTTTGAAGTAAATGTTACTTATTTCTTACCGACATGGAAGAAAATGCTGTTGGTGCTTTTTTACTCCTCCTCTTCTTCCGTGGTATCCTGGTTTTCCCAGTCTCCGGTTCAACAGCCACCTTGATTTCCTCTTTACCCCCTCCATCTCCTTTCAGGTTAAAGTTCACATCAATGATGCTGGTCCTGCGGGACAATGAAGGTTTCCTGATCTCTGCAGGCACCTTCCGCTTCAGAAGTGCTAACAGAGGTTTGTTAGACCTCCAGTTTCCCTCAGAGTCTGAGAGAAGATCATCTCTGTTAACCTTGTGGTCCATCAGAGGCGTGACACAGTTATCAAAGTCGTGCAGGCTGAGGTTAGAGTCCATCATCTTCCTGTGGATCTCCTGCAGAACGGCTCCCCAGGAGCTGTCAGGCTCTGGTTTGCTTTCGCTGTCAGAGTCCAGACCTTCGTAGGCTGACACCACTCCAGACTCCCTCTCCAAAGCGCTGTAGACCAGGCTCTTCCTTTTAGTGAGGAGGGTGGGGCGGGACAGCTGGGCACTCTGCAGGGCAATCCAGTTCCCGTCTGGGCTCTTCAACACTGAGGATACATGTTCACATGCAGAGATACAAAAACAAAATAAGCAAAAATGCTACTTTATTTTTGACAACCTTTGGATCGCCACTAGAATCTGAAAGAAGCAAGTGTGTGAGTGTTTGGATATATTGTGGTAATTAACTTTTTGAATCTTTAAGATGAACTTACCAGAATTGTCGAGTCGATCTACACTCTTCCATGCAGTCATGGCCGACATGCCGCCCTCCTTCTTTAAGGATGATGGAAATTCGGGTTCCAGAGCAGAAGCGTCATCGTCCAGCAATGTGAAGGCCGAATGTGACCTCTGAGGGCAGAGGCAGTGGAAAAATAAAACATTTTCTGTGTTTAGTTTACTATTTCTGCTGACAACTAAAACCCGTGGAGCCATTTAACCAGCAGAGGTCAGTGTGTGCAAAAAAAAAAAAAAACAAGGCAAGTGATTTTGGACAGTTATACAAATGTTGAAAAAAAAAATAAAGCTTCTGTGACTGAAGTATTAACTTCTACATGCCATTAACTAAATAATAAAGAGATTTTTCAGTAAGCTAGATTTGCAGACCTGTTTCTGCAGTGGAACATCTGCAGTCAGATCTTCAAACATTTATATGAAAATAAAAAGACTCATCACTTAAATACAGATTTCTACCTACAACCTGAAATCATGAAGAGTTGTGACAGACGTTTCATACAAGCTGAACAAATCCTTTTATTTTACACTTAATTTAAAAACTACGCAACTGGCGTAAAAATAAATATATTAACTAGCCAAGATAGTTTGTCTTGTCAGCTTTTCATTGATGAACCATTTCAGCCATAACATTATAACCATTAGCAGTACATCCTGTAGGCCTGGGGGGTGAGGTGGTCTTTTGGTATCTTTGGAGTTTGAAGGTCAGGTGAACACATCAAGTACAAGAGAGCAGTAATGTCCTTGTCTCTGTGTGTGTGTGTGTGTGTGTGTCTGTCTGTTGTGTCAGCAAAATATCTCAAACCACTGGAGGGATTTATATCCTATTTAAAACTCTGACATGAAAGGTGGTGGGTGATATGCAAACTTATCAAGGAATGCTGGGCCTTTAATTTCAGTCAGTAGTCATAATGTTATGGCTAATGGGTATATAGACATTCCTACACTTCAGGCCTTCACACACTTTAAAAATCAGGGCCTTTTAGACTGGTAATGAAAAACAGTGTAACAGAACTAAATGAATTTTGACATTTGATGTAGTTTTTACCCAGAGGTTTGGGTTCAGGGAGCTGGAGGCTTGATCACCGGGAGGCTGATGATGATGATTGTCAGCGTCAGGCTCCAGGGGCCAGCTGCGGTCATATTCAGCCTTCATCTCAGCCAGAGCATTCCTCGTGCTAATGATCTTACACACAGAGAGAGCAGGATTAGCTTTGATCGCACACAGGGCAATAAATGGGTGCTTTTGTTTTCTCGTGTGGAGGTTTAATTTTAACCCTCTCATGACTGGCTTTTATTCAAGCATTATAAACTCACTTCAAAACAGAAAATGAATTATCATTAAAACAATACATTATCTGCTGCTATGCAGTTTAATTCTGTTTTCTTTTTTTTTTTACTTTTTGGACAATAGTTTTGGCCAGTTCCTGGATGAGCTCTCCTCTGTGCTGCCGCAGATAATGGGCTTCATTCTGCTTCTCCTGAAAAATACAATTAGGAAATCTGTTCACCACACACACACATACAGTAAGCTGATTACGCCTCTAAATACACACTCAGAGTATACATATTTGTTGAACTGAGTTCAAAAGCTTCAGAATATTTTAATAGATCTTTTCTTTTTTGCACAGTTTTAGAAATATGCAGCAGAATCCACTTTAGGATTTAACTTAAAGATTACTTAGACAACAAAATAGAATATGCATACATAAGAAGAATTAAGATATTTTTTTCTTTTAGAGTCTCCACAATGACTACTGCAGGTTTCTCTAATCTAAAAGGTATTAGTGTCAAAGGTTGATCCAATGTGGGCTAAGCGTTATCTTTTTTTGTTTTTTGTTATGTAAAATCATGCTGAATCTCTGAAACAAGAAATATTTTAAGGTTGCTAAAAGGATTTTAAAATACAACTGTAGAACACTTTTCTTTCATTAATCAATTTGTGTTTCTTGTAAACAATATTAACATACTAAAAAAATAATAGTTCCTTTAACAGTGTTAAAGTGAGGTTTTAACTGCAGCAAAATCCTGAAGGTTTCACTCAGATTAAATGACAAATGATACCAAAGTGCTAACATCAGATTATACAGCAGCATCTTTGATGCAGCTATGCACAGATGATTTATAATAACTAGTCATGAATAATCATAACTGTAGTTACTACAGCAAATAATAGAACATTTAAAAAGACAGAAAATCATAAATCACCTGAGTTGAGGTGTCAAAGTCAGCCTTAGAAATGGCTTCATCTATGGCCTCCTCTGCAACCCGCGTGGCAACACAGAGCGTCTCCGCCATGCTGTGCTCTGAACACAAACAGTTTTCACTTGTTAGTCTGAATCAGGATCCTACACATGTAATTAAACAAATAACATGTATCTAAGCCCTCCCAGTTTAATTCCGCCTTTTCTTTCCTCTCATCCAGACTGCACAAACAGAGACACAAGCTTTTTCCTTTCTGTTTGCAGGCTCTCATCGTGTTAGTGCAGTGAACCGGCAGAGTCAGGACAAGACAGACAAAACTAACCAACACATCTGGTTCTGGTGCTACTGAGAATCTAAAATAACTCAACTTTTTTTCTCAGCAGTTTTATCTGCTGTAAAATGGGGAAAACTAAATTAGTCGGGAACACCAAGTCTCCAGATACAAGTAGTGTGGTGATAAATGGAGTGATCTTATTCTCTGTAATCAGAAAAATGTTAACTAAAGAATCAAACATATGCTTTAAAACCTAAAAACAAAAATCACAGGAATATGATGCAGGTTCTGATGCATTAAAGACACAAGTTTTACTCAGCTCATATTAAAACTGTTAGATAAACATTTAATTGTTTAATGAACAATTAACTGAACTGTTTCTTTTGGACTTGATTGTGTGTCCAGAGAATGTCTGCAGGGTCTAATATCTGATGAGACATTTAAATGAAAACCAACTGCATGAAACTGCAATGATTATTTACAATAACAGGTTTAGGAAATGAACTGTAAAGTCTCAACAAACTGTGTTCACCTTCAGTTTGCCTGTAGAAAGTAGAGTCGCTCCCACAGACGCTGCCCTCATTGCAGATGCTTTCCTCGCAGGCGCTGCCCTCTACAGACACACACGCACACACACACACACGTTGACATGGAAAGACCGATACAGGGCATCTGTCAGGATTTAACTCTGCATTCTGAAACATTATCACTGCAAACCTTTGAATTAGAGGGAGGATTAAAGAAATTAAAAAATGGTCCCTCTTATGTTTCTTTCATTCATTTTTAATGTGTCCATAGATGGACTAAAAATATCCGAGCAATGACAGGAAATGCTTTAGTTGTTGTATCAAGTTTGGTTTTAATTTAGCTGAGGCTGAGCTCATGTCTCCAAAATAAACTTTAGTTTTCCTCGTGGGATTATTTTGTTTCATCTATCAAATATAAAGTTTGATAACTATGAGTAACTCATTGTTTTTATAGTTTACATTAAGCATGTGAGAATTTAATCTGTTTGCCAAAAAACAACATAAAAAAAGCAATAAAATAAAACATAAAACTAAGCAGAAAAGAATGAACATTTGTATTATTTGTTAAATACTATAAGAGAAACGCAGGATGTGAAAACTGCACAGCAGAGCTCAGTCACACTTTGACCTCTTTTTCCTCGCAGTGCAAATATTCCTGCAACAAAGCGTTTGTTTGTGGTTATATAAGTGCATTAAAGTCCCCTTGTGTGAGGCTTTAGGTGACCTGAGCTGTCTGCAGCAGAGCCTGTTCAAAAAAGTACAGTCTGGTAAACAAGGTCCCTTTCAATTAGTTTAAAGGCCAAACACAGCACTGGGATAAAGTCATGTTTAGGGTGCAGGTATTTAATTAAAATACAACTAATGATTTACTCCTGCAGGGTTTGTTCAAATAAAGGTACATTTAAACTCAGTATGTGTTGTGAGTCACTCTCAGCTACTACCATATTAAAATTTAGCTTAATATTTTTAAAACTAAGTTTTAGACATTTTTGTGTTTGTTTTTTAAGTCACTTGGCTAAGAGCTGGAAAAGACCTTTAACCAAAACCGGTGCTGGAAGGAACTGCAGCCTTGAAAGCAACACATCCTGCCACAATCTTGTTTCTTTTTAAATCTTGTCTTCTTCAATGTGCTATATAGTGTTTTTGTGCATTTAAAAAGGTCATGAGAGCTACAAGTTCCGAACCAAAGGGAGCTCAGCTGCAGTAATATTTGATGCCAGGCTTGTGTGAAGATTGACATCAAAATAAAACTGTAACCTTGAGCTCTTCTCAACTTCCTGCTTTGTTGTCTGAAGCGTTTAGTGTCACAGCTCTGCAAAAATACAGAACTACAGCAGCAGTACAAGAATTACAGAGTGGTCGTGGTGTTTTTTTTTAAACAGTTGACAGCAGAACTAAGTGTTAGAAAAGCAAAGGGAACATATAAATTAATTAACCATCATGCCCGTTTCCTGAATTACATTCTGGCCATCGATGTTTTGAAAGTAGTCATTAGTTTCTTTAAAAGAATTAATGACCCAACATTCCTTGAAAGAACCCACAACTCCCGTCACCTTTCTGTTTAAGACGAAAATCATCTTATGCTGAGAAGGTTGTTTTAGTCGAACTTTGTAAATGACGTTATGCAAAATAATTATTGCGATATCTCATGTAAACTGTTAGCACTCGGAGTTTGTCTTGTGAGTGACTTTCAGCTACTAGCACACCAAATTTTCATGCCACATCAAGAAAAGTGACTGAGTTACAGCTTTTTTTTGTGTTGGCTAATGTTGATTAGCTGCGGTAGCCATCTTAAATTGAGGTGACTACCAAAATGAGTTTTTGATGTACATCCAATAATTAATGAGAGTTATTGAAATCTATCCGGTAGTTCATCAGATATTTTACTAAGAGACATATACAGCAGTGGGCAACAATAAGTCTATTTATTTAATTTAGTAAAGACTCTGGGTAAATTTTCTTTTTCCTGTGATTTTACTTCAGCTCCTTAGGGTTTCTCCAGTGTTTTGTTTTATTCTTTTAAAAGGAGCATGTTTCCAAGTGTCACTGAACCTCTTAGTTCGGTCTTTAGGGAAAATGTTTCCATTTTATAATTCACAATAGCACAGTATATAAATGATGTTATTTACTCAGCTCACATTGTTCTTTTATGCAAAACAGAACATGTTGCAGTGGAATAAATGCAGTAATAAATGATAATGTGTGCGTTTGAGCAGAAGAGGGCCAGTCTGATGTCTGCCCACATCGGTCATACTCCCACTGGGTCCACAGCCCTGCATCATCTGCAGCAGGCGATTTCTCCTCCACAAAACTAAAAATCCTCTGTCAGTTCAATCAGATCAGATACTGAGATCTAATGGGGCAGAGATGCTCTCTGACTTTGTCCCTGAGCTGATCTTCAAGCTGGAACAGATGCTGTAGAGTGAAATGTATAATAAATACATTTTCAGCTCGGCCGTCTGCCGCAAAGCTCCTCATTTAGCTGCAAGAAGCTCCAGCTGCAAACATTTCCCCAGAGGTCTGCTCCATGGCTTTTTATTACATAAGAAATTAAAGACTGCTTCTTCACTGTCACTGGTAGAACATGAAGGTTAAAAGAGGAAGCAAAATAAAACAAGAAAAACCTGGTTTGTTGCTCTAGATTTAGTTTAAAAAACTGACTCCCTCACAGAGTGAAGATATGAAGGAGACAAAAAACCCTGTTTTGTCTTTGCTTCCTGTTTTCCACTGTTTTGAACTGTCAAGCACATTTAAATAACTAAACTCATGTACAACCCCGTTTTCTAAAGTGTTTCAAATGTGACAAGTTCTGCACAATTTTCGGTTTCTGTCCTGGTCAGGTTGAATTAAATGTTTCTTAAATACTTGAGCTTGAGTCAAAGTGTTTTACCGGTAAGCTCTGAGAGTGCACTGTGCTCTGCCAGGTGTTTTCTGTAGAGAGTCTTCAGCACTTTGGCGCTGCCAAACCTCTTAAAGCGTTTCTTCACATTTGCATAGAACCACTCAAGCGACTGGGTCTTCAACAACCTGAGAGACAGAGAGCAACTTGACCTTTAACCTATCGTAAACCTGTGGCAATGCTGATTTTATTATATCACTAATTCTACAATCAAAAGGCGTTATGCATATAGTCTCACTGCATTACTTTTGAATATAAACTGGGTAGGTTTAGCACGTTCAAGTTTGAAATACATGTACCACATAGAATATACTGCAACAAACTGTGGTTCAACACATTCAGTCTTCAATGTAAAACAGTTAAATGCAAAAGTTTGCGTTAAATATTTCACTTAAACCACTGAAATTAATTAATTTTGAGTTACTTTAACTTAAGATGGATGAACTCCGCTCTGGAAGAGGCTCCTGTCTGAATAACCGTTAGAAACCTTCATGAGAATTTCCCAATGGTTCCTGAGTATTCAGTATTTTATCTGCAGTAGATGGCAGTCAGATCAAGCTCAGTTTAGAGAACCATCTTATGATGAGAAATGACAGGGGTGTAGTTAAGTTGAAGCAGTAGATGTACATCTATTGATTCATTCCTGAAAGTTTCATTAAAATCCATTCTGTGGTTCAAGAGATATTTTGCCAACACGAAGTTGACTCCAACTAGTTCATGTCAAAATTGTTAGTGCTCAGAATATGCATTGAGGACAAGCCTTAGCTACTACCACATCAAATTTTAGCTCAATATGTGTAAAACTGACAGAGTTGTAGCCATATTAAGGTGAGTTGGTTGTGGCAGCCATCTTGAATTGTTTTAATCACTTATAAATGCACATTCAATTGTTACCTCCTGCAAGTTTTATTAAAATATGTCCAGTGGTTCAGGAGATATTTTGGCAACAGAAACATTATCACCTGCCTTCACTTTTCTGCAGCCATTGGTAATTACATTTCACCTGAAAATCAAGAGCAAGAATTGACTTTATCACATATGATATCCTAAAAGTAAACCATCTCTCCATCCCCAGAGTGAGAGCTTAATACCCTTTACCCTCACGGTCAGCCTCTCATCTGAACTGAACATTCAGACCTTACCTGCTCTTCTGGCAGGTGGAGCAGAGCCAGGCTCGGTCCCGCTTGCTGTAGACCCGGCAGGCCTTGCAGACGTCGTAGCTGCAGTCTCGGCACCGGCGTTTGGGGTTGAGCAGGAAGGTGAATGGCGAGCAGCAGCGGATGCAGCAGCGCTGGTTGAAGCAAGTCTGCCGCGACAGCAGGAGATGGCGACTGCCCTCCTCGTCCAGCTCCTGCTTCAGTTCACTGAGGGGAGGAGGAGGAGGGGAGGAGAGATGGGAAAACCATGAAGGTGCATGAGATTTGTCAAATCTTTAAGAAAAAATGTTTGTGTGAGAATGTGTACGATGAGTTTGTTTTAACCAGATGGGGGATTACTGAGTCAAATATGGCAATTATTTTATTATTTCAGTCAGTTTATCCCATTATTAATTGTACATTAAAAATATTACAGCTTTTCCTTCATGCAGGTGAGAATCAAGCTGATAAAATGCCTCCAGTACAAATTATATAATATAAAGAAATTAACATACATAAATATTTATTGATTTTGTGAGGACTCATCATTTCTGCTGTATTTAAAGATGTAATAGCTGTCAAAATACAAAACTTTTTTAACGTTTTTGATGCAAATGTTTTATGTGTGTATTATTTACAATAAAAATAACCACTAAATATGCATCCTTCACTGATAAAAGTCTACTGCATAATTTGTAATAAATGAGTGAAATCAGCAGAGTCAGATTTGGTTGCCAACATTTACGAGCTGTAATCAAAGGCGACATATATTTACTGTTTACCAACAATTTTTTTAAAAACCCTTATGAGTTTGAGTTACATTAACACCCAAAATAATCTCTTAATGGTGGAGAAACAAAAGATTCAAATCAGAAACATTGAAAAATTGTGTATTTGGACAGCTAATATGTCTTTAAAAAAGTTTAAAAGACAGGAGTTGAGTAAAATAATCAGGCAGGAGGCCTGTTTTCTTTATGAAACATCACTCAGGGTAAAAACCATATCGGAACTTTTCATGGTGTCTGCACTTTTGTTTTAAAGTGACAACAATCCCCTTTCGAAGGGTGAACGCTCAAATTAACAGTTCTTAGCTTGTCAAAAAACAACGCATCATACTGTAAGATCGCATTTATATTATGTAGGATTGCTTTATTTCGTGTTTTCATATTTACCTTTTATAAAGGTGTTTACGAGAACAAATTAAAAATAAATCTCCCCAATGGGACAATAAAGCAGATTGTATCATGAATTATGTGACTTCTGATCTTCTTCCTGTCAAAATGATTAATGGTGCAGTGAGCTCTAAAAAAAACATGATGAAATGAGATTTCTTGTATTTAATGTTGCAGCTGTGCAACATTTGATCAGTCATTCTTCCAGCTGCTTTTCCTTCTAATAAAAAGATAAACGAAAGGCGCCGACAGGTTTACAGAACAGCTCAAACAGAGGCAGAGACGTCCAACAGGGACATCAGATGATAAATCAGAACGACACGACAGATGATTGCAGCCAGGGACAAACCGGTGTGAGTCGCACCAGAAGGAAAGTGTCAAAAAGATTAGAACAGCAGGAGCTCCGATCACGACTGAATCATTTATAGCTGATTACAGCTGAATACTGATTAGGTCTGACAAGATGAGGGCACAGGAGGAAATAAGAAGCCACTGGAGCGTCTCAACAACTTCTGGAAACAAACTGAGTCAGAACTTCGGAAGTTGTTTTATAAACACTTAAGGTTTTTGCTGAAAGTGCTCAAAGCTTAAGAGAAAAGAAATTCATGAAATATTTTGCTACCAGACACACAAACACAGTTGGGCAAAACTATTATCGTCCATCTTTTGCTTTTCAGCAGCTGGTGATAAAAAAAAAAAAAGAGCGATCAATGGTTTAAATTTGGCTAGTTTTTCTAGGCTGTTCTTTTTTTTTTTCTAAATGGCCTAAAATACCTTTCACAACCATATTGCATTATTTAATCACATAATTCAGTCAAATTACTGTCACTACTGTAAAATAAAGAAACAAAAACAAGATGTTTGAGACTTGGAAAACTGAAAATTTGCTTCAACAAAAAACTAACAACAATTAAGCTTTACTGTAACTCGCAGAAATAATTTCCTGCTCGCTAAAAGGTTTGAAAAACAAAATTTCTCTGTGCAGAAATTAAGTTTGACCTTGTGACCCATAGCCTATAAAACTTTAACTGTGTCCTGTCTGACAGAAGAATGGCTCCAGCAGCACATCCATTACTGCAGCCTGATGCTGGATATAAATAACTCTCAGACACAACACTCTCAGGTACACTCAGACTCAGATGGCGAGATGTTCACAGCGAGGCAGTGAGGTAACGAGCACAGTGGGCAACGCTGAAATGCACATAAAAAAAACAGCAATTTTTCCTCTCATCTGAGCAGTAAATCACATACAGAGCATATGCAGCTCCGTCTTCACACTTTAGATTAGCTTCACCAATCCTGAGAAAACATTCGTTTCTTAGAAATAGGTTCAGATCTACTAATATTTGTCTGTGTGAATAAAGATTTTATTTATTTTCCTTGATTCTGAAGATTTGAACAGGGATGTCATCTTAGATAATAAGAACATGAGGTGTACGTTTTCTTAATAAGAAAACATACGGAGAAAAGCTCCCTGCTGTGCAGCCTTTAAACAACAGGGGGCGCCAATGAACAGCTGGGCTCAATTCATTTCTGTCAAGCAACACTTTGTTTCTTTGAAAGAAAAATCCTGTAAAAGCTGAGACTGACTGATCAGCTCAAGCTAAAACAGCTTTAGTTTGTTTCTACCCGACGTCTGAATTTTTTATTTTCTCACAATAAACATGAAAGAATCTAGAAGAGGCACAAAACTGAATGTTAATCAAAATTGAAGCAGATGAAGATGAGGTGAGCATTATTTTGGTTTTAGTAATCGGAGAGGATTCAGTCCTAAAAACTCGGGAGATGGGTCTCTAATGCAAGGTGAATAATTTTCAATCATAAACCCATTATAAACACCCAAACTCCCAAATTTTCAACTATTTGCCAAATTATTTAAAAAAAAACCCATTGAGAATCATTTGTGCAGATGCCAAAAACCCACCAACTAAATCAGACAGAGATACAGGTGAAATGTGACAATGAGGCATGACATACATTACATTATCAGAAGTTGCAGCATTTTATCAGTTCGCTTTGTTGAATCTGGACTCATCACCATCAGTGTTCAGTCTGTTTTACAACAAGGAGCCAAACAAGGTCGAGCCACAACAAAACTAACATGTTTTCAACAAACTGAGCCAAATTTTTATCTGAAGGCATTTTGCTGTTGAAATCTAAAGGAAATTAAAGCCATTAGGCTTTTCTGTTGTGATTGGTCTGCCTGTTAACGCTGTGAGTTGAATCATTTCTAATCAAAGCACCGGGACATTACATAAGTGTCTTATTCTTCAGCAATCATTTCCTGCTATTGTACGTCTCAGACCTAAGCCCAGACTCACCTAATTACCATGTTACTGGGTCTTTGTGTTTATCTTTACTGTGCTCAGGCTTTGCTGTAAGCTTGGAGGAAGCTGGTTTCTGTGCAACAGGAAGGTGTTTCACTTCCTGCCCACTGTGTCCAGAACAGCTCAGAGCCAAAACGCAGCAAAGGAAAACTCCACCAAGGTCTAAAAATCCTGGGATGGTACACAGCTTCAGTATAAAGTTTAAAAAGGTTTTGTTTTATTCAGTTTTTTTAGCACAAAGTTGTTCAGAGACTGGATTATTTCAGTTAATAGTGTGGTCGTTGATTCAGCATTTATTTATTTTTTTCTGTTTATTTTTTCTGTAATCTACGAACTTCTTTGTTTATAAATATCTTCCTCATAAAATACACGGATATCTTTTCAATTCCTTCAAACACTTTTGCTACCTTTAGCTTTTAGCTATCCTACTTTTAGGTTCAAACTAACCTATTGTTACGTTTAGATAGTCCTTTGCTACTTTAACTTAGCACTTCTCTACTTTTGGCTTTAAGCTAGTGTTCTGCTTCTTTTAGCTTAAACAACTAAGTTTCAGCTTCTTCGGCTAATTTCAGCAGTCATTCAGCACTCAGTGTTGACTCTACATTTTACATTTTTCTCTTGTCCACAGGGGTGGAAATTAGCACCCGCCACCCGCCAAATGCGGGTAAATATTTGAAGTAGCGGGTGAATTTGATCAACACACACGCCACTGTGGCGGGTTGGCAATTTGAACAGAAAATGTGTTATTTGTCCTCTTGACATATAGGGGGCAGCAATGTGCTCGAGTTGCTGCTGTTACGTCGAGCCGCGTTCCCCCATCAGATA
>NC_051449.1:6871324-6904446 GCF_001649575.2 Kryptolebias marmoratus | reverse complement strand
CCAGCCACTATGGCTGGTGAACAAAATTTTTAATTTCCACCCCTGCTTGTCCATAATGAGCTGAAGAGGAACCAGTTTGATGACAGTTTATAGAATAAAGTGACCAAATGTCCGACTTTGGGAGAAGCAGCTAGAAAAACTCTTATCTGGTCAGAACCCACCTGAGTCTCTCCTCCTCCTTCTTGCGGAGCCTCATGTCTCTCTGGACCACCTGTAGGACATGATCCGCCTCGTTGTCCGTCAGTCCCGTCAGATCCAGCTTACGACCCATCGCCTCTGACTGGAACTGAACCCCTCAGATCAACCAAGACCGGTGGTTTCAGCTAAATATAAAAATATACAAGTCAGCAACACAAAACAGCTGCTAACTCTAAAAAAAAAGATAAATACATTTGTATCTGGTTTTATATGACAAACATGTCACAAAAAATATATCTGAATAAGTAATAAACTTCAGCAAAATTTTGAGAAATTTTTACTACAATATTTTAAACCACTTATGGCTCTAAATCTTCAAAAGAAATATAGAATAACTAATGGCAGCAAAAATTAAAAATCTAGGCTTAGGCTTGTATAATAATTTAAAATTAGTTAGTGGCAGAAAGATTGTTCTCTAAACTTCTAAAACATCACATTTTTATTGTTTCACACATAACTGACTAGAGATGTGGCAAGAAAAAAATATTTTTTTGTAAACAACATTCATGTTGTGAACAAAAAAAGGCCAGACTTAATTTAATATGTAAACAAATAACACTTGAATTCAGGTGCAGCAGATAAAATTGTGCAGGATCTGTGACTAAAACTTTGCCATTACTGGATTCAGCTCTGTCTGTTAGCAAAATATCCAATGAAGAACTGAAGGAATTTTAATGAAACACTCAGTAAATAATTGCTGAAGGTACATCTACAACTGATTACCCTTTGGAATAATCCCCATTCAAGATGGCCGCCACAGCTAATCGACACTAGAAAACACAAAAATGGTTATAACTCGGTGAATTTTACAAGTATTGAGCTTCAATTTGGTGTGGTGGTAGCTGAGAGTCCTTAACACATACTCTGAGCGACCGCAGATCACGCGAGATCTTACAATATTGCACGAGATTGCGCAAAATGTATTTTAAAATTTAACCAAACATATGATCTTAGTTTAAAACTCTGGCATTAAAGGCGGCGGGGGATACGCACTCCTTGAAAGAATGCTTTAATTTATAGCAAAGTCGATATAGCCCTAAATATAAAAAATAGATAAAGGTTTTATTTAAGCAATACAGACCTAAGTTATGTAGGTTAGTGATAATAATTCATATTGTAAGATAGAAAAAGCCTCACCGTTCGACTTCAGACCTGTTCAGACACCAAACATTCAAACTGATCTAAAAAGTCTTTGTTCCTTCGGATTAAATATTTTTTTTTAAAGGTAAATAAAAACTTCCGCAGGTCCGTTCTTTGCTGCGGCAGCTTCGGTCTGAGAGGAAATAATCTGATAAAACCAGATTAGCCCCCACTTCCAGCATTACTCTGCTTTAACGGGGAAAACAATGTGATCAACAGCATTAGTGACGCCACTTCATGAAAGAAAACAGACGAGTGTAAAACAAAATCTGTTTTAAGAAGATCGTCCATTTTAGGTGGCACCCCTTCAGTAAAACAACTGGATGAGATTCTAACAGCTGCATTAAAGATGCTTTTTGGTGTAAATATTAGCGTTAAAAACAGGACAAACAGGGAGATCCAAAACCAACAACTGAAGATCAATTAAACTGAAAAGGTTCAGGTGGTCCAAAAAGCTGCTGAGGATCTGAATAAAGGAAGTCCGAATCAGGAGAATGACTGAGGACCCCTGGTGGACAGGTGGAGAACTTCAGAATTATTTATTTATTATTAAAGTCTCCTGATTGTAGAGGGACCCTAAGCACATACATAATATTTATATATTTTGCATATTTTATAGAGAACTGTTCGATTTATATGGTTTAAATTTATATTACTACCATTTTAGGGTCAACAGTGACTGTATTTTCATGCCACCGTCAGAGCATCTAGTCTGGATAAATTAGGTCTGGTTTGTAGGACCTGGGAAGTTGTGTTTTGAATTTCAAGATCTCAGGAAAGTTTAAAATGGGGTAAACGTTCAGCTGCTCCTTTTTCAGAGGTCGCCACAGCAAGTCCAGCTCCTCAGTCTAATTCTGTCTTCTGTGTCCTCTGTCTTCACTCCAACTACCTCCATATATCCCACTTAAAACAATAAAACAATCACAAAGCAGGAGCTAAAGTCTACTGTGGTAAAAATCAGAGCAGCTGGTTTCGATAACTGACTCAGCTTCTTTTTCTTTTTAATGGGAATGATAACAGTTAAACACAGGGCAGCATTGTTCTTTATGGCATCATGGCTTCAGCTGAAAGAATACCAAGGAAATGTTAATATTTAAAAGACATTATAATCTTGGGTGTGCTTTAGTAATCTTTAATCCTTTTACCTTGATTCATGTCGAAATCTTTCCATCCATCCATCCATCCATCCATCCATCCATCCATCCATCCATCCATCCATCCATCCATCTTCCACTGTTTTCCTGTGGTCGGGTTGCGGAGGCAACATGTCCAGGAGGGAAACCCAGACCTCCCTTTCCCCAGTGACACTCTCCAGGTCTTCCTGGGGGATCCCAAGGTATTCCCAGGCCAGGGAGGGTACATAATCCCTCTAGAGAGTTCAGGGTCTGCCCTGAGTTCTCTTCCCAGTAAGACATGCCTGAAAAACCTCCTAAAGGAGGACTCCAGGAGGCATCCTAATCAGATGATGAACCACCTCAACTGGCTCTTTCTGATGCAAAGGAGCAGCGGCTCTCCCCCGAGCTCCCCCTGGATGACAGAGCTCCACACCTTATCCCTACAAAGGAAGCTCATTTCAGCCGCTTGTATCCGGGATCTCGTTTCTTTGGTCTTGATCCAAACCTCATGACCATAGGTGAGGGTTGGAATGTAGATGGACCAGTAAATTGAGAATTCTACCTTTCAACTCAACTCTTTCTTCACCACGACAAATCAAAGCAAAGCCCTGTGGACAAGGCCCCTGTCTGTCAGTCCATCTCCTGCTCCATCCTACCATCACTCGTAACCAAGACTCCCAGATACTTGAACTCCTCCTCTGTGAGGCAGATACTCACACCTATAGAATCACGTCAAAATATTTTCTTAAATCATAGCTACATTTCATTACATTTGTTGTTTTGAGTCTATAATTACCAAAATGTTTTAATGTACAAACTATTCAACATTTGTATGCAGATTACAGCTTTGGCATGTGGATTCTGCAACTTTGTAACATCAACATTTGTAACTTCTTGATATAAAATTTCTTTAGTCTTAATTTTCAATCAGGTACTCAATGGCAGACAGAGCTAGTTGACATCAGCCTTTTTCAAAAATGGCTATAACTCAATCAGCTGCAGAGAAATTGAGCTAAAATTTGATTTAGTAATAGCTGAGAGCCATGTCCAACACATACTCTGAGCGTGACATCTTGTGATATCTATTGATTTAATGCACAATGTTCAACCAAAATGACTATAACTCCTCCACTTGTCAACATGAGGTGATCGTAATCTAAAACTCTTTCATGAAAAGTGGCGGGTGATATGTATTACTTCAAGGATGGCTAGGCTTTTAATTTCAGTGTAGTGGTAATGCAATAAAAGAAAAGACTAAATTCTAAATAAAGTTAACAAACTAACTTGTGGTCAAAGATTTAAGTTATTGTAGATTCACTCCACATTCAGTTTTCTACAGTCAGCATATTTATTGTCTTTTTGTTGCTCAGTGAAGTACTTGCTTCCAAGGAACAGTTATCAGGACTTTGTTATCACTTCCTTTTGAACATTAAACATGAAAGATTAACCATTTTTATTGTTTTTTAGACTGCATCGACACGCCTCTCAGGGTTTCCTTTTAAATAGCTCTGTTTCTCTTCACATAGAGGCACAGAGATTCTTTTCTCCACTCAAACTTCCAGATGAAGGTAATGTAGATGTTTTACTGGCTTACACATATGATTGTTGGTTTGTAGAAGCTATAGAAAAAACAATTCAAAACGGGTAGCTTTAAAGTCATTACATCTTTGAGGACCTCTGTTCTATTTCATTACTGATTTTTAAACTTAAAAAAAGAAGAAATTTTCATGCATCATCCTAAAAAGATGAATAAAAAGGAGAGTTTTTGGGAATACAATCCAAGAAAAGCAAATTGTTCTGTTCCAGTAATAAATCCGTTTTTTTTTTTTTTTTATCTTATCTTGAACAGCCTCAGGTCTTAAGCAAATTTTGAAGTTGATATTTGTGGATAAAAAACAATTTATGACACATCTTTAGGTCAACTAAAAAGAAAATTTAAAAATTAGTACTTAACACTATGCTAATATGGCCTCCTGCTGTGAAACTCTGACTCCATAGAAACTTTTGAATCTCAGATTTTTCTTAATGTTCAGTTTTGTCTTGAAGGATTGAAACATATTACATCTGCACTACACCTCTCCTCATCTGAATACACGTCTGAATGAAACCATAAGAATCAAATCTAGATGCAGTCGGTCTGTGTTTGATGTTTAGGTCTTTAGTTTTACATTAAAGGTCTGAATAAAAGTATTTCATTCAAACTTTTGTTGTTGCAGGAGGCTCTAAAAACCGGCAAAGCGTCTCAGTGAAGGAAACTCTTCTTCGCTTCTGGCAAAGAGCATGGGATTGTAACTTCAGGTATTTATTTTCTTTCTTCACAACTTTAATTTGTCATAATTTAGTTCAAACATCTTTCACAATTCCTAGAAAACAGAGTTTTCAGGCATAATGTGGCTTTAGGCAATTAAAATATTTTACAGATGTCATCCACATTTTAAAACAAATAAACAAAACAAGACTAAAATATAACAGATTTAAATAGAAATATGATTGCATGACATAAAAGACCGACATGGGTTGGGAAATCCTTTTCTTTCAGTTTTGTGTGGATTTTCAGTCCATTTCCATTGAATCTGTGTGTATGGTTTGGTAAATTGTGCTCAAGGATTTGCTGATGGACTTCATCATTTATGCTTTATATTTGTTAATAAGAACAAGCATTAAAGCCTTACTTAGGCTGGAAAGATGAACAGATTTTCATTTCAAATATCAACGACTTTAAAAGAAGCTTATTAGTTTCCAAAGTTCACTACAAATGAAAAGCAGAGAAGAAGGACTAATACTGGTATCAGATGACTGTGAGATTAAACAAGGTTTTTCATCAATAATGTATCATATGTGTTCATGAACTACCTGTTAAAATAACATTTTTAGTAAAACATATGGTGTACGTTTTAGGACATTCTCAGACAGCAGAAAAACACAGCATCGGGTCTCAGAAAAAACAGCATCAGACTAAAAAGTCTCAAGAAAAAGTGTCTCAAAAGGAAGCTTTCTGCAGGTGGTGAGTAATGAGGGTAATGCTTGTTGATAAAACTCTGAGAGTTTTACTGGCAATTTAGTGATAATGAAGTTGCAACTTGGCAAAATATTTAAACCCCCTACCATGTTGTGTGAAATAAAATTCCATAAGCATTCTGTCATCTCCAAACATTTTTTAATTCCTTTGACTTTAAAGGTGTGATTTAAATGGAAAAAATGTAAAAGTTCTAAACCTCCTGTTCTTCAGTACAAAGTTTGCAAATAAGGAGTTAATTTCTTTAAAGAGTTTATCATTGAAGTAAAAGGAGAGAGTGTGATACAAACCTTGATACAGCTTCTACCAAAACTAGAAAGATACATTTGAAGCCACATATTCAAGATTAATTCAGTTTTTTAAATCTTTGGTTGAAGATTTAATTGTTGCCTAAGTATTTAACTCTTTGCATGACTGGAATATTAAACATATGGCATTAATCAATTTTCTATAAACATAAAATTTTGCTTTTGATAACATTTAGTTTAAGACCTGAAACTTCAGAATATTTCTGAATTGCTTCTTGCGCATCTGGTATTTGTGCTCTATTTCCAAGAAACCAGGCTGTGTGAAAAATTTAAGAATAACAGCTCAGTAATGATAAAAAATAGAAAGCAAGAAACTTTTTTCTGAGACTTTTTAGACTGATGCCGTTTTTTCTCAAACCTGAGGATATCCTAAAATATCTTTCTTCTTACAGAGAATACACCGTAATGTTAGTTTCACAGCGAGTGTTGTGTTGACTTTGACTTCCCCATTTCGTGCACAGCACCACCCGTCCACAGCTCAACACAGCCCTGGCTGCAGACAGACACAAATGTTACTGCAAATCCATGAGTACACTTTACAAAACTTAGGGAACAATGTCTTATGATGCCTATTATTAGTTCTACACCTGGCCTTTGAACAAATCTGTAAGCCTTTGATTAAAAAAAAAACTTGTTAAATAAAAAGAAAAAGTATATTTCATAAATGTCATCCCCTTATATCAGTAACATGCAGTATGTTCAGAAATAAGCAGTACTGTTGTTTGAACACAACATAAGTGAACTGGGTTTGGGTGGTCCATTAGGGATTACTCAGCTCACTGTTGGTTTTTTGAATTAACATTAAGTCTAACTTTACAGCTGAAAGAAATATAATACAGTAGGTTGGTGATACTGAAAAAGAGCTCAAATATTTTGTCCCTAAAATTAAAAAATCTGAACTTGACACCAACCACAAACTTTAGAGGTACCACCATTTTATCCATTAAAGCAACTGGACACCAACACATTTCTAGTTCTTTTATTGAAATAAATGTTTGTTTGTTTTTAGGGAAACACAACTTGCACTTGAAAATCTGCATTTAACTCCTACATAAGCCAAGAAAAATGGGGAACGTACCATCAGAGTGTCACATGGGGGACAAGCTGAGATGCTGCATTTGTAATAAAGTCCTGCCTCCGTGCACATCTTTTGATAATTTACGCCAAGATACTGTTCATGGTCAGTACGTGTATGTGTTCAATGGAGGTGAATACTACAGACCTGTTGGCCAAGATATGATGTACAAGTGTGAATATTGCTTTCATAAGCAAATCAGGGATCAAGAGGAAAAGAGGAGAGAAGAAGAGAGGAGAAGGGTAGAGGAAGAGAGGAGGAGAGAGGAGGAACGACAGAGGAGAGAGGAGGAGAAGAGGAGAGAAGAGGAACGACAGAGGATAGAGGAAGAGAGGAGGAGAGAAGAGGAAAGACAGAGGAAAGAGGAAGAGAAAAGGAGTGAGGAGGAACGACAGAGGAGAGAGGAGGACAAAAGGAGAGAGGAAGAGAGGAAAAGACAAGAGTTGAATAAAAAACTGGAAGAATCACATCAACGAGCTAAAGAGCAGCACGAAAAACAACAAACAAGCAAAGTATCAGAAGAATATGAGTCCAAGCAAAACTTTCTGATTGGACATTTGGATGAGTTTCAGGCTGATGAATCAGGCAGTGGCAGTGATGAGTTTCTGGAAATCCTCTCTCAGAAATGTGATATGGAAGTTTCAGATGTCAGTCTGACTGAGCTTACAGCCGATCAGCTGAAGAAGATCCTTTCATCTCTGGACAAACTTCTGTTCGATGAATGGATTAGTGCTCCCCCGTCCCTCAGCACCCTGCAGCACACTCAGGTGTACATCACAGAGCTGTGTGCCCTGTCTCTGGACATATCAGAAGAACTCTCTCTACAAAAGATCTCCAATCATCTGCAGTCCTTAATTGAGTCCATCAGCCAGTCAGCATGTAATGTTTCAGAGAGTTTCCTGTTGACTCAAGCCCTGTATCTTACCCTGATGCACTTTTTCACAGACAGTGACAGCTCTGATACTGATGCACTTGTTATAGCCAAACAGTGGGCTGAAGAGGAGCTCTCTATCAAGCAGCTTTTCTCAACTACATTTCTAAGCATCCTCACATCATCACTGAATACTACAGTGGAAAGAAACTCTACATTCATATTGAAAATGGAAATCGAGTGTGTGAAGCTTCTCCTATCCACACTCACACATTTACATAGCAAGGAAACCCACTTTGAATCAACTGAGATGATCCTTAAACTTGTACAAAGAAACCAATGGACCCCAATGGAAGCAGTAAATCTGCTCAAAGCACTGTCACTGAAATGTTCAAAGGATGATTTAATAACTAAAGTCTTAACATTGGTACAGGTTTATGATATATCCCCAAAATGGACAGATGAGTCTGGACGCTCTCTAACCCAGATTCTTAACTTTGATCATTTTGAGAGTTTTTATCAGGATTTCCAAAAGATTCTCAGAAAGAAAGATGAGAACAGTCTAGCTGTAACTCTGTCAGAATGCAAAAAGTCTCAAAGGTTGGATGATTCTGAAACTGATCAAATAAAAAACATCATCACTGGTGTATTGAAATATTCAGAAAATCCACCAAAAGAGGCAACATTTATGAAAGATTCCCTGAAAAGTGGAACCCTAAATGCAGACGACAAACAAAACTGTCTCTCTCATCTCTGCAAAGCAGTTTTTGACACAAAAGGCTGGTGGCCCACAGTGAAGCACATGCTGCAGTGGGGTGTGCTGGTGACTGGGAAGACTGGAATACCACAGCTGGTTGTTGGGGAAGAACACCCATGTGCCATAGCCATGTTTGCAGCCACACAGTTCTACATGGGAAACAAAGTGGACATTATGCTGAGTTCTGCCAATGAGGCAGAGGAGCAAACTAAGAATTGGTCCGACTTCTACCAGACCTTTGGCATTTCTGTCAGCACAAACATGAAGAAACAAACATTCAAGGATGTCTATGAGGCTGACGTTGTGTATGGTACACTTGAAAACTTTGTGTCAGATTACTTCCAGTATGGCAAAGAGGTGATGGAAGCCGGCAGTTCTCAACTTATTCGAGGATTTATCATCGATATGAAAAGTCTCAAGACTTTTCATAATCTGAATCTGTCAAGGCTGAAAGACAATGAATCCCTGGCATTTTCTGCAGAAGTCCTGCAAAATCTTATGAGTAAAGTCCACAATGAAGCCATGGAAATCAAACACAAGTTTATGAAGGCTCTTTTTCAGGTGCTTCAAAGTAACATGAGAAAGGACACAAGCCCTGAAAGTAAAATAATAAACATCCTTAAAAAAAATACTGGGAAAGAGCTGCTTCCTGATGAGATCTTCATTCTGACCTTTCTTGAGAATCTCCTCCTTGTGGTTACTAAAGAAAGTAAACCTCAGGAAAACAAGACACATCCTGCTGCTAAGTGGTGCTTGGAGAGTTTATTTGTCTCTTTAGAGCATTTAAAAACATCAAATGAACAAACTAAAGAGATCTTTCAGACAGTTTCAAATCTTGGAGTACAAACACTTTGGTCACCAGAGGAGATCTTGAACCTCCTCGGAGCATTAACTGACCACCATCATGATAAAGGCTGCGTTTCCATCATGAAGATTTTACATCTGATGGAAACATATCAGGTTTCCTCCAAGTGGACGGATGAGAACAACCGGTCTCTCATAAAGCTCTTAGAGTTATTTACAACTGAGAATCTGATTGAACATTTGCAAAAGAGCCTTGGAGATGACAAAGAAAAAAGCATTGACACTCTTTTTGATGAAATATGCCAGATGAAAAACATTGATGAACAAACATTGAATAAATCATACACTGTAGTAACTCATGTGACAGACATGATCAAAACTGGTGAAATTAAAAATCACAAAGATGTCCAACGAGCAAAGACTCTCAGCCACAGCATGGAAACAGAGGACCTTCAGGAGATCCTGGCAGTCTTATGTAATGCTGTTCACATGCACAAAGCTGAAGAGAAGTGGTGGCCCAGAACCACTCAGCTCATCAGCTGGTGCCTCTTGGCCTTGTCTGACACTGGCAAGCTCCTGGAGATGGGAACCGGAGAGGGAAAGTCTTGTGTCATAGCAATGTTTGCAGTGCTCCGTGTTCTCAGGGGGGAAAAAGTTGATGTAGTGTCTAGCTCTTCTGTTTTATGTCAAAGAGATGCAAAAGAATGGGAGAATTTTTACAAATACTTTGGCATTACAGTGGACACAAACACTAATAAAACTGATGACAACAGTCGAAAAGAGTGCTACCAGAAGGACATTGTCTATGGAACTATTGAAGCCTTCGCCGCTGATCACCTTCGCCAGATATTTGAGATGAAAGATGTGAGGCCTGATCGCAACTTTCAGTGCATCATTATTGACGAAGTGGATTCACTGCTGCTGGATCAGGGAGTTCAGCTGACCTACCTGTCCAGTCCCATGGTGTCCATGCAGCACCTGAACACTATTCTGGCAATGATCTGGGGCCACACTGGACATTATGGCTTCCTGTCTTCAGGATATCAGACATTTGTACAGGGTCCTCCTGCTTCTTTCTTCAAGGCAATCTTTGATTCAATCAATACAGAAGAAACTGAAATCAATGATCCAATGGACATTTTACGGATTGCTGAAGAGACCAACACTGTACCACCTGGCTTTGCAGAAGACATCTGCAATAGTACAATGGATGAAATTCCAAAAAAACTGAAAATTGTCAGTCAAGATGCTATGGTTGATTTCTTTCAAGAAATGGAGAACTATGTTCCCTATGGTTTTACTGTGTACACTTTAAATGACAAGGGACTGCTTTGTCTCAGAAAGCTCAGTCCATACAACAAACACAACATTCCCGAGCTAAAGTTTCTGGTCTTGGAGGAGGGATGGTGTTGTGCTCTTTATGACTCAGAGGAAATTCTGATCAAGCCTGTTGCAGAGTTAATCTTAAACAAGATTCAGTACACCCCATGCACAGACAATGATAAAGACAAAATCAGCTTTCCTGGATTCTTAAAAAACCTGATTGAAAAGAAAATGTCTGTGTGGGTGGAGAATGCCTTTTTGGCAAAGCAGCTGAGGAAAGGAAGGGACTACGTTGTAGAAAACAACAGCATCTGTCCAGTCGACTTCAGATCTACTGGTATTGTTGAACTGAATAAGAAATGGGGTGATGGTCTGCAGCAGTTTGTTGAGATCAAACACCAAATAAAACTGAGCACAATTTCAACAGTGACAAACTATGTTTCTAACATTGCCTTTTTTCAAAAGTACCAAGGGAAGATATATGGAACCACAGGAACACTTGGCAGTGACAGAGACATTGCGTTTTTACAGAACATATATTCAAATCTGTCTGCTTGCAGAATGCCAACATTTAACAGGAAAAAGTTATTTGAAGTCAAAGGAACGCTGACAAAATCCTCTGAAGAGTGGAAATCTGAAATAAAACAAGTGGTTATGGCTCAGATTTCCCCGAATTCCTACAGAGATGGGAGAGCAGCCCTGGTGATCTGTGAAACTATCAACAAAGCTAAAGAGCTCTATCAAGAACTGACAAGAACTAAAGAGCTCTATGAAGAACTGAAAAGCAGCATCCCAGGTGAAATCATCCTCTACTGTCGAAGTGACAAAGACAGCTTGAGCAAAATAGAGAAGAAACTTCTTCCTGGAGATGTCATTGTTGCCACAAACCTTGCTGGACGTGGCACCGACATCAAAGTGTCCGACCAGGTGAACCATAATGGAGGACTATTTGTGATCCTCTCTTTCCTCTCTGAAAACACAAGAGTGGAACTCCAGGCTTTTGGTCGAACGGCACGTAAAGGTAAACCTGGATCTGCTCAGATCATTATGTCCACTGAACACTTGCAGCAGGATTTCAGGACAGTGACGTCTCTGGAGGAAGCAAAGAGCACAAGGGACAGACTTGCTGCAGAAAAGATAAATTACATGATGAATGATGTCACTGAGATGAATCTGCGGGAGGACTTGTTTTCAGAGTACTGTAAAACTCTTCAAGATATTTACAAGCATGCAGACGGAGATGATAGAAGAGCTGTTGTTGCCATCATGAATGAGTTCTGGGGAATCTGGCTGCAAACTAAATCAGAGGATATTGATCAGCTGAAAAGAAAAGAGTTGCAACAAAGTTTGAAAAATGATTTATCAATGGCAAAAAGTCAGTCTCAGAGTCAGATGTCACCAAATTCTAGCATTTACCACTACATCAAGTTTGGAAATATTGCAATGGAAGAAAAAAAGTGGGAAGATGCTGCTAGGTTGTTTGAAAAAGCCATGAATCAGGACAAAAGTTGGGCAGCCATAGCTTTTTACAGCCATGCTTACTGCACTATAAAGCAGCGCAAGGCAGATTACCTCACTAACGCCAAAGAAGAGTTAAAGAAGGCACAGGAATCCCTTAAGTATCTCAGCGAGGAATGCATGGTCTGTTTGCAGTTTGTCAAAATGGCCACTGTCGACTCAGGAAACACTGCCCCAACCAGCCTTGAAAAACAGTTCACAGCAAAGTGCAACAGCTACAGGTTCTTTGATGAAAACATCACTGAGGCCATCAAAAAGCTTGATGAAATCATAGGAAGGGAGAAGAATGCATTGGCTAAAAAATCACCAGTTTTCTCCTTGGTGTCAAATACGGATGAAGATCTCCAAGCAGAAGCCTATGACCTCTACAATAGAGGTTTGAAATATGTGTTTGCTGTAGAAGAAGAGCCAAGTTTCTGGGAAGCACTGCTGGTGTTCTTCCTTGGAATTTTACAGATTATTGCTGGAGCTCTGTTAGTTGTATTTACGGCTGGGACATTGGCTCAAGTAGGAATGGGACTGATCACTGAAGGAATATCAGACTGCATCTATGGCATAGAAGCCCTAGTGACAGGAGATTTCAGCTGGAAATCCTGGGCAATAGAAAAAGCCATTTCAATTGGTGTGTCACTCATTTCCTGTGGAATTGGAAAGCTGATTGCAAAGGGCTTCAAAGCTTGCAAAATGGCACTAAAAGGTTTAGGCAAAAAATTGAAGGCTTTGCCAAAGTTTTTTTCAAGGCAGACCAAAAACAGTTTAAGTGTTGTTACAAAGACAAACATGAAGAACGCAGTAAAATCTGCAGCTAAAAAAATAGTGGAGGAAGTTATCATCCAAGGACTTGGGAAGGCAGAAGAGGAAATACTGAAACAAATATTAAACGGCATCAAAAATGAGGTGACAAAAGAAATCCTAGCCAATGTGAAATCCAACCTGGAAAAAGATCCCTTAGCTACATCAGTGGACTCTATTATACTGTCATACCTTGAAAATAAAGAGCAGCTTCGTGATCTCCTGGAAGACAAACACAGAAGGGCTAAGCTGCTGGACATTTTCAAACAGTTAAGCAAATCTGCTGCCCAACCCTTCCATACAGAACTTAGCTGGCAGAACAAACTCAACTCATCCCTCATTAGTGTGATTGACAGCGCTACAGCAGAGGCCAAAGGAAAAGTGCGTGCAATTCTGATAGCCATCCAAACTACCCACCATGTTGCACTGGCAGTAGATGCTATTGCTGCAGTCGCCACCCTCTCCGGCAGGTTCTTCTCAAACCTTCAGGAACAACTAAATTCACTTAAAAAAGACAAAGATTTCTCAGAAAAAGTGAAGCCTGATGATCTATCTTCATCAGACACTGAAATGTTGAAAGTTTTTAAGCAAGATTTAGCCAAAGCCATTAGTGAAATACTGGCTGATGCTTCAGTAGAAGTCTTTCACCAAAAGTTCTCCAGTCACATTGTTTCTCGTGTTCAAGGTGAAGTGAATGGTGCGATCAGAGAGCAAGTCAGAAGTGGGTTAAAAAGTGACAGAACAGAAGAAAAACTCAGAGCTGGACAGAACAACACATACATTGTACACATGCCAGTAAATCCAAACTCCAAACTTGCAGTAAATGCTGCTAAACACTCAAGGTCACATGCTGAGAAGATCAAGAATCCAAAGACTGCAGGCACCATTCTTGATATCAGAGTCCTGTCAGAGACCACAGGCACTAAAGTTGTCATTCTTACAGAGAATAAACATGGCAAACTCACCAAAATGCAGGAAGTGAACCCAAGTACTAAATCTGCCAACCAAACTGTGACACTGATATATAGACCAAAGAGCACCAAACACCCTAATGCCTACTACGATGTGCGCATCAATGATCAGATTGTCAGTCTAGAGCACAAAGGGAGGAGCTGCCTGTTTCATGCGTTGGCCAGAGGAATGAAACCAAAAGCCAGTGATAATGACATTGCTTTGGAAGCAGACCGGCTCCGATCTTTGGAGTCCGAGATTCTTTTGAAACACCCAGGCCAATGGGAGTCTTTCATCAAGCGCAAAGAGTGGACTGATACAATCAGAGGAGGAGACTGGTACATGGCAGTGGGAGATGGACTACAAAATATAAAAGCAAGTAAAATGACACTTAAGACAGATGGTGGACAAATGGACCAATCCAAAAAATGGCAAAAACATGCTCCTCAAAATCCAGTGATTAGACAAATCATAAATACAGACAAACAACCACCAATCAGTTTTATATTGGAAGCTAGAAAACTGAACCAAAAGAGCAAACTAGCACAAGCCATGCTTGAAGTGGGGAAAAACTCATCTGCAGTGGATACCAGTGTGACTGCATCTCATGAACTTCAAACTGCTTCTGTGCCTCTAGAACCACATAATGAGTTTCCAAGTAAAGACTTCAGAACACTAATGGCTACCACAATAAGCAAAGATGATGTTGTGGGAATGTTCAAACTCACCACCCTTGGTGCAATGGTGAAATGTCATCAGATTAGCAGCAAGACATTCAAGACCTCTCAGAACAACCAGAAGAGTTCAACTAGGTTCACCATTTTTGACAAGAGTTTTCAGGAGCACTCTATGAAGATGGTACAGGACTGGTTCAACCTGCTTCAAGGCAAGAGTGTTATGACCAACACAGATCTCACAACCATTACTGAATGGATCAACAACCAGGGCTACAGAGACCAACATGATGCACTCACAGTCTCCAGCTTCATGGAATGAAAAGGTAACATACCATTTAATATCTTATGTTATTATTTCTGTTTAGAATAAAAATGTAGTTTTATGGAAAAACAAAGAAACAAAAGGCATGTAGCTTTACTTTTAGATGTTCATCTGATTTGGTGGCTTTGTCTGTTTCTACAGTCACTTCTGGAGAAATGTAATCATCAGAGAAGAAGAATGAAAACAAGACAGACTCCAGCTACTTTGCAGAATAGAGACTTCTTAAGATATGTATCTTTAACAAGCAAATGTTTAAAATCTATATATACTGGGTGGTGAATAATACAAAACATTATGTGCTATCTTTATATCTTAGCTCCTTAGTAAAAAAAAACAAGATTAATTCCAATTTGATTGGTTGAGTATATAGATTATTCTAACAACAAGTTGAATTCCATAATAAAAATCAAAAGCTAGACTGAATGTGTTATTGGAAGAATATTTACAATGTTCTGTTATTGGCCACGTGATTCTGTCAGTGTGAGTGGTAATGAGCTCCATTTAAATGTGTTCACTGTTTGCTTTCTATGGTGTTCCTGGAAATCGGATTAAAATCACTGTGATGTTTGCCTTGAATTTATAATTAGTTCATGTAAATAAACCTTAATGATTTCTGCTGAAGTGTAAAACATTAACTGTTCAGGACAAATTGTGGTAGATTTCATAGAGAATACTTTGGATTAAAGTTAGAAAATTTTTTTCCGATTATTTTTTTAG
Source organism: Kryptolebias marmoratus (assembly GCF_001649575.2). Taxonomy (NCBI): domain Eukaryota; kingdom Metazoa; phylum Chordata; class Actinopteri; order Cyprinodontiformes; family Rivulidae; genus Kryptolebias; species Kryptolebias marmoratus. Next base: position 6,888,862 of record NC_051449.1, on the reverse strand, counting down.
GAACAGATATTGTTTAGTTTAATAATTTTTTAGATTAGAATGTTATCACTTTTTCTGCTGTTCTCTTACAGAACTTTACTGCCATCCAGTGGAAAGGATTTCTAATCATTTTTTAAAAATCCTGTATTGATATCTACTTTAATTGTCTACAAGATTTTTAGCTTACTTCTCTGAAGTTAGGTTTTTATGTTAAGATTAACTAAGTTAAGGTATTAGGTTATTAGTTAGTTGTTGTTCTGTTAATTATGTATAATCAAATAATATCTTAAAATAACATGTTTTTTCTGGGGAGTTCTTTTTATTTTTCATTTATTATTTTAATATTTTGAAACTGTAAGAATTGTTTAACAATATACAAGATCTTAAATTTTATGTGAAATGTAAATGAAACAACTTGATGATGTTAGCAAAGCTTCAATCATTCACTTGATCAGAGTAGATTTCTTCTTTTTTTTGGGTGATTATTGTTCAATGACATCTGTTTTGTGTTGTAGATTTTCAGAATAATAAATATCCTCAATATTACATGAAGTGCTTGTCTTTTTGTTCATTATGCGACAGAAACTGAGAGCAATAAAGTGCACAATCTGTAGTTTTCATTAGTTTTTACATTTACCGATCAATCTAATTGAATACTGATTCAAACTAAAACATTTTTATTTCTGTAGCTGGAAATTGGTGCTTTTTAAAATTATCTGATGTATTCTGATTTTCATTTTCAAATTTGTGTGATGAATCAATTTTTAAGCCTCACATATTTTATTAGAGCAGATTTTTCATATTCAAATCCACAACTCTACAGTATCCTGAGAGTTTAGTAATAAAAAACGTTTACAATCAAGCTTTTTATAGATTATTTTAATAATTATTACAACTGGTTACCATTAAGCATCACTCATTCCATTATCAACTTACAATAAAAAGAATATTTGTAACCAGTTTTGATGGATATATTTAAATTAAAACTTATTTTGTAATATTAAGTGTTGGTCTTTAAATGTAAAATGTATTGTTAGATTACTGGCATACTATTTTTTTAAAGCTGGTACTTAAAAACACATTTTAACATGATCAAAGCTTTTTAGGACTTCTAAATTTATAAAACATAAGCAAAAAAGACAGTTTGACAAGGTGAAAAAATCTCTCAGAGCGTTGACTGTTGCCTATTGATCCCCTAAAGTCTCCATAATTATTAACTCCCATTGCTCAGATCCCTTCCTGCTGGAGCAAGGAACCCGACACACTGGCTATAGAGCCATTTGCAGAGCTTATAAGAACTGAAACTAAGATAAAGGGGCTATAGATTGGAGATAAAATACAATTTCTTTGTGCGGACAATGTACTTTTGTTTGTAGACAAGACTGACACATCCATTCTGCACCTGATGGAATATTTAGAGGAATATTTAAGGTTAATTTGTCAAAGACAGGGGTCATGCCTGTTGAAGCTATGATGAGCTCTACTATGCCTCGTAACTTTCCCTTCCACTGGTCACCGGCAGGAATAACTTATCTTAGAATAAGAATCAGCCCATCTTTTAAAAAAACTGGTCAAGGTTAACCTGGAACCAATTACAGCTATGGTCAGGGAAAACCTACTTATGTGGGGAACTCTACCTGCCTCCTGGGTTGGCACTTCATTTTCATTTGGCAGCGGAAAAAGGTGAGAATGAAATTAGGTAAGTTACAAAGAAGAAAAGAGGAAGGAGGACTCAGAGTCCCTAGAATGTGCTTGTATCACAAATAAAAAATGTATGAATGAGTGAATTCAGGTAATACTAACACATGGATTGATGTAGTCAAGTCAAGTTTATTTGTATCACACATTTCAGCACAGTTCAAAGTGCTTTACACCAGAAAAACACAAAATTAAAGTCATAAAAACAACATACAAAACCAATAACATACAGTCAAAAAATGAAATACCAGTACACAAAAGTAACTCTAAACAGGTGGGTTTTTTCAGCCTTGATTTAAAGGAACTCAGTGTTTCAGCTGTTTTGCAGATGTAGAATCTCTTTTAGTTAAAGATTTGATAACTGTTCATCATATAGATTTATTTTGTCTAACAGAAACCTGGCTACAACAGGAAGATTTTGTTAGTATAAATGAAGCCAGTCATGCTAATTATCTAAATTTTCATGTTCCTAGAACAACAGGTCAAAGTGGGGGAGTCGCTGCTATTTTTCAGCCAGGATTATTGATTAATGCTAAACTAAATTTTTAGTTATAATTATTTGGAGTTTTTGACCCTCAGTCTTTCTCATCCAAAATGGGAATCATAAAAAACACCAGGCCTTTATTCTCAATTTTTGTCTGAATTGTCAGATTTTTGTCTGACTTATTATTAAATACAGATAATGTCATAATAGGGATTTCAATATCCATGTGGATGTTGAAAATGATTGCTTAAATATAGCATTTAATAATTTATTAGAGTCAATTGGTCTTACCTAAAATGTCCACAAATCTAGTCATTCTCTTCATCATACTCTTGATTTGGTTCTGACATATCTTTAAAAGCTTGAATCATTTTCTCATGAAATCCAGGAATGTTGTTAAGAAATCTTTCTTTTTCCCATCTTTTTTACCTGATACTCAAACAGACCTGTTTCTGTTTCTCTCACACAATTAACAAAAAGACAGGAGCTTGATGTAATATTGAGGATATTTATTTATCTCAATATTTGCAACTCAAAACAGATGTCATTGAACAATAATTAGCCAAAAACAAACAAAATCTATTGTATACATGTGAATTATTAGAGTTTCTTTACCAACATCAAGTTGTTTCATTAAAAATCCACAGAGAAACTGAGGCGTTGTATAATGTTGATCAGTTCTTCTAGTTTCATAATATTACAATAACAAAATAAATTTTTAGAAATTGCATGAATATTGATAACTAACCAAACAAAAGACAAACAAACAATTAAATTGATCAACTATTAATGAAAGAACATAATCACAGAAGTTTGTCCAGAGCTGGAAGGATCTTCTTTAGCTGATCGGCTGTCAGTTCAGTCAGACTGACATCTGAAACTTCCATATCACATTTCTGAGAGAGGATTTTCAGAAACTCATCACTGCCACTGCCTGATTCATCAGCCTGAAACTCATCCAAATGTCCAATCATAACTTCTTGCTGTGACTCAAATTTGTCTGTTACTTTGCTTGCCTGTTGTTTCTTCCTCTGCTCTTTAGCTCGCTGATGTGATTCTTCCAGTTTTTACTAAATTTTTGGCTCTCGTCTTATAAGAAAGCAATTTCTACACTTGTACATCATATCTTGGCCAACAGGTCTGTAGTATTCACCTCCATTGAACACATACACGTTCTGACCATTAACAGTATCTTGGCGTAAATTGTCAAAAGATGTGCACGGAGACAGGGGTTTATTGCACATGCAGCATTTCAGACTGTCCCCCATGTTACTCTCTGATGGTACGTTCCCCATTCTTCTTGGCTTATGTAGGAGTTAAGGGAAGATTTTCAAGTTCAACCTGCGTTTCCCTAAAAACAAACAAACATTTATTTTAATAAAAGAGCTGGAGGTGTGTTAGTGTCCACTTCAATGCATAAGATGATCTTTCCTCTAAAGTTAGTGGTTGGTCTCAAGTTTAGGTTCTGTGATTTTAGGAGGAAAAATATTTGAGTTGTTTTTTAGTATCACTAACCTACTGTATTATCTTAATGTAGATCTTCATATACAGTACATAAAACAAGAACCAAAAAAACCAAAACTTGGTTTATGTCGGACTAACTTTTTTCAATAAATTCTGGGGTTTTCTTTTAATATTAAATGTAACAAGATTAGTTTAAATTTATTGGCAAAAAGTTAGATGTTCAGTGGAAAAAAAGAGTAGTCAATGAGCACATATCCTAAATAGAACTGTTTAACATGATTGTTTTTGTTGGTGAGTAAGTGTTATTTCCAAACTCCTTTTGCTGCAAAACAAAAGAAAATGCCCAATAAAGACTAAAACTTTGACAAAGTTCCTTAACTTACTTAAAAATCAACAGTAACTGCTGTTACACTGAAAAAATGTCAACTTGTAAGTTCATTGTCCTAACCCTAAAAATAAAGTTTTGGGATCAAAATAGTCCTCCAACACTCCCCCTCTTTAGTTATAAAGAGCTGGGAAATTAAAGTTTTAGTCCAGGGACAAGACAAAAATGAAACTTTGTTTTTTAGTGTAATGTGTGTTTGTCATTTTTACTGATAGAGAAAATAGAGAAAATATTTGCTTGTCTGCAATTAATTTTACCCTGTGAATCTAACAGGGGTGTTTATTTAAAGTGGTATTTAAACAGGTAGCTTATAAACATATATGATAGATTTTTGGTGAATAACCTAATTTTATCTCACAGTCAGTTGAGCTTTGGAAACTAACAACAGTTTCTTTAAAAGTCCTTGATACTTGCAGTGAGAATCTGTTTATCTTTTCAACCTGTGTAAGGCTCTAATGCTTGTTCTTAGTAAAAACATTAGAGATTAAATAAAGAAAATAAAGAATCCATCAGCAAATCCTTGAGCACAATTTACTAAACCATATACACAGATTCAGTGAAAATGGACAGAACTGATGGAAAAGGATTTCTCAATTCATGTCTGTCTTTTTATGTCATGCAATCATATTTCTATTTAAATCTGTCATATGTTTGTCTTGTTTTCTTAATTTGTTTTAAAATGTGGCTGACATCTGTAAACTAATTCAAGCATTTAACTTTTTATTTATCTTATGACACATTTATGCCTGAAAGATCTGTTTTCTAAGAAATGTCATAGATATTTGAATTATGACAAATTAAAGTCGTGGAAAAAGAAAATAAATACCTGAAGTTAGAATCCAATGCTCTTTGCCAGAAGCTGAGTTTCCTTCACTGAGACGTTTTTTACAGCCACCTGCAACAGCAAAAGTTTGAATGAAATACATTTATTTAGACCTTTATTTTAAAACTAAAGACCTAAACCTCAAACACAGACTGACTGCATCTAGATTTGATTCTTATGGTTTCATTCAGACGTGTATTAAGATGAGGACAGGTGTAGTGCAGATGTAATATGTTTTAATCCTTCAAGACAAAACTGAACAGATCCAAAGGTTTCTATGGAGTCAGAGTTTCACAGCAGGAGGCCATATTAGCATAGTGTTTTGTACTCATGATTTATTACTGGAACAGAGCAATTCGCTTTTCTTGGATTGTATTCCCAAAAACTCTCATTTTCATTCATCTTTTCAGGATGATGCATGAAAATTTCTTCTTTTTTTAAGTTCAAAAATCAGTAATGGAATAAAACAGAGGTATTTTTAAGATATAAGGACTTTAAAGCTACCTGTTTTGAAGTGTTTTTCCTACAGCCTTCTACAAACCAACAATCATGTGTGTAAGCCAGTAAAACATCTACATTACCTTAATCTGGAAGTTTGAGTGGAGAAAAGAATCTCTGTGCCTCTATGTGAAGAGAAACAGAGCTATTTAAAAGGAAACCCTGAGAGGCGTGTTGGTGCAGAGTCTAAAAAACTATAAAAAAATACTGATCATTTTCACTTTCATGTTTAATGTTCAAAAGCAAGTGATAACAAAGTCCTGATAACTGTTCCTTGGAGGCAAGGAACAGTTATCAGAACATCAATAAAGACAATAAATATGCTGACTGTAGAAAACTGAATGTGGAGTGAAACTACAGTAACTTCAATCTTTGACCACAAATTAGTGAATTTAGTGTAGATTTTTTTTTCTTTTATTGCATTAACACTAAACTGAAATTAAAATCCCAGATATCCTTGAAGGAATGCATATCACCCGCCCCTGAGCCACAGTCACCCCTCATGTCGAGTAGCTGTGTCTGCCAAGTTACAAATATTGATGTTGCAAAGCTGCAGATGATGAGAGAGATATTCCAGTCAGTTATCAAAACCATTAATGTAAGGAATTGTACTTATGTTTTATGGGAAAGTTTCAATAGGATTCAACATAAAAATATTAAAGGTTACTAAACAAATGTACACTCAAGATTTTAATATCTATTAAATATTAACATTTATTTGGTATTCTATCAGCTGAAGCCACAACACCATAAAGTAGTGTTGTCCTGTGTTTGACTGTAATCATGAACTTTTGCCTTTGAAACGAAAGAGCAGCTGAGTCAGTTTTCAAACCATAAATGTAAGGAATTGTACTTGTGTTTTATGGAAAGGTTTCTATATGATTCGAGATAAAAAAAAAAGAGTAAAGATCACTAAACTGAAGTACACCCAAATTTATAAGGTCACTCAAAATTAAAAGACACTGTACAAGTGACTGTATCTTATTTTTATATGATTATAAAATTGTTATAAATATTGTGTAAAACAACTCTGAAAGAGTATTACAATATCTGTTTTATAAAATGAAAGAGAAAATCCATCTTTCGTGATCTTATAACTTTTAAAAAATGTCTTCTCCAGAAAATCCACCACAGTTTGTAGAGAGGAGTCTGTATGACATTTTCCCCATATGAAACTTTCCTAAAATCTTTAAATTCAAAACACAACTTACCAGGTCCTACAAACCAGACCTAATTTATCTAGACTGTTCTGACTGGCTTTAAAGTGGCATGAAAATACAAAGTCACTATTGACCCTAAAATAGTAGTAATATGAATTCTAATGAAAAAAATCAGACAATTCTTTATAAAATGTGTAAAATGTATAAATATTATGTATGTGCTTATACCTTAACTTTGTTCATCTTAACATAAAAACTTGATTTCAGAGTAATAAGTTAAAAAAAACCTGTAAACAATTAAAGGAGAAATCAATTCAGGATTTTTAAAAACTGGGTAGAAATCTTTCCCACTGGATGGCAGTAAAGTTCTGTAGGAGAACAGCAGATAAACAGATAATATTCTAATCTGAATAAAATTACAAATGGCTATAACTCAATCAACTGTACAGAAAAGAAGCTAAAATTTGATCTGGTAGTAGCTGAGAGTGATGTCCAACACATACTCTGAGCGTGACATCAGCTGATATAATGTATAATGATATTTACAAAGTTTGACCAAAATAGTTACAACTCTTTTATTAGCCAGCAGAAGATGATCTTAGTCTAAAACTCTGGCAAGAAGAAACTAAATTCACTAACTTGTGGTCAAAGATTGAAGTTACTGTAGATTCACTCCACATTCCGTTTTCTACAGTCAGCATATATATTGTCTTTATAGATGTTTAGTGAAGTACTTCCCTCCAAGGAACAGTTATCAGGACTTTGTTATCACTTGCTTTTGAACATTAAATATGAAAGTGAAAATGATCAGTATTTTTTATAGTTTTTTAGACTCTGCACCAACACGCCTCTCAGGGTTTCCTTTTAAATAGCTCTGTTTCACTTCACATAAAGGCACAGAGATTCTTTTCTCCATACAAACGTCCAGGTATTTTTTTTTTGTTTTTCATGATTTTCTTTCATCATAATTTAGTTCAAACATCTATGACAATTTCTTTATAGGCATAAATGTGGCTTCAGATAATTAAAAAGTTAGATGCTTTTAGATGTCATCCACATTTTAAAAGAAATAAACAAGGCATCCATCTTCTCTATATGGTATGCCTGATGTGCCAAAACAGGACAATTAAATTTAATTTAATTTAACAAGGCAAACATATGACAGATTTAAATAGAAATATGATTGCATGACATAAAAAGACAGACATGAGTTGATAAATCTTTTTCCATCAGTTCTGTATGGATTTTCAGTCCATTTGCACTGAATCTGTGTGTATGGTTTGGTAAATCGTGCTTGAGGATTTGCTGATGGATTCCTTATTTAATCTCTAATGCTTTTACTAAGAACAAGCATTAGATTCTTACTCATATTGGAAAGATGAACAGATTCTCATTGCAAGTATAAAGGACTTTTTAACAGATATTGTTTAGATTTGTAAAAGTTGGATTATATTTAGATTAGAATATTATCACTTTGTCTGCTGTTCTCTTACAGAATTTTACTTCCATCCAGTGGGAAACGTATATAACCATTGAAAAAATACTACATTGATATCTATTGTCACTGTCTACAGGATTTCTTGCTTTTTACTCTTAAATCAAGTTTTTATGTTAAGGTTTACAAAGTTAAGGTATCAGCTTATTAGTTAGCTGTTGTTGTGTTTATCATGTGTAATGAAATAATATCTATGTGTGTTTTTACTAATGTAGTTGATTAATTGTGATTTATTTTTGTGTTTTCTTTGGTTAGTTATGTATATTCATTTATGTTTATTCTGGAGAGTTTCAATGAATTTTCTTTCTTTATTATAAAATTTTGAAACTATAGTACTGATCAACAATATACAACACCTCAAATTTTCTGTGGATTTTGAAATAAAAAACATGATATTGTTAGCAAAACTCTAATAATTCAGTTGTACAAAGAATATTTTGTCTGTTTATGGGTGATTATTGTTCAATGACATCTGCTGTGTTGTAGATTTCGAGATAAATAAATATCCTCAATATTATATCAAGCTCTTATCCTTTGTAATGAGAGAAACTGAGATCAATAAAATGCTACAATCTGTAGTTTTTCATTATTTTTACATCTACTCGCTTTCATTTAGCTTCACTCATTCCATTATCAGATAACAGTAAAAAGAATATTTGTGTATAATATTTGTTCTGATGAAAATCAAGTGAAACCAGCCAGAATGACAAACAAGTAAGGAAAGCTTTAAAACTATTACAAACAAAAGTGCTTTGTCTGACTCTTACCAAAACTAATGACAACCTGCTCTTACCCAACAAGAACAACACGTAGAATTTCAGTTGATTTGGTCACATGTTCAGGATTTTTAAATGTCATTAAATAAACATTAAAGAAGTCGATGCAGCAGCTCTGTTTAATGATTTGGTAAAAGAGGTGGGCAATCTTAATAACTTATTAGTAAGGTTTACTAAAGGCTATTCCAAGATAGATGCAGAAATCATCTGAGCATTCCAGAACATCCTAGAAAAGGTTCTGGAGAGACACAGTCAACTCACAAAGATAATTTACAATTGGAGGATACTCTGTGAAAGTACAAATTAAGATCATGGTTGACCTGACTTTACCTAAAACAGCTACAATGATAAAAGAAATACAAGAAAAAGCAGTTCAGAGTAAATTTGAGGTGGTTCAGACCAATGTAAAAGACATTAGTATTAAAGTTACAGAAGAAATTTTTATTGTACTTTTAGCACAAAATATCCTTTTTACCAGATAATCTATGTAGTAGCAAAGCAGGCTACGAAAATACGACTTGCCCTAAAAACCCATCTTTGGGTCTACAAATCATGAGTCCACCATTTGTCCAGTATGATCTCTAAAAGATGCTCACTTCTTATTTCTTATTTGATTTTAGTTTCTTTAAAAATCAATCTTTCTTTAGATATTTCAAAAATGAGTCTGCATTCTGGGTTCCTTTCATTCCAACCTGAAGACATGTTTCTGTCAAACCATCACAAAAGGATCCCAGATATGAGGAAGTGTAATTACTGGAATTCTTAAAACATTTTTGTGTAGGTTCACTTCATTTACTCATGCCAGCAAAGTTGAACTACATAAAGATGAGCTTTTCGTGTGAAACATAACAGCGGAGCAGTTTTTGACAGCTGGGAGCCTGTGTGACGACATGTTCAGGATGCCAAGCTGCTCCAGTCATTGACATATGAGCTGTGTGGGATGTTGCATGTGATTTAGAAGAGCTGGTTTAGTGAGTTCAGTCTTTTCACAATCAAGACAACCTGTTTTTACAGATCAGCTGTTGCAAAATGGAAGAAAATCCGCAAATGAGAAAAGTCACAAATGTAAAGTGAACATCAAGGTGACAAAAATCAATTAACAACCTGACCAAAGGAACAAGATCCTGGAAACAAGCAGCTGACCTGAGTTTCTCCTGTAGGGTAGCCCAGATCTGCCTCAGTGATAAGGAGGTTACAAATATTAAAGCTTAAGAAAAATGTCCATACTATAAAAAAAAGTTTTAATTTGATTTATTTGGCACAAATCTAACTCTATATTTAAGTTCGGGGTAATATGTTCTTCCTGTTGTTGCGCAGCTACAAATCAAGTGTTTTTCTTTCTACTATAATTTGTGAAACTTGTTCTTTAGAAACCCCCAAGACACATACTGAACATTCCTGAGGTTCTTTAATTGGACACAACAATTCTGAACAAAACCATGAACAATAAAAAATAAAGAAGGAGCAGGAAACACATTTTCTGAGTTTATTAAAAACCACCATCAGTATTAAAAACCTTAAATAATTGGCAACAAACAGCTATAAGCTGCTAACTTAACACATTATCCCAACAAGTTAAATCAATAAATTTAAACTCCACAGTGACAAAGAAACAAAGAAGTGAATTCCTTCACATAAAGCAAATCAGATTCATGACTTACACAACATGTTCCTGTCAAACCATCACATAAAGATCCCAGATATGTGGACGTGTAATTGCTGGAATTTTAAAACATTTTTGCGTAGGTTCACTGCATTCACTCGTGCCAACAAAACTGAACAAGAAAAATATGAAATGTTGCGATTGTCACAAAAAAAAAGTGATTAAATTCTGGTGGTAATCTGAATCACGATCCAGATCCTCCAATTTTTTATTGACCCTATGGGCTATGGACCCTATGGTGAAGGTTTGCGTTCTCTGAGTCCTTCTAGTTTCTTTTGTGTAACTTGTTCTTCAGAAACGTCACACACACACACACTGCTCTGTAGAAGAATCTGGTCTAACTTTCACACAGATAGATTCTTCCCCAGTCTTGTCTGGAGATGCTGCTGTGACCATAAACAGGAGCTTTAATTTCTTCTGAAACAAGGAACATAACACATAATCCTACCTGCTAATTTCCTTTGAGTCATAGGGAGCCTGTAAGAGCGGTGGGGGACACCCTGGACAGGTTTTAAGTCCATCACAAAGACTCATAGGGACAAACGAGACAAACAACCGTTCATGCTCTCAGTCACACCAAGTGATCATTTTGCATCGTTTGTTTACAGGCATTTTATAATTTTTACCTCCATTGAGAGATGGTTTGAGTCCTCGCTTCAACATGCAAATAATCACAGGTCCCCCACATGAGGCTTCATTTCGTCCCACACATATTGGCAATATGTCCCGCCAGTTTTAAATTCAGGGCAGGGAAATTAAACTTTCACAAAGGGCCTCAATCCTTATGTGGTGTTTTCTAAGTGAAGGTACCAAAGGGTGTGAAAGGGCAACAAGAAAGAAGAGGAACAGATGGGAGCTTAACTCAGCTGAAATTATATTTCTTTTTAATAAAAAACAATCTTATCTATTCATTATTGTTATGCAACAAGCATAAAGCAGGCAGACGCAGCACTAATAGTATGTATTCAGTTGGTGTAATGGATATGTGCTGCTGTAGATTCTCAGTCATCCAGGACATGGCATATCCAAAAAAGGTTAAAAACCAAAACAGCTGAAGACATTTTGCTTTTTAACCTTTTTTTGGATTTGTAATGGATATAGAAATGTGTTTATGTCTGAGACAACAGATTTCCAATCCTCAATACTATTTTATCTGTAATTTTTTTTAAAGAAATCATACTGAAATTAAACTATTTGCTTCATTATGATATAGACATTTTACTTTTATGCCATTTAGTTTAAACTAAAAGTAATTAAACAACTAGAAGCACTCAAAGAGCGCAAACCTCCCCAAGGCCACAGTGTGATTAAAAAATAGTACGATCCCAATCATAATCTGCATCATCACCAGATGTAATCCATTGTTTTTTGTGACAACCCCAACATTTCCTGAAGATTTCATCCAAATCTGTTCATTAGTTTTTATGTGATCTTTGCTAACAGACAAACAAACAAACTAATGCACACAACCAGAAACAGAACATCCTTGGTGGAGGAAACAAAAGGGTCACATGTACGGGGCAGAGACAAATTTTTAATAAAGAGGTTACCTGTGAACTTGACCTTTGACCCCATGAGCCTCGAAATCAACAGACATCATGTTTGATCCATGAGGTATCCAAGTATTTTTTATGAATGGCTTAAAAAAAAATATCGTCAAAAATCTGAAGATGCACACAGAACCTTTATTTTTACATATAACAGTGTCTTACTGTTTCATGACACCTCACTATTTCTTGCAACTGCATTGTTAAAGTTTGCCAGCAGATGACGCCATACTTAGTTTTACCAAATTTTGTGAAACACTGAACCAATTCGACATGCTTCGGTTTCTTCAACATGACTAAAAAGGTTCACGTGGTTCAAAGTTGCTGCAAATCTGGATGAAGGAAGTCTGGATCAGGTGGATGACTGAGGCCCCCTGGTGGACAGGTGGAGAACTACAGAGTATGATAGACTGAAATGAGAACGACAATCATTAGAGTATTTATTGTTAAAGCTCCTGCCTGTAGAGGGATTTTAAGCACATAGATAATGTTTATATTTATTCACACTTCATAAAGAATTGTCAGATTTCTATGGTTAAAAAGTCATCAGTGACTTTGTGTCTTCATGCCACCTTAAAGTCAGTCAAAGCAGCTACAGTCGAGATAAATTAGGTCTGGTTTGTAGGACCTGGGAAGTTGTGTTTTGAATTTAAAGATCTCAGGAAAGTTTTCCAAACGTCCTGACCTCGTACCAGTTCCTCTCTACAAACCATGGTGGGTTGTCTGGAGAAGACATTGAGTTAAAGTTATCAGATCTGGGTTTATTTTACAGAAATTGATATTGTGTTGCTTTTGGAGTTGTTTTAGACAATATGCTTTCAAATTAAAGTATTGCCACTTTGTCAGCTGTTCCCTTACAGAGCTAAACTGCCATCCAGTGGAACAAATTTGTAATCATGTATAAAATATTATTCAGAGAATCACTTGTAAAGTGAAATCTCAGCTGACGTAAAATGATTGCAGGATTTTTGTTTTTTTACTCCAAAATCAAGTTTTCTTGTTTGATTAGTTATTCATAAATATTTTTTTATGTGTGTTTATTTTAAGGAAATTCTATAATTTTTCTACAATATCGTTCTTTGTGTTTCAGATTGTTAGAGACTGAAGGAAAGTCAGCTTTTGGCAAAAAGCTTGGGATTCTAACTTCAGGTATTTATTCACTTGAAATGATATAAAGTCTTCTTTAATAACAATTTAACTTATTTTAAATTATTTTTTATTATGTAATTTTTGGCAATTTTTCATAATCACAATAGTTGTTCTTGTCTTTTTTAAGGACTGCACAAATGTGCAACCAAAATGTTTTTGCTCAATGGTTTATTGTGTTGAAAAATTCCACCAATACATTTTCTGTACCTTTTTAATTCTTTATATGTTGATGATGAGGGGCTAGTTCATATCCTGGTAGAAACCATGGTAAGAGGTGGGGGACACCTTGAACTGATTATCAGTTCTTACAGGACCAACACAAAGACACACATTCCTGCACACACACTTCAGGACATCTTACACTGGCACCAGAGTGAACTCCACCTCTCACCCACTGACTGCTGGGATAGGCACCGGCCTCCCACCACAACACTAATAAGGTGCAGAGAATGAGTGAGAATGATTTCAGATGGAAATTAAAGAAAAAAAAATACTCAAAATAGCTGACATACATCCATGACAAGCATAGAGGATATTTGTTGTTTGTTGTTTTGTGACCTCAGTGGCATCAGATAATTAAAAAGTTATTTTACAGATGCCATCCACATTTTAAAACAAATAAACAAAGCAAGACACAAATATGACAGATTTGATTAAATCATACATATGATTGTATGATTTAAAAAAAGACAGACATGGGAAATCCTTTTCCACCAGTTCTGTTTGGATTTTCAGTCGATTTCCACTGAGTCTCTGTATGTTTTGTGAAATCGTGCTTAAGGATTTGCTGATGGATTCATTATTTAATCTGTAATGTTTGTTAAATCATTTAAATCAGTATAATTACAGATTACTCAGTATACTTTATTCAGTTCTGATAAGGTTCCATCCGTACGTTTTACATTACATTCCACTGTAACTTTGCTGATCCCCCCAAAAATTGTTCTCAAGAAATTTCCCTGTTTATTGTGTCCATCTATTCAACCATTTTCTGTACTTTCAGAAAAACAGATTGTTAAAATGTTTTCCCAAGTGGAGATTATGAAACATTCCAACCTGTTAGCAGCCTGTTTTGCACAAACCCACTGTGACTTTCTGACCAATAATCCACAACAGTGAAGCTGGTTTTACAGATGTTTCTACATTCGACTCAATTTATCCTGATCATGTCAACATTCAACTTTGATTGTGTGCCAAACCTGTCCATAAATGGAAGAAAAAAAAAGCTGAAAACAGCATTTTAAGAAAGTTTCCAGGTTTATGAAAAAATGGTCACGTTAAGAATGTTCTTTCCTGTATTTTAATGGCATTGATGTAAACAGAGAAAAATATAAACTGAGAAACTTGAATTGAAAAACTTTAAGAGAGTATTGTGCCAAAAAAACGGGCTTCTGAGAAGCTCAGATGTACAAAGCAAAATTTTGTAATGAGTTCATGTTCATTCATGTTGAACTTATCTAATGTCCAGCTGTCTTCAGTTAAAATCATGCAAACTAATCACTAAATTACACATACTTTTTCAAAGGAAATGCTTTAAAACAAACCCTGTTTTTGACTTCTTGTCAGCATTTAATGCAATACAATTATATATAGTGATGCTTCCTTTTAATAAAGCTGTTTTTACAGGTATTTTAACATCTGTCCTGTTTTATCCTGATAATGTCAACATTAAACTTTGATTGTGTGCTAAAACTACTAATAGATGCAAATTTTTTGTCATGCTAAAAATGTTCTTTTTCTGTATTTTATGTCACTAAAGTGAACAGAGCATGGGTATTTCTGCATTTATGTGACAACAGTGTAGACGAAGAAAAAAAAATAATGAACTTAGAAACTGTCATTTATGTTGAACTTATCTCAGGTGTTCTTCAGTTAAAATGTTTGTAAATTTAACACTATGTCACCTACACTTTTTTTTAAGGAAATGCTTTAAATTAAGCCCTCTTTGACTTCTTGTCAACATTTAAAACATTTACAGCAGCTTTTAAAGATGCTCCCTCAGATCAAAGTAAAAAATGCACATCTTTTAAAGAATAGTGTAAACAGAAAACAATATCTGTCTAACAAAATATTTTTACGAGTGTAGATGGGGTTATTCAAGAAAATAATGAAAAAAAGGCTGGGTCTTGATCAGGTTTTTCATTTTGGCCCCTTTTCATGTCACTAGGCTCGCTCTCAAAAGCCTAGTATCTTGTTTCATCCCTAGTGGTGGAGAAGAACAAGCCAAAGACACTGTGGGACTTCCAGATCCAGACTGACCAGCAGGTGATGGCGTACCAACCAGATATCTGGCAATTTACAGCTACTTTCCTGACTGAGAAGTTGTTAACAGTGTGTGACATCAAGAAGGAACACAAAAGAAGAAATAGAGAAGTTGCTGGAAGTCAAGGCCTCAGATGTGCCAATGGTCATCAGAGCACTCAGGGCTGTGAGCACTTTAAACTCTAGGCTGTAACATAAGACAAATGAAGACCAAATGTGGGATTAATATTGTTCCAACCCACCATAAGCTCAATGAGCTAAACAAAAGGTCTGTCACAACCCACAGACTCTAAAGGATTTATTGTGAACATTTTGGTACCAGACACTTCAGAACAGCCTCAAATTTTCTTTGTCTCTTTTGTTCTGTTTATCAATTTATTAACTCACCGATGGATGGTTTTGTTGTGTTCGCTGGTTTTCATGATTATTAAAGCCTTGTAAAAAAAAAAAAATCCTTTCTAAACATTCACTTGTTGATCTAAGATGAAACTCCTGATCCAATAGCTACCTGGAATTAATTGTATTGGAGAAAGAGTTTATAAATCTGTCATAAAAAAAGCAAAATGAGAGAAATTTACATTATGTGGTTCTCTATGAACATAGTGTGTAGCTTTTTTACAGTTGTCTGAATGTGAATAAATAAACTTTTTATCCAGAACCACAAGACGAAATGACTCTGTTTTGTTTTGCTTTTTGGTTTGTTTGTTTTACCGCAGCAGTTATATATAGTTTGTTGGAAACAGAGTATTTCAAAGTAAATCAAATTATTTGGATGGATGATTAAATACTTTTGACAATATAGATATTGTAATTGGGTCATGCTTAAGTGAGTTGTACTCAGATGTAAATGAAGTATAAATTCAAATGAAATGTATTCCTTTCTTGTTTGATAATATAGATTGTTTCATTGTACATTTTCGAGTTTTGCAAGAGTTCCTGGACAGACCGGATGGTCATCCAGTTTTATTATCAAATCCTCAAACTAAATTACCTCAGCTTCATTCACCAGCTGCAGCTGAATTTCAGGGACCATTTCATTATTTATTTTAGTCAGAGTCAAGGAAAAACTTTTGCTGTAAATCATTTTAAAACTTTTTTGTTGAGTTTTTGATTGTTCTTCTGACATGTTCTATTTTCTATATGTCCTTAAAAGCTTAGACTCATCAGTTCCAGGATCGACTTTAATAAATCTTTCTAAAAGTCTGTAAACATCCTCACCTTTTCCTACCACATCCTCAAAACTTTGTTCACCATCACTGGTAGAATTTTAAAATCCAGAACATGTATCCAAATCTTCTAAGCTCCTGGGATGGTAGCATGTCTCTATCATTTCTACTGATTTCACTGACGATTAAAGTTAAAATGATTTTCTTGTTGTTGTTTTTTTTTCCATCTTGCCTGGAACTTAAATCATGCTCCCAATCTGTCTTTCTGGCAATATTCAATTGTTGTCGTTGTTAACCCTGGCCTCGACCGATCCAGTATGGTGCCGCTTGGATGAACTCGCATGTTAGTTTTGGCAAAAGTGTTTGACGCCCCTTCCTGATACAACCCTCACCATTTATCCATGCTCTGGACCTTTGAGCCTTCTTGTGTACTTATATTTTTGAAGTTTAAAGTGTTTTCCTTTTACCTTTAAATATTTGACTTCAGAAGGAAGACCTTGAAAGCTTGGCCCTTTTGATCATTTTTGGGATTTCCTTCAGTAGATCTGGTTATTCAGGTGACAATATTGTCAGAAGGGGGGGAGACAGAGGCAAACCCGGAACGCAGACTAATCATGATTAAGTGACAAACGTAATTTATTAAAGTAAACACTAACCAAAACAAAAGCTGACGTGGCAGCAAAAAGGAAAACTATCAATAACAAAATCACAAAACAGTGGCAAGGTAACTAGGCATGGAACGAGGTGACAAGACGAATGACCTAATGAAGAATGAAGTGACAGAGACCGGTTATAAAGGCTGAGGGAGAAATGGGTAATTGGTTACAGCTGTACACAGCAAATTCAAAAGTGTTAAATGTTTTGGTGTTAGCAGACTTTGTGCAAAAGCAGAGTTAATTTTACACTTATAGAGTCACATTCTGTTTATGTAACTCTGGGATGTATATTATTAGTAGTTAAAATCCAGTGTTAAAACAAAGTGTTTACGT
>NC_051449.1:6852600-6869889 GCF_001649575.2 Kryptolebias marmoratus | reverse complement strand
CACTGAATTAGTGTTAGTAAGTGTTAAATTATTAACTCCAGCAGATTTGATATTTGACACTTTATAAGAGTTAAGGTACCAACTCTCCAAAAAGAGTTAAATTAACACTTTCTGGTGTGGACCCATATAGACACTTTAAAAGTGTTGAAATCAAATCTGACTGTTAATCTGGGCCTCCTGGATTTGCTGTGTAGACAAGACGGGGAGCAGGTGAGGTGGGTGTGGCAAACAGGACTGGAAAAACACTGGGGAGGTGAATAGTGACAAGACATTAACACAGAAACCAAAAAGACAGCTAAAGCGAAACAAAAACTACAACGAACATCAAACAAAGAACAAAACACCAAAAACTGTGACAAATATTGCTTTTTAAATCTATGACTGAAAGTCAAACTCCTATAAATGTGGCCAGACCTTCTGAAATTTTCTCTTATTAATATGTTCCTCTTTGGTTGGGAAGATATCTTCATTTGTTCTGCTAAATCAAGAGTTGTTTTATGTATTAATTTTAAAATTTTCTCTCAGTTTTTTGTTGTCAGACTGATTCACTTCATCTTACCAGAAATTTCTTGTTTAATCTCTCAATCTCCTTTTAAAAATCCCGACTTCCAAATACAGAAATAAAAATGTTTTAGTTTGAAACAGTATTCAATTAGATTGCTCAGTAAGTGTAAAATATAATAAAAACTGCAGATTGTGCACTTTATTGCTTTCAGTTTCTGTCACACAATGATGAAAATGATAAGAACTTGATGTAATATTGAGGATATTTATTTATTTATCTGGACATCTATAACACAGAACAGATGTCATTAAACAGTAATCACCCAAAACAAAGAAAAAATCTACTCAGATCAAGTGAATGATTGAAGCTTGTTTCATTAAAAATCCTGCCAAAATGTTGATCAATAGTTATAGTTTCAACATATTAAAATAATGAAAGAAAAATAAATGAAACTCCACAGAAAAAAAAAACATGCATAAGAAATCAGAACTAACCAAAGAAAAGATAACCCTCCCAACACACACACACAAAACAAATATAAATGAAAGAACTTAATCTTTAAAACACATTAGAATATTATTTTTTATACCTGATTAAAACAAAAACAGCTAATTAATAACCTGACACCCTAACTTGGTTAACTCAAACATCGAAACCCAAATTTCAAAGTAATAAGCTAAAAATCTTGTAAACAATTAAAGTAGATATCAATTCAGGATTTTTAAAAACTGATTAGAAATCCTTTCCACTGAATGGCAGTAAAGTTCTGTAAGAGAACAGCAGACAAAGTGATAATATTCTAATCTGAATTTAATCCACCTCTAAGAAAACAAAACAATATCTGTTTCTAAAGAAAACTGAAAATTATGTCATAACTTTAATCCAAAGTATTCTCTATGAAATCTACCACAATTTGTCCCGAACAGTTAATGTTTTACACTTCAGCAGAAATCATTAAGATTTATTTAAATGAACTAATTATAAATTCAAGGCAAACATCACGGTGATTTTAATCCAATTTCCAGGAACACCATAGAAAGCAAACAGTGATTTAACACATTTAAATGGAGCTCATTACCACTCACACTGACAGAATCACATGGCCAATAACAGAACAATGAAAATATTCTTCCAATAACACATTCAGTCTAGCTTTTGATTTTTATTATGGAATTCAAATTGTTGTTAGATTAATCTATATACTCGTCCAATCAAATTGGAAATAATCTTGTTTTTTACTAAGGAGCTAAGATATAAAGATAGCACATAATGTTTTGTATTAATCCCCACCCAATATACATAGATTTTAAACATTTGCTTGTTAAAGATACATATCTTGAGAAGTCTCTATTCTGCAAAGTAGCTGGAGTCTGTCTTGTTTTCATTCTTCTTCTCTGATGATTACATTTCTCCAGAAGTCACTGTAGGAACAGACAAAGCCACCAAATCAGATGAACATCTAAAAGTAAAGCTACATGCCTTTTTTTTCATAAAACTACATTTTTATTCTAAACAGAAATAATAACATAAGATATTAAATGGTATGTTACCTTTTCATTCCATGAAGCTGGAGACTGTGAGTGCATCATGTTGGTCTCTGTAGCCCTGGTTGTTGATCCATTCAGTGATGGTTGTGAGATCTGTGTTGGTCATAACACTCTTGCCTTGAAGCAGGTTGAACCAGTCCTGTACCATCTTCATAGAGTGCTCCTGAAAACTCTTGTCAAAAATGGTGAACCTAGTTGAACTCTTCTGGTTGTTCTGAGAGGTCTTGAATGTCTTGCTGCTACTCTGATGACATTTCACCATTGCACCAAGGGTGGTGAGTTTGAACATTCCCACAACGTCATCTTTGCTTATTGTGGTAGCCATTAGTGTTCTGAAGTCTTTACTTGGAAACTCATTATGTGGTTCTAAAGGCACAGAAGCAGTTTGAAGTTCATGAGATGCAGTCACACTGGTATCCACTGCAGATGAGTTTTTCCCCACTTCAAGCATGGCTTGTGCTAGTTTGCTCTTCTGGTTCAGTTTTCTAGCTTCCAATATAAAACTGATTGGTGGTTGTTTGTCTGTATTTATGATTTGTGCAATCTCTGGATTTTGAGGAGCATGTTTTTGCCATTTTTTGGATTGGTCCATTTGTCCACCATCTGTCTTAAGTGTCATTTTACTTGCTTTTATATTTTGTAGTCCATCTCCCACTGCCATGTACCAGTCTCCTCCTCTGATTGTATCAGTCCACTCTTTGCGCTTGATGAAAGACTCCCATTGGCCTGGGTGTTTCAAAAGAATCTCGGACTCCAAAGATCGGAGCCGGTCTGCTTCCAAAGCAATGTCATTATCACTGGCTTTTGGTTTCATTCCTCTGGCCAACGCATGAAACAGGCAGCTCCTCCCTTTGTGCTCTAGACTGACAATCTGATCATTGATGCGCACATCGTAGTAGGCATTAGGGTGTTTGGTGCTCTTTGGTCTATATATCAGTGTCACAGTTTGGTTGGCAGATTTAGTACTTGGGTTCACTTCCTGCATTTTGGTGAGTTTGCCATGTTTATTCTCTGTAAGAATGACAACTTTAGTGCCTGTGGTCTCTGACAGGACTCTGATATCAAGAATGGTGCCTGCAGTCTTTGGATTCTTGATCTTCTCAGCATGTGACCTTGAGTGTTTAGCAGCATTTACTGCAAGTTTGGAGTTTGGATTTACTGGCATGTGTACAATGTATGTGTTGTTCTGTCCAGCTCTGAGTTTTTCTTCTGTTCTGTCACTTTTTAACCCACTTCTGACATGTTTGCTGATGGCACCATTTACTTTGTCTTGGACACGAGAAACAATGTGACCGGAGAACTTCTGGTGAAAGACTTCTACTGAAGCATCAGCCAGTATTTCACTAATGGCTTTGGCTAAATCTTGCTTAAAAACTTTCAACATTTCAGTGTCTGATGAAGATAGATCATCGGGCTTCACTTTTTCTGAAAATTCTTTGTCTTTTTTATGTGAATTCAGTTGTTCCTGAAGGTTTGAGAAGAACCTGCCGGAGAGGGTGGCGACTGCAGCAATAGCATATCCTGCCAGTGCAGCATGGTGGGTAGTTTGGATGGCTATCAGAATTGCACGCACTTTTCCTTTGGCCTCTGCTGTAGCGCTGTCAATCACACTAATGAGGGATGAGTTGAGTTTGTTCTGCCAGCTAAGATCTGCATAGAAGGGTTGGACAGCAGATTTGCTTAACTGTTTGAAAATGTCCAGCAGTTCAGTCTTGTTGTCCTTGTCTTCCAGGAGATCACGGAGCTGCTCTTTATTTTCAAGGTCTGACAGTATAATAGAGTCCACTGATGTAGCTAAGGGCTCTTTATCCAAGTTGGATGTCACATTGGCTAAGATTTTATTAGTCACCTCCTTTTTGATGCCATTTAATATGCATTCCAGCATTTCCTCTTCTGCCTTCCCAAGTCCGTAGATGGTTATTTCCTCCACTATTTTTTTACCTGCAGATTTTACTGCGTTCTTCATGTTTGTCTTTGTAACAACACTTAAACTGTTTTTGGTCTGCTTGGAAAAAAACTTTGGCAATGCTTTCATTTTTTTGCCTGAAAGTTTTAGTGCCGTTTTGGAAACTTTGACGCCCTTTGCAATCACCTTTCCAATTCCACAGGAAATGAGTGACACACCAATTGAAATGGCTTTTTCTATTGCCCAGGATTCCCAGCTGAACTCTCCTGTCACTAGGCCTTCTATGCCAGAGATCCAGTCTGAAATTCCTTCAGCGATCAGTCCTATTCCCACTTGGGCCAGTGTCCCAGCCGTAAATACAGTGAGAAGAACTCCAGCAATAATCTGTACAGTTCCAATAAGGATCACCGCTACTGCCTCCCAGTAACTGGGCTCTACTTCTACAGCAAACACATATTTCAAACCTCTGTTGTAGAGTTCATAGGCTTCTGCTTGGAGATCTTCATCAGTATTTGACACCAAGGAGAAAACTATTGACTCTTTAGCCAATGCTTTCTTCTCCCTTCCTATGATTTCATCAAGCTTTTCGATGGCCTGAGCGATGTTTTCATCAAAGAACCTGTAGGTGTTGCACTTTGCTGTGAACTGTTTTTCAAGGCTGGTTGGGGCAGTGTTTTCTGAGTCTACTGCGGCCATTTTTACAAACTGCAAACAGACCATGCATTCTTCACTGAGATACTTAAGGAATTCCTGTGCCTTCTTTAACTCTTCTTTGGCGTTAGTGAGGTAATCTGCCTTGCGCTGCTTTATAGTGCAGTAAGCATGGCTGTAAAAAGCTATGGCTGCCCAACTTTCGTCCTGATGTATGGCTTTTTCAAACAGCCTAGCAGCAACTTCCCACTTTTTGTCCTCCAGTGCAATATTTCCAAACTTGATGTAGTGGTAAATGCTAGAAGTTGGTGACTCCTGACTCCGACACTCACTTTTTGCTCTTGACAGTTCATCTTCCAAACTTTTTTGCAACTCTTTTCTTTTCAGCTGATCAATATCCTCTGATTTAGTTTGCAGCCAGATTCCCCAGAACTCATTCATGATGGCAACAACAGCTCTTCTATCATCTCCGTCTGCATGCTTATAAATATCTTGAAGAGTTTTACAGTACTCTGAAAACAAGTCCTCCCGCAGATTCATCTCAGTGACATCATTCATCATGTAATTTATCTTTTCTGCAGCAAGTCTGTCCCTTGTGCTCTTTGCTTCCTCCAGAGACGTCACTGTCCTGAAATCCTGCTGCAAGTGTTCAGTGGACATAATGATCTGAGCAGATCCAGGTTTACCTTTACGTGCCGTTCGACCAAAAGCCTGGAGTTCCACTCTTGTGTTTTCAGAGAGGAAAGAGAGGATCACAAATAGTCCTCCATTATGGTTCACCTGGTCGGACACTTTGATGTCGGTGCCACGTCCAGCAAGGTTTGTGGCAACAATGACATCTCCAGGAAGAAGTTTCTTCTCTATTTTGCTCAAGCTGTCTTTGTCACTTCGACAGTAGAGGATGATTTCACCTGGGATGCTGCTTTTCAGTTCTTCATAGAGCTCTTTAGTTCTTGTCAGTTCTTGATAGAGCTCTTTAGCTTTGTTGATAGTTTCACAGATCACCAGGGCTGCTCTCCCATCTCTGTAGGAATTCGGGGAAATCTGAGCCATAACCACTTGTTTTATTTCAGATTTCCACTCTTCAGAGGATTTTGTCAGCGTTCCTTTGACTTCAAATAACTTTTTCCTGTTAAATGTTGGCATTCTGCAAGCAGACAGATTTGAATATATGTTCTGTAAAAACGCAATGTCTCTGTCACTGCCAAGTGTTCCTGTGGTTCCATATATCTTCCCTTGGTACTTTTGAAAAAAGGCAATGTTAGAAACATAGTTTGTCACTGTTGAAATTGTGCTCAGTTTTATTTGGTGTTTGATCTCAACAAACTGCTGCAGACCATCACCCCATTTCTTATTCAGTTCAACAATACCAGTAGATCTGAAGTCGACTGGACAGATGCTGTTGTTTTCTACAACGTAGTCCCTTCCTTTCCTCAGCTGCTTTGCCAAAAAGGCATTCTCCACCCACACAGACATTTTCTTTTCAATCAGGTTTTTTAAGAATCCAGGAAAGCTGATTTTGTCTTTATCATTGTCTGTGCATGGGGTGTACTGAATCTTGTTTAAGATTAACTCTGCAACAGGCTTGATCAGAATTTCCTCTGAGTCATAAAGAGCACAACACCATCCCTCCTCCAAGACCAGAAACTTTAGCTCGGGAATGTTGTGTTTGTTGTATGGACTGAGCTTTCTGAGACAAAGCAGTCCCTTGTCATTTAAAGTGTACACAGTAAAACCATAGGGAACATAGTTCTCCATTTCTTGAAAGAAATCAACCATAGCATCTTGACTGACAATTTTCAGTTTTTTTGGAATTTCATCCATTGTACTATTGCAGATGTCTTCTGCAAAGCCAGGTGGTACAGTGTTGGTCTCTTCAGCAATCCGTAAAATGTCCATTGGATCATTGATTTCAGTTTCTTCTGTATTGATTGAATCAAAGATTGCCTTGAAGAAAGAAGCAGGAGGACCCTGTACAAATGTCTGATATCCTGAAGACAGGAAGCCAAACTGTCCAATGTAGCCCCAGATCATTGCCAGAATAGTGTTCAGGTGGTACATGGACACCATGGGACTGGACAGGTAGGTCAGCTGAACTCCCTGATCCAGCAGCAGGGAATCCACTTCGTCGATTACGATGCACTGAAAGTTGCGATCAGGCCTCACATCTTTCATCTCAAATATCTGGCGAAGGTGATCAGCGGCGAAGGCTTCAATAGTTCCATAGACAATGTCCTTCTGGTAGCACTCTTTTCGACTGTTGTCATCAGTTTTATTTGTGTTTGTGTCCACTGTAATGCCAAAGTATTTGTAAAACTTTTCCCATTCTTTTGCATCTCTTTGACATAAAACAGAAGAGCTAGACACTACATCAACTTTTTCCCCCCTGAGAATACGGAGCACTGCAAACATTGCTATGACACAAGACTTTCCCTCTCCGGTTCCCATCTCCAGGAGCTTGCCAGTGTCAGACAAGGCCAAGAGGCACCAGCTGATGAGCTGAGTGGTTCTGGGCCACCACTTCTCTTCAGCTTTGTGCATGTGAACAGCATTACATAAGACTGCCAGGATCTCCTGAAGGTCCTCTGTTTCCATGCTGTGGCTGAGAGTCTTTGCTCGTTGGACATCTTTGTGATTTTTAATTTCACCAGTTTTGATCATGTCTGTCACATGAGTTACTACAGTGTATGATTTATTCAATGTTTGTTCATCAATGTTTTTCATCTGGCATATTTCATCAAAAAGAGTGTCAATGCTTTTTTCTTTGTCATCTCCAAGGCTCTTTTGCAAATGTTCAATCAGATTCTCAGTTGTAAATAACTCTAAGAGCTTTATGAGAGACTGGTTGTTCTCATCCGTCCACTTGGAGGAAACCTGATATGTTTCCATCAGATGTAAAATCTTCATGATGGAAACGCAGCCTTTATCATGATGGTGGTCAGTTAATGCTCCGAGGAGGTTCAAGATCTCCTCTGGTGACCAAAGTGTTTGTACTCCAAGATTTGAAACTGTCTGAAAGATCTCTTTAGTTTGTTCATTTGATGTTTTTAAATGCTCTAAAGAGACAAATAAACTCTCCAAGCACCACTTAGCAGCAGGATGTGTCTTGTTTTCCTGAGGTTTACTTTCTTTAGTAACCACAAGGAGGAGATTCTCAAGAAAGGTCAGAATGAAGATCTCATCAGGAAGCAGCTCTTTCCCAGTATTTTTTTTAAGGATGTTTATTATTTTACTTTCAGGGCTTGTGTCCTTTCTCATGTTACTTTGAAGCACCTGAAAAAGAGCCTTCATAAACTTGTGTTTGATTTCCATGGCTTCATTGTGGACTTTACTCATAAGATTTTGCAGGACTTCTGCAGAAAATGCCAGGGATTCATTGTCTTTCAGCCTTGACAGATTCAGATTATGAAAAGTCTTGAGACTTTTCATATCGATGATAAATCCTCGAATAAGTTGAGAACTGCCGGCTTCCATCACCTCTTTGCCATACTGGAAGTAATCTGACACAAAGTTTTCAAGTGTACCATACACAACGTCAGCCTCATAGACATCCTTGAATGTTTGTTTCTTCATGTTTGTGCTGACAGAAATGCCAAAGGTCTGGTAGAAGTCGGACCAATTCTTAGTTTGCTCCTCTGCCTCATTGGCAGAACTCAGCATAATGTCCACTTTGTTTCCCATGTAGAACTGTGTGGCTGCAAACATGGCTATGGCACATGGGTGTTCTTCCCCAACAACCAGCTGTGGTATTCCAGTCTTCCCAGTCACCAGCACACCCCACTGCAGCATGTGCTTCACTGTGGGCCACCAGCCTTTTGTGTCAAAAACTGCTTTGCAGAGATGAGAGAGACAGTTTTGTTTGTCGTCTGCATTTAGGGTTCCACTTTTCAGGGAATCTTTCATAAATGTTGCCTCTTTTGGTGGATTTTCTGAATATTTCAATACACCAGTGATGATGTTTTTTATTTGATCAGTTTCAGAATCATCCAACCTTTGAGACTTTTTGCATTCTGCCAGAGTTACAGCTAGACTGTTCTCATCTTTCTTTCTGAGAATCTTTTGGAAATCCTGATAAAAACTCTCAAAATGATCAAAGTTAAGAATCTGGGTTAGAGAGCGTCCAGAGTCATCTGTCCATTTTGGGGATATATCATAAACCTGTACCAATGTTAAGACTTTAGTTATTAAATCATCCTTTGAACATTTCAGTGACAGTGCTTTGAGCAGATTTACTGCTTCCATTGGGGTCCATTGGTTTCTTTGTACAAGTTTAAGGATCATCTCAGTTGATTCAAAGTGGGTTTCCTTGCTATGTAAATGTGTGAGTGTGGATAGGAGAAGCTTCACACACTCGATTTCCATTTTCAATATGAATGTAGAGTTTCTTTCCACTGTAGTATTCAGTGATGATGTGAGGATGCTCAGAAATTTAGTTGAGAAAAGCTGCTTGATAGAGAGCTCCTTTTCAGCCCACTGTTTGGCTATAACAAGTGCATCAGTATCAGAGCTGTCACTGTCTGTGAAAAAGTGCATCAGGGTAAGATACAGGGCTTGAGTCAACAGGAAACTCTCTGAAACATTACATGCTGACTGGCTGATGGACTCAATTAAGGACTGCAGATGATTGGAGATCTTTTGTAGAGAGAGTTCTTCTGATATGTCCAGAGACAGGGCACACAGCTCTGTGATGTACACCTGAGTGTGCTGCAGGGTGCTGAGGGACGGGGGAGCACTAATCCATTCATCGAACAGAAGTTTGTCCAGAGATGAAAGGATCTTCTTCAGCTGATCGGCTGTAAGCTCAGTCAGACTGACATCTGAAACTTCCATATCACATTTCTGAGAGAGGATTTCCAGAAACTCATCACTGCCACTGCCTGATTCATCAGCCTGAAACTCATTCAAATGTCCAATCAGAACTTTTTGCTTGGATTTCTGTTCTTCTGATACTTTGTTTTCCTGTTGTTTCTTGTGCTGCTCTTTGGCTCGTTGATGTGATTTTTGCAGTTTTTTATTCAACTCTTCTCTTTTTTTTTTCTTCTCCTCTTCTCTTTTTTTCTCCTGCTCTTTTTTTTTCTCCTCCTCCTCTTTTATTTTTTTTCCCTCCCGTTTTTGTTTCTCTCTCTCTTGATCATCAATTTGCTTATTAAAGCAATAGTCACACTTGTACATCATATGTTGACCAACTGGTCTGTAGTATTGACCTCCATTGAACACATACACAAACTGACCACGAACGGTACCTTGGTATAAATTATTAAAGGTTGTGCACGGAGACAGGACATTTTTACAAATGACGCATTTCAGCCTGTCCCCCATGTGACACTCTGAGGGTACGTTCCCCATTCTTCTTGGCTTATGTAGGAGTTAAGTGAAGATTTTTAAGTGCAACCTGTGTTTCCCTAAAAACAAACAAACATTTAGTTTAATAATGTGCACAAAATGGCAAAATGAGAAAGTCAAAGTCAGCACAACACCTGCTGTGAAACTAACAGGGGTGTTTAAATAAAATGTTTTTTTTTTTCAAAGATAGTTTATAAACACATATGATAGATTTGTGGTGAATAAGCTTGTTTTATCTCACAGTCAGCTGATTCCAGTATTAGTTGTTCTTCTCTGCATGTCTGCTTTTGATTTGTAGTGAACTTTGTAAATTAACAAGTTTCTTTAGGACCCGTTGATCTTTGAAGGAAGAATCTGTCCCACTTTCTAACCTGTGTAATGTTTAAAGGCATGTTTTTTTAACAAACATTACAGATTAAATAATGAATCCATCAGCAAATCCTTGAGCACGATTTAACAAAACATACAGAGACTCAGTGGAAATCGACTGAAAATCCAAACAGAACTGATGGAAAAGGATTTCCCAACCCATGTCTGTCTTTTTATGTCATGCAATCATATTTCTATTTAAATCTGTCATATTTGTCTTGTTTTGTTTATTTGTTTTAAAATGTGGATGGCATCTGTAAACTAATTCAATAATTTAACTTTTTATTTTTCTGATGCCAGATTTATGCCTGAAAGATCTGTTTTCTAAGAATCACCATAGATGATTAAATTAAAATAAACAATAATGCTTGTCATGTATGTATGTCAGCTATTTTGAGTATTTTTTTCTTTAATTTCCATCTGAAATCATTCTCACTCATTCTCTGCACCTTATTAGTGTTGTGGTGGGAGGCCGGTGCCTATCCCAGCAGTCAGTGGGTGAGAGCTGGAGTTCACTCTGGTGCCAGTGTAAGATGTCCTGAAGTGTGTGTGCAGGAATGTGTCTTTGTGTTGGTCCTGTAAGAACTGGTAATCAGTTCAAGGTGTCCCCCACCTCTTACCATGGTCTCTACTAGGATATGAACTAGCCCCTCATCATCAACATATAAAGAATTAAAAAGGTACAGAAAATGGATTGGTGGAATTTTTCAACACAATAAACCATTGAGCAAAAACATTTTGGTTGCACATTTGTGCAGTCCTTAAAAAAGACAAGAACAACTATTGTGATTATGAAAAATTGCCAAAAACTACATAATAAAAAATAATTTAAAATAAGTTAAATTGTTATTAAAGAAGACTTTATATCATTTCAAGTGAATAAATACCTGAAGTTAGGATTCCAAGCTTTTTGCCAAAAGCTGACTTTCCTTCAGTCTCTAACAATCTGAAACACAAAGAACGATATTGTAGAAAAATTATAGAATTTCCTTAAAATAAACACACATAAAAAAATATTTATGAATAACTAATCAAACAAGAAAACTTGATTTTGGAGTAAAAAAACAAAAATCCTGCAATCATTTTACGTCAGCTGAGATTTCACTTTACAAGTGATTCTCTGAATAATATTTTATACATGATTACAAATTTGTTCCACTGGATGGCAGTTTAGCTCTGTAAGGGAACAGCTGACAAAGTGGCAATACTTTAATTTGAAAGCATATTGTCTAAAACAACTCCAAAAGCAACACAATATCAATTTCTGTAAAATAAACCCAGATCTGATAACTTTAACTCAATGTCTTCTCCAGACAACCCACCATGGTTTGTAGAGAGGAACTGGTACGAGGTCAGGACGTTTGGAAAACTTTCCTGAGATCTTTAAATTCAAAACACAACTTCCCAGGTCCTACAAACCAGACCTAATTTATCTCGACTGTAGCTGCTTTGACTGACTTTAAGGTGGCATGAAGACACAAAGTCACTGATGACTTTTTAACCATAGAAATCTGACAATTCTTTATGAAGTGTGAATAAATATAAACATTATCTATGTGCTTAAAATCCCTCTACAGGCAGGAGCTTTAACAATAAATACTCTAATGATTGTCGTTCTCATTTCAGTCTATCATACTCTGTAGTTCTCCACCTGTCCACCAGGGGGCCTCAGTCATCCACCTGATCCAGACTTCCTTCATCCAGATTTGCAGCAACTTTGAACCACGTGAACCTTTTTAGTCATGTTGAAGAAACCGAAGCATGTCGAATTGGTTCAGTGTTTCACAAAATTTGGTAAAACTAAGTATGGCGTCATCTGCTGGCAAACCTTAACAATGCAATTGCAAGAAATAGTGAGGTGTCATGAAACAGTAAGACACCGTTATGTGTAACAAGAAAGGTTCTGTGTGCATCTTCAGATTTTTGAGAATATTTCTTTTTAAAGACATTCATAAAAAATACTTGGTTACACCTCATGGATCAAACATGATGCCTGTTGATTTCGAGGCTCATGGGGTCAAAGGTCAAGTTCACAGGTAACCTCTTTATTAAAAATTTGTCTCTGCCCCGTACATGTGACCCTTTTGTTTCCTCCACCAAGGATGTTCTGTTTCTGGTTGTGTGCATTAGTTTGTTTGTTTGTCTGTTAGCAAAGATCACATAAAAACTAATGAACAGATTTGGATGAAATCTTCAGGAAATGTTGGGGTTGTCACAAAAAACAATGGATTACATCTGGTGATGATGCAGATTATGATTGGGATCGTACTATTTTTTAATCACACTGTGGCCTTGGGGAGGTTTGCGCTCTTTGAGTGCTTCTAGTTGTTTAATTACTTTTAGTTTAAACTAAATGGCATAAAAGTAAAATGTCTATATCATAATGAAGCAAATAGTTTAATTTCACTATGATTTGTTTTAAAAAAAAATCACAGATAAAATAGTATTGAGGATTGGAAATCTGTTGTCTCAGACATAAACACATTTCTATATCCATTACAAATCCAAAAAAAGGTTAAAAAGCAAAATGTCTTCAGCTGTTTTGGTTTTTAACCTTTTTTGGATATGCCATGTCCTGGATGACTGAGAATCTACAGCAGCACATATCCATTACACCAACTGAATACATACTATTAGTGCTGCGTCTGCCTGCTTTATGCTTGTTGCATAACAATAATGAATAGATAAGATTGTTTTTTATTAAAAAGAAATATAATTTCAGCTGAGTTAAGCTCCCATCTGTTTCTCTTCTTTCTTGTTGCCCTTTCACACCCTTTGGTACCTTCACTTAGAAAAGGATTGAGGCCCTTTGTGAAAGTTTAATTTCCCTGCCCTGAATTTAAAACTGGCGGGACATATTGCCAATATGTGTGGGACGAAATGCAGCCTCATGTGGGGGGTCCTGTGATTATTTCCATGTTGAAGCGAGGACTCTAACCATCTCTATGCGACACTTCTGCTTTAAAAGACTGATACTGTGTGGAGCTGTCAGCTTCAAGCAGAACATCTCTAATTAAAGTTATTTGTGTTTTCATTACCTGCCTGCCCTCTGTCTCCATGTTCTGTGTTTGGGTTCTTCACCTACTTTCCACCATGAATCACCTTTGTTCATGATCTAGAAAGTGTTGCTTAACCTTTTTATTTTACTTGTTTTAAATAAAGAGGCACCTAATTAGAGCAAATCAGGACTACATGAGCCACAAAAATATATCATTAAATTAACTACACATATGACAAATTAAAAATACTTTCAGCTAATAACAGCTTGTGATTAGTAAAGAAAATGTAACATTACCTTTATCAGAAGATCAGGATGAAGTGTCGACATCCATCCATCCATGTTCTTCTTCTTTCCAGGTGTCTACAGAAAACTTGAACGCTCCCAGTGAGGCTGGTGAGATGTGTTGATCAGTACAGGTGTATGACATGTCCAATGTCTCAGTATATATAGGGACTGGAAGCTATGTCCCCGCCTCTAAAGACAAATAATTTACATAAAACTCAGTGAAGAAACAGGTTTACCAGTTCACACACCTGGGTGCTGCTAACAGACTGTAACGGCTTTGATGTGGTTCAGAGGTGCCTTTAAACAGATAATATCATACCATGAGGTCATTAGAAATGTGTTTTTAATGTCTTTTAATGTAAAATATAAGAAAAACTGGAGAAGGTTTAATGTACATAATAGTCAAACAACAATTGAACAAAGTTTAAATTAAAGCTCCTGTTTATGGTCACCAGCATCTCCAGACAAGACTGGGGAAAAATCCACCTGAGTGGGAGTTAGACCAGATTCTTCTACAGAGCAGTGTGTGTGTGTGTGTGAGAGTGTGTGTGTGTGTGTGTGTGGGTGGATGTTTGTCAGAACTGTTATGTACCAGAAAAGAAAATGTGCGTGGGAGGTTTCTTAAGAACAAGTTGCACAAAGAAAATTAGGAAGATTTAGAGAACACAAACCTTGAAAAGCTTCATTTTCTTGTTCTGTTTGCAGATACTTTTTCTTATTTTATATAATATACACCCTATTTTTGTACTTTTTAATATATTTTCTTTTAAAGGTGAATTTTTGCAGCGCATGTAGGAGCAGAGACAAGTTTGTAACAAGGGAGTCATTTCTGACAGTGACCTTTGACCTTGAACTTTGGCCGCATCACTACCAAAATTTATTCACTTGCTCATTGAACCATGTTTGACGTTTCCTGAAACTTTTTATTTTGAAAATCTGTTCACATCTTTTTTGATTAATCTTGCACAAAGACAAAAAGTCACTATAGAAAACATAACCTCCTCGATGGAGGTAAAAATTATAAAATGCCTGTAAACAAACGATGCAAAATGATCACTTGGTGTGACTGAGAGTATGAACGGTTGTTTGTCTTGTTTGTCCCTATGAGTCTTTGTGATGGACCTAAAACCTGTCCAGGGTGTCCCCCACCGCTCTTACAGGGACAATGGAGATAGGCACCAGCTCCCTGTGACTCAAAGGAAATTAGCAGGTAAGATTATGTTCTCTGCTTTAAAAGAAATTAAAGCTCCTGTTTATGATCACAGCAGCATCTCCAGACAAGACTGGGGAAGAATCCATCTGTGTGGAAGTTAGACCAGATTCTTCTATAGAGCAGTGTGTGTGTGTGTGTGCGTGTGTGTGCGTGTTTGCGTGTGTGTGTGTTTCTCAGAACTGTTGTGTACCAGAAACGAAAATGTGCGTGGGACGTTTCTGAAGAACAAGTTACACAAAAGAAACTAGAAGGACTCAGAGAACGCAAACCTTCACCATAGGGTCCATAGCCCATAGGGTCATTAAGAAATTGGAGGATCTAGATCATGATTCGGATCACAACCAGAATTTAATCACTTTTTTTGTGACAATCGCAACATTTCATGTTTTTCTTGTTCAGTTTTGTTGGCACAAGTAAATGAAGTGAACCTACCCAAAAATGTTTTTAAAATTCCAGCAATTACACGTCCACATATCTGGGATCTTTATGTGATGGTTTGACAGGAACATGTTGTGTAAGTCATGAATCTGATTTACTTTACGTGAAGGAATTCACTTCTTTGTTTCTTTGTCACTGTGGAGTTTAAATTTATTGATTTAACTTGTTGGGATAATGTGTTTAGTTAGCAGCTTATCGCTGTTTGTTGCCAATTATTTAAGGTTTTTAATACTGATGGTGGTTTTTAATAATCTCAGAAAATGTGTTTCCTGCTCCTTCTTTAGTTTTCATTGTTCGTTGTTTTGTTCATCTGATTTTACAATCTTTTGGTTTCTTTGTCAGTAAATTACATTTGAATAAGACACCACTTCACTTTGGCCTCCTATTTTGTTGCAGTTTTGAGGACAGACATTTATAAATGAAGATATACATGTGAAACAGTTGTTGCTCGGTTTATATTTCATTTTGTGAACAATGTTATATTTGTCACTTTTCTGTTCTTTTTGTCTATTTTCTACATCAGCTAATCATTCAGATAAAAAGTAGACCAAAAAAATAACTAATAATTTTTTTTTTACCTGTGAATTTACCCCAACCCTTATTTTATCACCTCCCATGAGGTCACTGAAATCTTACACCTGAGCTCAGGTTTCTTCTGTACCTGCACATCATGGTGGTTCCACAGTTGAAGAACATCTTCAGTCTCATACAAATTATCAAAAGAATGACACTTATATGAATCAATCTGCCAACATTTCAAAGTGGTGTGAGCGGAAAAACTCAAGCTGATGAAGAATGAAACAGTGTCATCCTCACCACAGGTAGTTCTTTTTGTTTTTTTGGTTACTGAAGATAATCAATAGCATGAGCCACATCTAGATCCTGCATATCTATAGGCACATACGTGTTTTAGTTTTGTTGTCTCCCACAGACCAAAAACATGTCTGTAAACTGACATCGCTAAATGATCACTTGGTGTGACTAAGAGCATGAACGGTTGTTTGTCTCGTTTGTCCCTATGAGTCTCTGTGATGGACCTAAAACCTGTCCAGGGTGTCCCCCGCCTCTCTTACAGGGACCATGGAGATAGGCACCAGCTCCCTGTGACTCAAAGGAAATTAGCAGGTAGGATTTTGTGTTATGTTCTCTGCTATAGAAGAAATTAAAGCTCCTGTTTATGGTCACAGCAGCATCTCCAGACAAGACTGGGGAAGAATCCATCTGTGTGGAAGTTAGACCAGATTCTTCTATAGAGCAGTGTGTGTGTGTGCGTGTTTGTCAGAATTGTTGTGTCCCAGAAAAGAAAACCAAGAAAGTTCAGTGTGTTTTGGAAGTTTCTGAAGAACAAGTTACAGAAATAAAAAATAAAAAAAAAATAATTGGAAGACACTTGATTTTTTGCTGTACAACATTGTGTATAGAGATGTTGTCAACCAGAAAAGGTTCACGAATTGAAATATGTTTTGTCTTTTTACAAACTATAAATACATTTCTTGAATTAACTGCACCAATTTTTAAAACATTTAATGAATCACTTGTTCACATACTTTTCTTCTTATCGCTGCCAGGAGGTTTCCAGCAGGACATTTTTCTTAAACTTTAATATTTGCAACCTCCTTATCTCTGAGGCAGAACTCGGCTACTCAACAGGAGAAACTCAGGTCAGCTGCTTGTTTCCAGGATATTGTTCCTTTGGTCAGGTTTTGTATATCGTTGTTAATTGATTTTTGTCACCTTGTGGTTAATGTTACATTTGTGACTTTTCTCATTTGTGGATTTTCTTCCATTTTGTAACAGCTAATCAGTAAAAACAGGTTGTCTTGATTTTGAAAAGACTGAACTTACTAAACCAGCTCTTCTAAATCACATGAAACATCCCACACAGCTCATACAGGTGCTGGTCATAAAATTAGAATATCATGAAAAAGTAGATTGATTTCAGTAATTCCATTTAAAAAGTGAAACTTGTATATTATATTCATACATTACATACAAACTCATATATTTCAAATGTTTATTTCGTTTAATTTT
>NC_051449.1:6820932-6850862 GCF_001649575.2 Kryptolebias marmoratus | reverse complement strand
GCTGTTTGTTGCCAATTATTTAAGGTTTTTAATACTGATGGTGGTTTTTAATAATCTCAGAAAATGTGTTTCCTGCTCCTTCTTTAGTTTTCATTGTTCGTTGTTTTGTTCATCTGATTTTACAATCTTTTGGTTTCTTTGTCAGTAAATTACATTTGAATAAGACACCACTTCACTTTGGCCTCCTATTTTGTTGCAGTTTTGAGGACAGACATTTATAAATGAAGATATACATGTGAAACAGTTGTTGCTCGGTTTGTTTTTCATTTTGTGAACAATGTTATATTTGTGACATTTCTGCTGCTCCTCCTTTATTGTTTTAGTTATTTTGGGAATTGAGGGGTTCTAATTTTCTTTTTCTTCACAGGAAGTTAAAAGCAGCTGAATGAAAAGAAGTTAAAAAAAAGTATTTCATTAAAAACAACATTTGAACCCTCGCTTGTGAGCCTGTGTCCTCTAAAATGTTGTGCTCTTTTTTGGACGTAACAATATACAAAGCATTCATTACCGCAAACCTGTAAACATCATATACAACACACAATTATATGGGAAACTTTCATTCCAGAATGTTTTTCAGAGGAATCTTCTGGAAACTTTAGTTTACTAAACTGTCTATCACCATAAAAAGGTATCTTAGAAAGTTGAACATCACATTAGTTAAACAGACACATTCAGCACAGTTTACAGCAGACTCCAGCTCAGTTCATCAGAAAAAAAAAACTAAAGCTCACAAACTTGAGCAATGCTGTCACCTTGTGACCAAAGTTTGCAACAACAGGAAACATCCAGCAGACATCAAATAAAATAGTTTTGTTTTTTTGGTTATCCTCAAACAATGTATGAATAAAATGATGTGAGAACAACTTGGTTGCATTTTCTTGTTGCATAAAATAAAAAAAAAAGATTAAATAAATCTGGTTTGTTAAGCTAAAGTAACTTTATTTAAAGACTGCTTTGAGATGCTTTGCTGAGTGAAGATATCTTACATTCTTTAAACAACATTTATCATCCTTGTTTATATGAATAAAAGTAACACCCTTCTGTGGCACAGGAGCTCGTTTTTCAAATTAGTTAACAGGAAATATTTGAGGAGGGACTGAGAGGAAGGAAGGACACATCAGATAAATAGAGTAAATGTTGGGATTAAGTTTATCAAACCAGTCTGTGTGTGTGTGTGTGTGTGTTTATAGACAAGCTTTCTGTATATGAACACACCCTCCTAATGTCGTGGTTTACATCACATGTAGACTGAAGTCATTTTCTGGCGAGGAGAATATAAAGACGTGTTTGTTGCAGATGAATCGAGCTCCGATCATCAGTCATGAACAAACATTTGCTGCTGGTCGTTTTGTGCCTGCAGGTCTTCCTGCTCATCTCGGCCTCTCAGCCGGAGGCCACACAGAGTCCTCCGGTAACAGGACCTCACTTTAGGAAGCACAAATATTTTACTTACTCATATTTCAGTTAGAGGCTTTAAAGACTGACTCTGTGGCTTTTACAGGTGGAGAAACCGAGGAAAACACCGTGCAGCAATGGAAAGCCCAACTGTAGACTGAGGCTGAGACAGCCAGGACTTAACCAATCGGTGAGGCCAAACTTCACTTTATTTTGCAGAAAGTTGAACCCAGCATCTCAGAAACCTTTACAGAGCATCATCATTATCAGCTTTTAAAGGTTTTATCGATGTTAAAAATGATAAGCAGCTAAAAAAGTAACTTGAATGTCTTTTTTGTGTTGTTTTACCTTTTTTTTTTTTAGTTTTTAATTCTGTTATTTTCTATTTTTGTTGAAGAAGAAGAAACCAAGCCCAACAACCAAACCTTCTTTCAGGTAATCTCTGCTTTTAAATTTAATAAAGGTTTCAGAGATGATTTACATCTACAGCTGCAGGAAGCAGTCAAACAGTTAAAACTGCTGGAATCAGTATAAACATTTAAAATCTCGTGGTTTTCTTCCAGATTGGGGAGTTTTAGTGTCATTCTGACGCCATAAAACTTAACAGAATTCATCTGGTGTGTAAGTAAACAAAATATAAATAAATATTTATAATAATAATTAAATATTTAATTTAAGCTGATGGTTAATTAGTTTATTAACTGATACTGAAGATACATTTTCCTCCTGAATAATAGTTGTTTTTTTGTTCCTGTTTGTAGAAGACAGAGGAGGTAAGAGGAGGTGAAGACCTGGAGTTACAGCTTCTCACACATTTACTTTATAATAAACTTCTTTCTTTGCAAATTTAGAAATAATTCTGAGAAGATCCGAATCATTTTTCTTGGAAATTGTCAAAAGTTTTAACTATAATCACATTAATTTTGACCACTGTTTTTATAATAATGAATCCACGTAAGAGCTCAAGTTAAAAGACAGATTTTTTTTTTTAGTACAAAATCTGCAAAACAGGCTGCTCAGTATTAGAAAACCTGATTATATCAGCTGCAGTTTGGGTCGGTGCGGTTCATCTGAGTCCCAAATATGTCATTAACGTCCAATTTGTGTCTATGATTTATTGCAATATTTGTGATAAAGGTGCTCCAGATGTTGTTTGTGCAAAGATAAAAAAAAGTTCAATATATTCTGCAGCCCTAAGGCACATTTAAGTTTCTTTTATGTTAGTAGACAACATTATTCTTGGAAACCTCTGTCAAAGTATGACAACTCTTTCATGAATAAGCTGTTTTTTTATCTAAACTCTGTATCAGTGTTTTTGTACACATCAAATAAAGTTGATCTGATTATCAAAAGTAAGTGTGGAGTATTTTTTGTCTATAAAGTTTAGTTTGGAAGGGAGAAAAACTCCCATTTTAGAGACTGCATGTAAAAATTTTAAAAAAAGATTCAGTTCTACTCATGCAAACTGACTTACGATACAGGTTACACACACAAAGAGACAGTTTTATTTGTTTTGAAGTAAAAAAAAGGGGGGGGGGTTGTTTATTGCAGTTTGGATGTAATCTGTATTATGTGTAATAGCTTCATCCACCCTGCTAAAATCTGCATCACGGCTTCATTTTTCTGACTTGTTTTTCTTTCTAATTACAAACAAACTCAAATCAGTCCAAGTTTGACTCTCTTCTGTGACGTTAGAGCATTAAAACATTAATTGGATTAGGTCCTTTTTAAATAAAAAAAAGACTTGTTTCCAGTCTGGTTCAGATCAGGAGAGTTATTGGAGCAGCTAATGGAGCTTTTAAAAGTCCAGATACTTCCCAGAATCAGATCCAAATCTCTGACGAGAAGGAGGAAAACAGGAAGCACAGAGAAGGAGTTTACACCGGCTTTTAAAATCTCCCATCATCGTGGGAATACAAGATCCCTAAGTGCATGAGACGGGAGAGCAGATAAAGACTGAACAGAAAGTTCAGATGTGATGAGGCATGTCTGCAGGAACGTCTGATCAGAGAGCGGTTTTCTTTCTAGTTTCTGAGATTTTGAAACAAGGAGCCCAGTACTTCAGCTCCTCTGGTTAGCGTTTCTGTAACCTGGATTTCAAACTTAGATTCAGTTCCACTCCCTTCAGTTCTGCTGCAGCAACTAAAGAAGTTCCTCTGCTTTATTTTGGTGTGAATGCTGATTCTGAATTCAGAATGTTATTAATATTTTAATGTGGACTTTTTGCAGTCAAACTACTTCTGCATATTTTATGCTATTTTAGCCGTTCATTTATTAAACTCTTCTGCTCAATTCTGGGTTGTTGTTTTTTTGTAACTTTTATACTTTTCAAAATATTTTACTTCATGTACAAATATTCAACCCAGAAAAAAACACATTAAGATCTTTTCAATTTCCACAAAAATGGTCTTCTTGTTGAAATCTACTTCAGCGTACATGCTCAGTTTTGGTCGTTATTGTTGTTCTGTTATATTTTAGCTACCGTTTTATTACTTTAGCTTTTAGCCAAGTTATTCAGTATTCACTTTGCATTGTCAGAGAAAATGTAATTTCCTCTGTTTACTATATTTCTTGTTTTTCTTTCCTTCAGACTGGACTCTGGGCTCTTCTGGTTCTGACTTGTTTCCGCAGATGTGGAACAGGACGGTGTAGTTTGGCAGGACAGAGACAAACAGAGGGACTAACATGCAGATTAATGCAGAGACCTTAAGTTAACTTCCCGATCAAAGTTCAAAGCTTTAAACCTCAACTTGGATTTTGTAAAAGAAGTCCGAAGCAACAAAGCAGATGGGTTAAACATGATACCAGAGCAGATTCTCTCATGTGATAATCTTACATATTTCTGGTGACTGTGGTGACCTTTAGAGTGTAATTTGTTCCGAAGACGGGCCTGTGTTTGTTATAATGGAGCTCAAAGGGAAAGCAAAACAGAAAGGGACTTCCTTTGAAAGGGATGCAGCTTTTCTGGAAAATCTGGATGGATTAAAACATGAGATGGATGAAAATCTGAAAGCTAATCCTCCCTTGTGGTTCTTTTCTGTGTAGGAGAGGTTGTATAATTAACATTAAAGCAGCGGCAGCTGTTAGAGTTGCTGTAAACCTCTCACATTAATAAAACTTTTACATCTGCACACATATTTACTCAATCTGAGCCTTTTATTGGTTCCAGTTTAGTCCTTCGCGCACGGAGCCATGCCTTGATGTTGCTCTTAACATAAACATGTGTCTCCAAAAACACAAAGGAATTCCTCAATAAGCACCCCCAGACAGATGTGTTGGTCTGTTTCTTGCGTCCTCTCTCTCGCCGTGAGTCATCCTCGCTGAAGTGTTTATCGTTGCCGGGGCAGCAGGCTGATTTCCAGCTGCGAAGGGCCAAACTTCGCTTAAAGTCCTGTGGCTACTCAGCTCGTGACACAAAACAAAAACAAAAAAACCACACTAATGTTGGACTTCATGCATCCAGAGGTGGGATGTTTGCCCGCACATCTGAGCTGAAGCATGCTGCTTCAGTCCACATCTGGTATTTTTACTCCACTTTTCTTTTGGTAATAGTTTTACACAAACAAATCAAATGTGGCTTTACTGTACAGCCAGCTAAAACATGAAGGGTCTGCTTGGCACATAGTCTGAATTTCTGTCTTTATTGGCGCTGCACTTGTATATTCAGAAACTCAGCTTCCTTTGTTTATTGCTGCAGATGAAACGACAGCTGAGGCTGAGTTGGATATTATTAAACTGTAAACTAACAAACATTAACTTTAGATTAAACCTGTTAGATTAAACCTAAATGACTAAAATCATCATGAAACGACAGTTATCTGTGTTAAAGTGTTCAAATCTTCCGAAGTGTTCTGTGGAAGAATTATCAATATTTGATATATTACCTGCTGTAGATAGCTCTACCTCACTTTGAAGAGAGTTATTTCATCAGATACATTACAACGTTCCTGCAGAAAGAGGCAGCACGGGAAGTGCTACTGCTAGCTGCTGGCAATCACTGCTCACAAATAACCACAAAATTCTACGTAAATAAGGGCGTGATGCTAAACTGACGGCTGCGTCAAGCTTTGTAAGATAGAGTTTGCATGAATCTCTGTGAAACTGTTAAAATAAGGAGCTGTTTTACCTTCATTCAGAAGAGTCAGGTACATTTTTAAGTTAATTTTGGACGACGGCTTGTAGCAAAGATGTTCAGAGGTCATCAGAGGGTAACTGCGTGTAATATTTCTTTAAATATATCAGCGATGTTGTGAATCTGATGCTGTCAGAAGGCAGTGGTTTTTGCCTACGGATGGTCTTTACATTGTGGGAGCATTTTTTTTTCTCTCATAACCAAAGCTAGCATGTTGCCAGGTGATAAATCGCCAAATTTCGACAAACTGCGTCTCATTTTGAAGTTTTTCAGATGGAGAATTTGAAAATAATAACTCAATAATTTAAAAAAAAATGTCCTCCTTGTGACTCATTCTGCCAGCACGGGTCACATATCTCTGCTCAGCAGCGAAGCGCATTTGTAAACTTTAAAAACAGACGTTTTGTGAAAAAGACTTCCTGTCTCACCTCATAAATAAAAAAATAAAAATCCAGCCAAACTCACTGCAGTCTTGGAAAAAAGGAGCATGAAACAGTACTCAGATATT
Source organism: Kryptolebias marmoratus (assembly GCF_001649575.2). Classification (NCBI taxonomy): domain Eukaryota; kingdom Metazoa; phylum Chordata; class Actinopteri; order Cyprinodontiformes; family Rivulidae; genus Kryptolebias; species Kryptolebias marmoratus. The sequence continues at coordinate 6,844,827 of NC_051449.1, read as the reverse complement.
CTCCTGAAAATCTTCAACCTAAAATTAGACGGAATAAACAAACACCTCAAAACATCTGAACTGTCCCTTTAAGCTTTCAGGAAACTATTGGACCAGTATTTGTAAATGCATTTCTGCTTTGTGATGACACTTGCTTCAAAAGACTAATAAACTGAATTTTTAAATCAATTTTTTTTGTTGTTTTTTAGCCGAGGTAAGTATAAAGCTTACAGGTAGGTTTCTTCATGAAGTGGAAACAAAGAAAAACTTCTTGTGTTTTTATTTATGAGCTGTTTAGCTTCAGGGTTCTTCCCAGCTCAGGTTTCACAGAGGGTTGTTCCTGTAAACGTTGGCCTCCTTTCTGAATCCCCGCCTCCCTCGGGCTGCGCCGGATGTCGAATCAAACACACCCTCTCGATGTTGTCTGGTCTCAGGACTGAGAGGATCCCAGCGCAGGAACCCACACAAGGACTGACAGCTGACTGAAGCACAGTGAGTACCTAAAGACTCACAGAGCCGTTTTACTGTGAATCAGATGTTTGGACTGAATGTAAACATCTGATTGTGTTGTTCCAACTTTAAAGCTGACATTCATCATCACCACACTTTGCTCTTTTGGTTTCTGCAGATTGTCCCTTGATGAGAAATAGGATTTAAGGCATTTTGAACAGATTGAACATCTGCACAGAATCATGTCTGAGACTAAAGAGGCGAATGTAGCTCAGAACAACATTATGCATCATAAGTTTGGATTATAGGTGCAGGTTTGACTTCTGTAGCAGTTCTGTGAAGTTCCTGTGACATTTTGTCAGCAATTACTGATCCATTTGTGCATTTCTGTATAAAAAATAGAACAGAAGAAAAAGAAGAAGCCCACCATGGATTCTGAGATGCTTCATAATCTAGATTTAATTGATTAACGTTGCTTGTGAGGTCATTTTTTTAAGTTTAGGATTGAGTTTATAACATTTAAGCCCTTTAATTCAGGAGTTTTAATGCACCAACAACACAAAAATACAAATATTTTTCTGATTTACATGCAAAATCACTTATATAATAACAGAATTTGTTTCATTTTTAAATTTTAATTTATGCTTTGTTGATTTTTTTGTATCATAATTTAAATAACATACCAATGATTGGTATGTTGACGCCTTATGGCGTTTTTGGACTCTACAGCATAAAGTTTAAATCGAAACAAAATCTACTGAAACTCGTTATTTTTTTAATTAAGTTCAAAGTCAGATCAACAACAAAGCCATTCATTACACAAAGGGATTTCCCAGCGCTACGGCAGCTGGAATAGAAAAATGGTCCATTCCAAAGTAAATTAAAGACCCAAGATTATTTCTGAAGACGCACCTGTTAGAAACTTTCTATTTAAAGGTAGATCAGGAAATGTTAAGGTAGATTAGAGAAATGTAACCATTTGCTCCAAAGGCGTAATTATTGAAGAGGTAACTTGAATAAATCTCTGTGAGTAAAAGAAATAACACGAACTGCTCAGTAACAACAAATATGACAAAAACCTGTCTGAGAGGATGAGGCGACAAACGGATCATTTCAGAACGTTGTGGAAGTAAAGCCAACACTCAGAGCTCTTAGTCATGTTTGTCAAACCAGTTCTGAACAATTATTACAGTTTAATCCTGCTGAAACAGGCCTTTGTCTGTGTTTTATAGATGGGATTTGTTGAAGGGAAGTGACTGCAGAATGTTTCCACAGAACATCTTTGTCTCTTTGCAGCTCGCCCTCATTTCAGATAAATGACAGATAATCTCTGTCCCTGCGACGGAAACCCATCAGACCTCCCGTCACTCCATGGTTCAGTTTCTGCGTTGAAGATCACAAGAATAAGTGAAACTTTAGCTGATGTTGGCTCGAAGCAAACAGGATACTTGCTGCTCTCATCACTTGTCCTTTCTGGTCCACGTTCTGGTAAACGTTGCTCAGTGGGAACGCCTGGCAGGACGTGGTGTTTTGGAGATGCTTTGGCTCATCGATCTGGTTGTGATCAATTGGCTTTGGACAACTTTTTAATCTTGGCCATTTTTTTTTGTTTTTCTGCTACAAAAACGAACATAAGATAATCAGCTCTCCTTCATTTAACTTCTTCTAAAAACTCTCTCCACTATGGCAAATGTTGTTTTGATGAGAAATGTTACAATTTTTCCTAAATCTAAAGCAGATTGGATGTTTTTTTTGTGCCATGCTTGTTGCCTTCAGTTTTAAATAAATGACCAACATTATGAGTTTTTTACACCGTCACAGCTGAGCGCCTCGCAGTGTGAATGTCACAGATTCGGCAGAATCATTAGTTCAGATTTTAATTGGCCATTTCATTTCTTCTCTCCGGTCCTCAGCAGTGGTTTGACCACAAAGGCCTGATTCACGTTTTCTTTTCCAGATGTGTCTGTGGGAGGTCTGGAACAGGAATACTGAGCGAACCAGAGAGAAACAGACCCAGAGTCCCCCCAAAAAATGCAGCTTCATTTCAAGTGATTTCAATAGTCGGTCACACCAACTTAAAAAAAAACTATATAAACAATAATTCCAAAATGACAACACCACAGGTTTCACACACTTGTGAAACCTTATAAAAACAAAACAAGGAACCAATCTGTTTAATAGTTAAATGTTTGATGTATATTCTCTTTGTCTCTGAACTTTTCTGATGGTAAATCTTTGCGTTACAAACTGTGATTGGTAAAGATTATTGATTATGCTTCTTCCCAGCTTTATCTGGCGAGCATGGCCGTCACCGAGGACTACGACTACTACCACGAAAACACCACCTTCAACTACAGCTACGACGACTACCCCTCCGTGTGCGAGAAAGGCGACGTCCGTTCTTTCGTGGCCTTCTTCCTCCCCATCGTGTACAGTCTGTGTCTGGTTGCAGGAGTGGCAGGAAACGTCCTGGTCCTGGCCGTCTACGTCTACCACAAACGGCTGAAGACCATGACCGACGTCTTCCTCAGCCACCTGGCCGTGGCCGACTTGCTGCTTCTCTTCACTCTGCCGTTCTGGGCCGCCGACGCTGCTCGAGGCTGGGAGCTGGGGGACGCTGCCTGTAAGGTCGCGTCGGCCTGCTACACGTTGAACTTCAGCTGCTGCATGCTGCTGCTGGCCTGCCTCAGCTTGGACTGTTACTTGGCGACAGCCCGAGCGCAAGGCAGAGACCAAAGAGGGCGGCTGCAGAAGCTGTTCACCAGGAGACACTGCTGGAAGTGGTGTTCGGTTGTCTGGGGGACAGCCTTTATCCTTGGCCTTCCTGATTTGATCTTCTCAAAAGTAATGCCGACATCTAACAGGAACATCTGCATGGCCATCTATCTATCCATGGCTCGAGGTAGTAAAGCTGTGCTGGAGGTGGTGGAGGTGCTGTTTGGGTTCCTGCTTCCTCTGCTGGTCATGGTGATCTGCTACTGGAGCGTCGGCCGAGCGCTAAGAGGCCTCCCCGCTGAGAGCAGAGGCAAGAAGTGGAGAGCTCTACGTGTTCTTCTCATAGTAGTCGGGGTGTTTGTAGTCACCCAGCTGCCGTATAACGTGCTGAAAGTCTACCGTGCAATGGATTCAGTGTACGCTTTGGTGACCCACTGCCGGACAAGTAAAGTGCTGGATCAGGCAGCTCAGGTGACAGAAAGCCTGGCGCTCGCCCACTGCTGCCTCAACCCCATCCTCTACGCCTTCATGAACTCCTCCTTCAGGCAGCACATGATGAAAGTGGCCAAGAAGTTTGGAGAGAGGAGACGGAAAAAGAGCAGGAGGAGACGGGAAACTCCAGCTGAGGAGAGGGGGACCGAGATGTCATTTAACTCCCACAGCGCATCGCAAGAAACAAACACGTTCTCAATATGAGCTACAGGATTCTGACTGGAACGAGTTTACAACGAAAGAACACTTTTTACTGTGTTTGAAAAAGAAAATAACATTAACAGCTTCAACTTACTTGAAAATCACAAAAATCCGTTTTTTACACCTCTTTAAAAACATCTATTATTTCTATTAAAAGTGACTTTAGAGAATGTAGTCATTATGCTAGTATCTGAATTTCCCTCTGGCATAAAGAAAGGTTTCATCTATCGGGGTTGTAAAAAGGGCAGTTTTTATATAGAGAACATTTACTTTTGAGTTGTTTTGCAAGAACACAATGTCCTGAAGAAACTGTTGTTTTTATTTCTTTTATAATAAATACAAATTTTAAAGAGATATGACTGAAAATGTCTTTCAGCCGAGCAGCTCTTGAGGTGTTTATAACAGTTTCTGCTGATCTTTCAGTCCAGAGTGCCAACTTTCAGAAACTGAAATAAGGAACGCTGACTGGACAGGGCGTTGCAGAGAGACGGGGACTTTCTTGTCCAACATTTAACTGTGAGACGCCGTTTCTCAGAGTGATGTCACCAAGGAAAACACAACATCTGAACATTTACCAGAAGAAAAAAATACTATAGCCCCATGTCTGCGAAAACAACACGTTGAGCTCTTAGCTATTTTTATGGCACTTTGCTACTCATATTGCTACTTTTAGCTGATGGGTTGCTTTGTTTTATCTTTTAGCTAGTGTTCGACTCCATTTAGCTGCAACAACTCAGTTTCAGCTTCAACATTCACCAAAGTCCTTCAGCACTCAGCATTCACACTGCACATTTAAAATGTAATCTGTCTGGTTTCTTTGAAATTCGCAGTCACTTAAAAACAAAAGATGTCCACTTCAACAGACCAAAAGCAGCCTAAACGACAAACTTCTTAGTAGCTTAAATTAAACAAAGTATATTCCCGTCAACATATTTCCATGCAAAAAAAAAGAACAATTCTTCACCTCTTTCATTTACCATCTATAAACATATTTGCACTAGCTCTTAAAAATAAGGAATAAAGTGTGTTTCTTATTAACTTCATACAAAAAGAGTATTTTCAGTTTCAAATATGAGAAAATCCCTAATTTTAAGGGATATCTGGCAACCCTAGGAGGGAGCTACATGCCTATAGCATGCTAACTTGCAAAGACATTGTCTGGTAACATGTTAAACTAACAATCATAAATAAAAGGCATATGTAAAATAAATAAATCTGAAAGAAGTTGTGTGTTAGCCTGCTGTTTGTAAATCAAAGCGCAGTGAAAATGGTAGGAACTGAAGCACATCTGAAGCTTTTTTTATTTTTATTATTATTATTATTGCAAACAACAAATCCTAGACTGAGCAGAAGTTAGGAAGCTGAACTCTGTGGCATGCCAAAATGTCAGTTATTAGAAAAATGTTTTGCTCACAACCAAAGTACAGTGCAAACAAAACGCTTGGGATGATGGTAGAGTTAATGAAAGAAGTGATTTTTCCTCAGTGAGGCGTGATGGTTTGAACCAACCACTTTATAACGATGTGAAACCAGAGTAACGGATCAGAGAGCTGCCGTCTCTTGAACTGCACAAACAGCGTTAAATTTCAAGTGTGCTGATGAAAAACATTCCAGAGCTTCCATTTACAACGTCGGAGTTAGAGATATCTTTCAGGAAAACATTTAACTCACACGAGATAAGAGTTAGATCTATGCACTCTTCACAAAAACAAGCTCTGTTTGAGAAACGGGACTTAGAGAGTGCTTCCACTCGGTTAATTAGATGTTCATTTTAATTTTAATCAGCATGAATAAATACAGCAGATATCTGTGATGTTGCACATCTGCACGATCTGCTTTCATTTCACTTCCTGAGAATTAAACAGGGACTAAAATCAAAGCATCCTTCAAGGTTTAATCTGGGGAAAAAAAACATGGCGTTTCCTGAATTCCTGAGAGCAACTTTCTGAACACCTCTGAAGTTCTTTGTTCACACAGAAGCAGATAAACGTTTGTATATTTCATCACTGCGTATCGTAACACCACTTTGAGAGCATTAATGTGTAGCTGAAGAGTGAAGGAAAGTTAAACACTTAAATATTTACCAATATTTGCAGAATCAAGCACAAACAGATTGTTTAAAATACCCTTTTGGTTATGGTTTGTCATACATTTGTTAACCCTTCATAGGTTGGATTAACGGGTCTTTGTTTTTTTTTAAATTGTATCTCATTTTGTATCCCAGCTGATTCAGATCACGGGTTTTTCCTGCAGGTCCTGCTTTGTTTGTGTGCTCATGTGGAAACCATCTGACTGAGGGTTAGCATCTGTTGCAGTAACAGAAAAACACTTCCTTCAGCCAAAAAAAAATGTTGGGTAATGTATGATAAACATCTGTATAATTTATTAATTCCCAAACAAACCAGTTTTTTTAACCTTTGCTAAATCTAATTATCAGAAAAGCAGTCTAAATATTAAATCAATTTATTGAAAAAAAAAACATAATGTGCGACAAAAACATGGCTTAAAGTAATAAGAAAAAACAGAAATATACAAAATGCCTTTCAAAAGGCTCAGATTATTACTCAGATTAGAAATTTGGCACATTCAATTATTTAAATTACAAATGAGATGCTTTGTTTTAATTTATAAAAGAAAAAAAAAACTTAAATAAGTATAAAATGTAAGTGTTTAATTTTACAACTGTAGAGTTAAGGAAACATAAATCTATAAAGGCCTGAATTGGCAGTGTCAATAATTTAGAAAACGTTTTGGCATTTTCAGAGGAACAGAAGAACAAAAACGCCAAGAAAAACTTCACCTATTAAACACTAAATGTTGGTAAAACAGAACAAGTGATGAGTTTCATGTAAAGAAAGTTCACAGCTTATCAACCCTGTGCAGAATGTAAAAAATACTGAATCATTACAAGTTACTGTAAAAGTTAGCTAAAGCCAAACTGTGAGAGGAAGAAAATCAAACCGTGTTGTGTTGGAGACTCAACTTTTACCGGTAAAGATGTTGAAAATGAGCCTCAGTTTATTCCACTTTATCGCCTTATCTGCCTGGAATGTTTTTAAACCCGGAAAGCCACGGCTGTCTCAAAGTGTGCAGTTAAGTACCTAATAACGAAGGGATTCAGGTAAGTTGTTTTGTTGGCAACAGGTCAGAGTAAACAGAGCGTGTGGTTATCTGGTGCACAGCTGTGAAATCTAAACATGTAGATGGTTTTTCAAGGCAGCAACGGTTTTTGAAGTACAATCTGTGCAACAACAACAAAATCAATCTTTGTCGCATCTTTGAAGAGAGGCTTCTAAATTGCTTCTGAGCACACAGTCAGAGTGCGAGATCAGTAATTGAGGATCTGCACGTCGAACAGGTCACACACGCCTTCGTTGTCTTCCAGATTGAAGCTGTAGTCCATACCTGCATGTGGAGAAAATACAGGGTGGAGGAAAAACGTTTCTATTAGCTCACGCAGAGTAAGCTGCATGTTTCAGGTTTGTTAGCTGCGTGGCTCCAGGGGAGAAAATCAAGCTGGCATCCCTCCTGCACTGCAGACCTAAAGTTATCTAAAGATGTTCCAGATGATGCGGCGTGTTCTCACGTTCTCACAGCCCTCCCCCTCCACAGTTCTCGCTCCAAACATGTTGTTAATGTTTTCCACTCAGCTCCGTGAGATAAACAGATAATGCAGCAGAGAACATGCGAGCCAGGCCAGCCACTTCAGATCCACATGGTACTGATAATAGCCTGGTCCCTAAAGGAACTCAACTGTCTGTTTCGACATGTTCCTGCCAACTCTTGTTGTATCTCCAGCACCGAGTCCCCCGCTTTAAAGCGTGTGTGTGAGCAGTGGCAGCTGTATGAGTCCAAACCAAAGTGGCTACGGAGTCTGCTTAAAATGATCAAGTTTGAGATGAGCACGGATCAGGAGGGAAGATGAAGATATTTATACAAGGGGCTTATCCATCATATCTGCTTGTTAGTGAAAACAGTTTTGTTTACTTTGCTTGGACAGTGTAGGAGCAGCAACGTTTCTTTTGACGGTTAAAGAATTTAGCAGATTCTCCTTTCTTTGACACCAAATCAGTCCGAGGGAGTGGACTCTTCATTACAGCTGAAATACCTCATGTCCTCAGTGATGGAAATGTAGACGCCCATCACTCCTGATTCCGCAACGTTAGTGAAGCAGGAGTTAATTTCCTCAGAAATACATACGTGAAGAAATCAACTAATGCATAAAAGCTTAACTGAGTAATGAACAAATGCAGCTGAGAATTTAATCTGCAGTGGAGGCTTAAGTATAAGTTCAACGGCTGATCCAACCTTTTACTTCAACTTTCTGACTGAGCCCGGCTCGCTGACACCAGATAACTTCTTGTTATTTGATCTAAAGACTCTCGTGTTCAGCTACACCACACATGTACAGACACTCAGAGAAAATTTCAGAAAAAAACATTGGTGATATGTTTGACTTTTTCCAGGCAGAAAGGACAAATTACAGTTTAGTAAAGCGGGTGTTTTGTTGCTTACCGTTAGCAGACATTAGCTCGTCAATTATGTCAACAGCTCCTACAAGAGAAATGAAAACATGATTTAATTTAAGTGTACAGAGATTATGAGCACATTATAAATTTAATTTAGCCTTTTTGCTGCAACAATAATTAGTCACTGACATGTAAAGTGAGAATCACTGCAGTAGAATCAGAGCATCTTGGTTCAGGTTGACATTTTCTGACTACATAAACAGCAGAGGGCACCACTACCGCTGTTAAGGACACAACATGGAGTCTAAGGTGTTTATTTAACTCAAAGTTTCTCTGACACTGATCTGATTGGACCTGTGAGAAGGGCGTCCAATCCAGAGAGGGACTTCCTTACAACCCACAAGGCCTGAAGGTGAAACACGCTTCGACCTTCAGGCCTGAGCAGAATCGAATGTGACACTTCGAAGCTCCGCTGCTGGACACAGTTAAAGACCGAGTTCTGCTCAGTCCCACAGGGCCCGCGGTGCCATGCCTCACCCTCTCGGTCGTCCTTCATGTGGTCTCCAGTGGCGCCAAGCTTCAGCAGGCTGCTGACATCCAGAACAGACGGGAACTCATGGCCCGTCAGGTCGATGTGATGCTGCTCCAACATGGCTGCAGACGGATGGTGACACGCTGCAAGGAGCAGAATATTTTACAGTAACAAAGTTTGGATTTCTGGAACAAAAACAGCCCCAGAGAACAGACTTGTGGACTTTGTCTTAGTACAGTGATATCACCCTCATCTCTGGGATAAATGAAGTTACAGAAGACTCCAAGCTAAACTGAATAATCAGGTGGTCACAGCGTCTGAGATGTTCATTTCACCCACAAGCATCTTTGAATAAGAACCAGCTCACGCAACCTACGATTAGTCATCGTTTTCCAGCATGGTGTTGTGTAAGAATAAAAAAAAACTGAACTAAATTTTAGGCTTCCTTTCTTTTCTGTTGCTAATTCCTCATTTTTTTCTAGTAAAACAGGCCTAAGTTTCATTTTGATGTCGTTGCGTCTCGTCTTTCACCTAAGATCACACACTTATTGCAACACTAACTCATCCTTTTTCTGATAAACCACTGTAAGGACATGGAAGTGGTTGGCCTTCCCACCATGCTGATATTTGAAACAGTTTTATCTGTTCTCATGACACAATGCCTTTCCAGCCTATCCAAGGCACTGCTGATGCCAACTTCAGTCAAATTTATGCCTACAAGTACTTTCTTTATTGAAAACATTTATTTATTTATTTATGTTTGACAGACAAAAATCTTCTTTCTTATGACTGATTTATCCAGGTATGTTCTTGCATTTTTTTCCCCACTGCTAAAAGTATTTCACACACACATCAAAACTGATGTACCAAAAACCCAACAAAAGAAGAGGTCTCAACATCCTTTAGACCTTTTTAAAATGCAGATAAATGCTTTCAGCTGTGTTAATATTAACCGGGGCTTGTTTTTTTGTGGTTTAATGATAAAAGTTACTGAAACATGACTTAAACTGAGTGCCTACCCGCACTTACGTTCAGTATACCTGGAGTACTACTGGAGTAAACTCTTTCAAACTGCACCAATTGATATACTTCAGGATATCCTTTTTATGTTGGATTTCATACTTTGCAATAAGTACTTCTAACCCTCTAGGGGTGACAGTTTTATACAACAAACTTCTCTGTAAAGGTCTCTGAAGGTCTGACCCATCAGGTTTGGTTCATTTAATTTAATTAAAGTAGTGCCATCATGTCTGACAGAGCACTTTCACTTTAGTTTCAACATAGAAGATCATAAAATAACACTAAAAACGCTAGCTGTGGCTGTTTTTTAGTCTTTTCCAGTTCTTGCACGTCTCTGATATCTGATATTTCTGAGTCAGACTGAACTGAAATTGAAAGCAAAAACAGGTAAATATTACACCTAATCCTCAAGGCCAGGGTATCTGCAGCCCTCCGTCTCCTCCACCTCCTTTGGAAGCAGCGTTTAACTTCTTCCTTCGCCTCCTTAAATCTACAATGATCTCCTTTGTGGTGTTCAGTTTTAAAATGGGATGAATGTTTCCAAGTCGTGCCAAAAAGTGGCCCCCCAAGGCTTCGTTCTCAGCCTCGTATTCACTGGTGACACACCTCAGGACTGCAGTCCCATCATGATTAAATGATAACTTGATCTAAACTTCCTCCATGACGCCTCCTCCTGAAGTCATCTGACAGCTGTGGTCTCACTCCGGTCAGTAGTTAGTCATTTGATGGTTAAATTAGCTGCTCAAACATATAAACAACTCTCTTGTTTCCATGATGACTGTGGGTGGTTACAAACTGCCAGGAGCAACAGCAAAAATCACTTTGGCACTACCGTATCCAGGAAAACTTAAATATTTGTGTTTGATGGGGGGGACAAAAAAGAAAATTCTGAGAGAAATATAAAATAATAATTCTATAAGAGTTGCTGCTACTGCTGAAGCCCAGGAACACTGATCTGTTTTAAAGAACAACTCTCTGCTTTTTGTTTGTTTTTGATTTATTTCCTGTTTTTGGTGCGCTGTGTCACACACGGCACGGTGCAGAATACATTTCTTCTGTCTGTGGTCACTCCCTGACTCCAAGGGATTCTTCAGTCAAGAGTAAAACGTGACAGAACAAGTGAAGCGGTTTCTGTCCAAACATCGTCCGGCGACATTGATTACATGTTGTACACAAAGGAAACTGGGCCTTTATCATCTATCTGTCCAAGAGGACGTGAGCACAAAATAACAGCAGTCTGCAAACGACACCAAGGAGAAAAACAACAGAAAGCTGACAGCAAGAAACTTTTACCTAAAAAAAAAAAAAAACAGTACTGGAATTTAAGAGCAAAACTAATTTGTATAAGCTATTGTGCATGGGGTATTTTGTGAGACATGAAGTTGTGTATCGTTTAAATAACTTGTCTTATTTCAAGTATTTATTTTTGCACAAATGTTAAAATTCTAAATGTAAAGCCACACATTTGTCCAATAAATCCTGTTTATTACTGCCTCTGACTGTCAAGAAGAACTGAATGTAAAGATTTTATAGAAACCCATCAAAAACATTTCATTTCTTTAACCCATCAGCCTCTGTTCTTACCCATCTCCACGTCATCGGGCGAGCAGGACGGCGTCAGAACGCCACCGTGATCTGACAGCACCATCTGCTGGTCGGAGCAGATGGAGTCCTGGCTGCAGAACGGGGAGGTGGTGCTGGCCGCAGAGCACTCCGAGTTCGGGAGAGGGAACCTCTGCAGGCTGGCGGGGGTGCTGGGTGGAGTAGGCATTGGACAGATGTCGTCGGTGGGCGGAACAGGAAAGACCACGGGCACCGTGGAGCCCGAGTCTCTGTTGATGAGCAGCACCTGGATGGGAGCCGAGTGGCTCCGCAGGTTCACCTGGTACTTCTTCTGACCACTCTTGCACTTTGGGATAAAAACACATCAATGAGCTCAAATTAAGTCTCAGCGATTATATTTAAAGATCTGTATGAAAAGTTGCATGACTGGGAAAGATGAATATAGACACAGATACATGGTACAACTCTTGATTTAAAAACATAGAAACCTAATAAGTCATCCAAACTAAGCCAGCAGTGTTTGGTTTGGTGTGAAGGATGAACATCTGCTTCTAGCTTCATTACAACACAACCGACCCAAACTATAGTTATAAGTAATTAACACTAGTATTTTTATAAATTCAGCAAGTTCGGACTTTGAAATGTCTCACTCCACTAAGTTTTGAGATGTTTTTTTCATGAGCTTTGCACTTCAAAAGTATAAAATATGAACTATTTACGACAATATTTTTTATAAATATTACAACACACACATGAATAAAGTGCCAGAGGTTTAGAGAAAGCAAGATGTGGCCTGCCTTATGAACACAAATAGAGTTTTTTTTTGGCTGGGCTGTGAATGTAATTAGCGCAGGGCGGAATAAAACTGTTCCAGGTCCATAATGACGAATCGAACTACCATTTCAGGAAGCGGCACCTCCAGCTGGGTTCCAGAAGGAGCCACGACTGCTAGAAGGGTGTCTCCTTTGAAAGCGCCGCAGATGTCCTCGTGTGTCACAAATTTATAGGTAAGAGAGGTGTCAAGGAAACAGGATTAGCTGCAGGACAAAACGGAGACAATCCACGGGAAAAACAAAGCTGAAAGCGCTGTCTAAGTCAGGATTAGCCTGGCTGCCATTTCACTGACTGACAATAGCGATTATATTCATAATCCTCCCTTTATAGCCTTTTCTCTGTGCCATAAGGAAACAATATTGAAAGGATAAAGCAGGGATTTCTACCCCTTGAAATGAATGAAACTGGCCTTGGGAAAAACTAAAATAACAATCTAAAGGGAAAAAGCAAAAAACAACAAACTTTTCCAGGAAAACATAAAGAAACGCAAAGATTCAGTGATAAATTTCGAAATTTAGAGTCAAAAAAGTAATTTCATTTTTAGGGAGGGTTATCTTGCAAGACAGCATTGCTGAATAACTTGTCTTAACATGAAGCAAGACTACAAAACAGATGCAACGTGAGAAATTTCTTCCATAAGTAAACAACAAAATGAAAAGAAAGAACTTTAATCATGAGCTGAAGGATATGCATTGGTGACTGGGTCGTGGTTGAGGTGTTTGATGTTCTCCTCCAGCCAGACCTTCTGGTCGTCCAGCTCTTTCTCCTGGGCCTCCAGCTTACAGATCTGGGCCTTTAGCTCTCTGACCTGTTCCAGCACCTCCTGAGTCTGGCTGCTTCTGTTCTGGCCTCTGAGCGTAAAGAAGCAGAAAGTATTATGCCATTCATCGACATCAATTCCTGCACCAGATAAAGCCCATTTTCCTTATCAACAGCTAAGACTTAGTTTACTTAACAATTATAAAACAACAAACCTCCACTGGATGATGTTCTTGTTTTTCTTCTCGATCAGGCCCACGCCTTCCAGCACATTGGTAATGTCATAAATCCTCCTCTTCTGCTTCACTGCCAGGCTATCTGCAGCCTGTTGATCCAGACAAGCGTCACATTAGTGCTGACAAGATAGAGTTACTTTAATTTGCAGGAAACCATCTCTGTCACACACTCTGGGAATTAACAAAGAAAAGAAAAGAGAGACACGATGATGCCAGCGAATGAAGGATTTGATCAATTAGGGCTGCACAAAGAGCAAATTAAATGCTTTGGCAGACATTTATACAATAACAGAGGGGGGGGGAAGAGTTCCAGGAAACATTAAGTAAACATTACCCAGCTTAGGCGCGCAGAAAGAGAGGGAAGAGTCTTCATTATTAAAGGAAAAGTACGCACTCTTATAAACTAAACTATCCTGATCCATTTAGGATTCATACATTTATGGTAGCAGAATGTAAACCATCTATCTAAACACATTAAATGATGTATTATAATGTGTTCAAGTCTTACTAAGACTGTTGTCTAAAATATTTAGGCGAGCAAAAAGAAAAGGGTCAATAAGAAATTAAACCTTGAATGGATTTATGAGCAGAGATCGCTAGAAAGGCCAACAAAGCTGTTAGACAAATACTTATAGTCAGGAAGACTGGGTAAAATAAAATTTATAAAGCAAAAAAACAAAATCTGACCCATTTTTGTCCCCACATATCGATGGTTAATACGACCTAAAGTTGAAAATTTGAAAGCGAAATAGGCCAACAATGGTTACGTCCACAGAAGAGCAGTTTAAAATGAATCAGTCCAACAATTCTCATGTATTTGTACGTATTTACGCTCGGATTTGTCGAGTAAAGCATGCAGATAGGTTTTTAAAGCCATCTAAATTGAACCAGACTTGAAAACGGGATGAATTTCACCTGGTTTTTCTGTCTAGATTTGTTTACCTGCTATAAACCAGCCTAATGAAGGCAAATCATATGACTTAAGCTTCCACCTGGTTTGTTTCCATTCAATGCATACCTGCATTTCAGAACTAAAATATCAATACATGTGGAAAACTACTGTAGTAAACTAATTCAAACTGCACCATTTCATATAGTTCAAGATGACTTTTTGTAGGTTTCATGTTATAGTTTGCCTTTAAAGTACAAGATTATTTTTAATTCACTCCTTCACAGTTATGTTTACTATAATTTTGATTTTGTATTACCTGGTTTAGGTACTTGAAAGTGACACAAATGTTAAGAGAACCTCGAGTTTTGCTCTCTTTTCTAAACCGATAAACATTTAGGCAGCGTAATGGCGGCTTGTTGGTCAATACATCGAAGCACCTGACTTGGCCCTTTGTTAAAACCCTCAGAGGAACCGGTTAATGTTATATTAGCCTACCCCATAAACCCACAGAGCCTAGCCTCTCAGCTTCACTGACCACTTTCAAATCAAGGACTCCATCCTTCGCTTCCTGCAGCAGACTGACAAACTTCATCGTGAGGAGCCCCAAACTTTTCTCATGGCGACTCGGGGTAGAGCGTACAGTCGTCTCCGTCGTCTCAATCTCCATCTTCTTTCTACAACAGAAGTGTTCGCTCCTTTTTGTTTTGTTTTGTTTTTTCTTTCTTTCCCAACTCGACCACCTCAACTAAAAACAAACATTTCTCCCCGTTAGCAGACAACGCCTTCCGTTACCTGAAAGGGACGACAGCAGTACCTGGGGTCGTTTTAAAATCAACGTACGTTACGTTAGGTTACGGTTGCCACGGCAACCCTAGTCCCTCCCGTTCGCTCCTCCCTTCGACAAAGCCACGCCTCTCTGGAATTTGGCCACGCCCTCTCAACTAAGAACTTAAGCACAAACACCACAAAATAAATAAAAAATAACACTGAACGACTTACCATAAACAGCTACAAAAATGCTAACTACCTTAACATTAGTTAGCATTATGCGGATTTGAATTTTCATTTCCATCATTTTTATTCCTTAAAACCATTATTTCACTGTTTATGGACATTTTTAAAACTATTTTATTATAAAACACAGCAACATAAAGTCAATGAATCTGATTTTTTTTTAAAAACAACATATTTATGGCTCAGCTTTGAAATATTGCCACATATACAAACACCTCCAAAACTATAGAATTATCCATTTGATCCACTTTGCAGCAACATTAAGAGAGTAAATATGCGTTCAGTTGTTTTTTTATGATTCACTAAACTGTGATAACTAAATTCTAGTCGACTGAGCTCAAATATTATTTCTCTCCATCTAACTGAACCTTTGAATCACTAAATAAACACTTTGTTAGGGCTGGACCTTGTATCCTTAATCATACATTAACAAAAAAAAATATGTAACAGGACAAAATTTATTACACAAATCAGATTAAAGTGCAATAAACAAATGATCTAAAATGTACAAAAATATATTTGTATATGAAAACTGTTTTTACAAATGATAAGTGCCCAGTGTTTTAGTTCTTCACATTATGTGGTAAAGTCTTTTAGCGCGCCGGTGAGCCGTTTCATTTTCGCCTCCATGACTTTCTTGTTGGCTTCTGTCTCCTGGAGAAGTTGACGCATTTCCTCCTCAACTTCAAACACCTGAGGAAGGACAACAGACACATTTAGCTGCAGAAAACAAACAGAACAATAATATAAAAAGGTTCAAAGCAGAACTTTTACAATCATTCAGTGACTGAGGATCTTATTGAGTTTTTTTTCCCAATTGCTAAATCTTTATTTCCAACAACTTGTAGATAAAAAAAACAGACGCCGAAACAAAGCCATCCTCTCACTGAAGTAATCCGTCCTATAATTTCCAATGAAACATTAACCCAACAGTGAAAAAAGCAACAAAAGCCTTGATTGAGATTTGTGTCGCTCCCTCTCATTCAGAATGATAACCAATAATTACTTTCAAGACGCCCCTTTCCGATCTGTCACAGCAGACAGTTAAACAATGCCTGTGTTTACATTAGCGAGACGTGAACACACTGACAAACAGCAGCTGATATTCTCTACAGTCTGAAGGGAAGACGTTAGGAAGAACACGGCCTACGGTTTACCTTCTGATTAGCCTGTTCTATCTTTTTCTGGTTTTCATTAGCCAGCCGAAGGAGCTCAGCTTGATGCGCAGCCTGGACAGACTCCAGCTGTCGGCGGAAAGCATCATCCACGCAGCGCAGCTTTTCCACTGCAGCTCTGCGGGACAGACAACCACAAATTAAACATGATATATACAAGGTGCAGCTCTGAAGCTGCTGCTTAGACTCAAGAGGATCAAATAAATGTATTTTTCAGACTAGGCAGAACAATTATAAAAGGATATAAACTCAGGTGAAGATAATTGAAATAAACTGCCAGAGTGAAGACATTACCTGTGTGCTTCAGTTACTTTATCTCTTTCTTCCAGCAGGAGGCGCTCCTTGGAATCAAAACTTTCCTTTGTTCGCTTCACTTGGCTCTCAAGTCGAGTGAGCAGCTCTGCCTTCTCCTGCCACTTCTTTCTGGAATCACTGACAGAAAAAAAGACACAAAAAGTTAAATTTAGAAAAAACAAAACGAAACAGGATTTCAGAAACAAATCAGGGTTACGAGACAATTTCCATTTTAAGATTTCAAACCCTTTTAGACTCTTTTCTTTCCAATGGCAACAAAAAAAACAAGATAAAAACTGAACATCGTTGTGGATATGTTCATAAATACCTTGCACATTTGAGGAACTGCAATAGTCACCAAAATCTGGAAACACTAATGTTTTCCCTTACTTTTGTTTTCCATTTTAAGAAGAGTTTAATTTCATAATTTAAACATTATTGGGTACACAGAAGCTCTTTTATCAGGATACAACATATCTGAATTTGTAGCTGGACTCTTGCCTGTAAACTCTTCTGATCTCCTCGAGCTCTGCCTCCTTGTCTTCCAGCTGCTGTTTCAGCTCCTCCTTACGCAGACTCAGATGTGCCAGCTGCTCCTTCAGCTCTGCCTGTTGGCCCGATTCCTCCTCCAGCTGCTGCTGGAGCTTCTTCTGGACCTGCACGGCCTCCTCCCTCAACCGACGGACCTGATCGTCGCGCTCCTGCGAGGACTGAGCGGCAGGAAAGGCGGTGGGGGAAAAATCAACTCAGTGCGTCTCAAGATGAAGACAGAAACATACACCGAACCTCTGGAGCTATTTGACTTCTAATAAGCTGAAAACATTCAATTAAAAAAACTAAAAAGCTCCTTCTTAATCTGTGGAGTTTAAAAAAAGGAACGTCATAGAACCTCTTTGAGTTTGCGGATGGTCTCTGTCTGGTCCTCCATGATTTTGGTTTTGATTTTAAGGGCGTCGTGGTCCCTCTGGTTCTGTTTTCTCTGAGCCTCCAGCTCGGTGGTCAGAACCTCAATCCTGGCCTCCAGACGCCCACGATCCTGAGCCAATGATGCACCTGACGAAGAACAATGCATACAATCAGCAACTTTATGTTTCTTACATTTAGTTAATTTATCTATTTTAATAATTGATAGTTACAGCTCTGAACAGAAATCTTTACCTATGCCTCATTTCTTCGTAATTTGCCTCAAAGGAAACAATTTTTTTTAAGTGGCCCCAAACTTCTCCAAAGTTTTTCAGTTCTATCCTCCTACCTGTATATTTACTGATGGTTAATCAAAGGTAAAGAAGCCCAAATTGAGAGACTGTGTACATCTCCCAATTAACCACTAGATGGCAAGAGATACTGGGTACCTGTAGAAAAGAATGTTAAACAGAATAAATCTTCTTTATGCTGGCTGGCTTGACGGTAGAATCTCTTAAATTTTACAAAGAATTCACAAGCCAGCGCATTACAGACAGAATCCCAATAAACAAATAAACCTGTCTTTCAGAGTCTCTCGTGCACTGTAGAGCTGACTCAAAGAGCATCACAAACGTCCTCCTGGATCTGTCACCTTGCTGAGCGAGCTCCTGGCCCCAGATCTTCCTCTCAGCTCTGAGGCCGTCTATCACCGACTCCTGAGCCGTGAGCTGAGCCGAGAGCCGCTGCTTGTCTTTCTTCAGCACCTCGAGCTGCAGGCCCAGGCGCCGGCTCTGTTCCACCTCTCCTTCTAGGGAACGCAGTCGGTTCTGGCAGCGGAACAGACACAGGCAGTATTAATGATGAACCGCCGTCTGTCAAGGTTGGCAGATGGTGAGGCAGCTGGACCATTCAGTATTCATAATGTCAGAAAGTGCTCCCTCTCTCTCCTTCACGCTCTGAGTAACCAGGTTTTGGAAAAAGGAAGCATCTGTTGCTGCTCTGCTTGTAATATTTCAAACCTGATCGCACCCTGAGATCGGTGACAGCATCCTTCTTGGCTTTGACGAGCTCAGAGATGCGGCTCTTCTGTTCTTTCACCATAGCTGTGAGCTCCTGCACCAGAGAGGCTGACTTCTTCTCCCTCTGCTGGGACTGAACGAGGGTCGCCTTGAGCTCCATCAGCTCTGAGGTCACGTGATCACAAACCTCCTTCACCTGCAGACAAAAAAGCAAAAGATATCAAAGTGTGAACAAGAAACCTAAGAGTTAAACAATGTGAAGGCAGTTTATTCTCAACAAGGTTTTATATTCATGAGGGCAGCAGTTTATTTCGCAGTCAAGGTTGTTTTTTTTTTAAGGTGAAAGTTTGAGTGGCGATCAATAAAAGATTACGTTTTGCGCAGAAGCTGAATGAAAGCGAGAACTGATTCAAATCCATTCTTCCTGTAAAGCCTCCCTCCAGCAGCAATCAAAGGCTGCTTGTCCCGAGTTCAGTGATCATAGCAGAGCCTCAGCTTTTTACCACAAGCCTGAAATCAAATCCACCGCATTTCATGAGACAGAGGTCAGTTCTAGTTCAACCAATTTACCATTTATTGAACAAAGTAATTATTTAACAGGTGCCAAGAGACAGAACGTAGCCTCAGCGTCAGGATAACATTACAGAAGCTGTAATTAAACAGGAAAATATGCTACTTATGTTGTTTGAATGTCACCTGCATGCACTTCGTTTTTGAGTCAAAGAGTGTAATAATTATTCACGCCCACACTCTCCTCCTACACCTCAGTGCTGTTTGAGCTGATCCAAATATTATTTACCCCCATATTGTTTAAACCAAAGAATTTTACTTTTATGTCTCTCTTCCTCCAAAATTATCTTCTTCTTAACTGCAGCTTTCCTGCTCGGCACACTCTGAATTTGGCTGAATTGCCTTTTGTGCTTAAAATAGTTTTTTTAACGACGTAAAATGCCCTGCAGCTTTCTAAGTGTCTGTAATAATAAAATCCTGGTCAAAGTCTCAAAATGTTGAGACTTGAAGATTTAGGACTAAATACCAGGACAGGATGTTGAGAATAGACAGCAGAGATGAGCAGCCTTTAGCATTTCTTTATTTTATTTTGTGGATTTTCTTTACTTTTAAAGACAACCAAGCTGTATATTTCACTTATATGATCTACACACCTATTATAACCTCCATAAAAATAATCATTTCAATATAATATTAGAAAACAAGCCCAAAACAAGTGACTGAATTTCCAAAAATATGTTGCTCAAAACAAACTTGCTTACAGACATTGACCTGAAGACTCCAAATGAAGGGATGAGTTTTAAAGCAGCAGATTGTTACAAAATACATGAAAACTTCATTTAGATTTAACAGCGAATAAAATAAGAAGGTTCCTCATGGCTCGGTTTGCTTCCTCCAAACATGAGCTTTTCAAAGTTATGTGATCAGAAAATGAAGTTTATATGGCAGCGTCATAATAATAAAGGTTTAATCAGATTAATTATTGCTGCACACGTCAAACCAAACCAGTGATTTCAGGTTATCGCTCAGCAGACCTCGGTGAAGCGAGCGGCCTCGATGGTCAGCGCCATGCGGAACTCGTCCTCCAGGGCGGCGTACTGTTTCCTGCCGTCTGACAGCTTCTCCTGCAGCTCCGCCGCCCTCTGCTTGTGTTTCACCTCCACTGCTGCGACTTCCTTCGCCACTGCCTCACGGAAATCTGCCCCACCGGGCTGCAACCGCAGCTCCAGCTGTCTCCTGCGGGAAGAAGGCAATCAGAAGTCGATGACCTGCGCACACCGTGCAACTGCACCCTTAACAGAAAAATAAATGTCCACAAGTTTTAACAGTATTTAAACAACATAATCCTATGTCTTAAAACCAAATTCAAGCAAGCAACTAAGCTTCATAAATTTGCACTTCTTATTATATAACAAAAATTGTGCTACTATAAGGAACTAAATATAGCTCAAAAAGTAAGAAAATTTATGTTTGGTTGATTATTTCTTTGGTGTAATGTTGCTTGTTGGTAATAAATCTTATACTGTTGGAAAATCTGTTTATTTACTCTTAATTGGAGCCACATTTGCCAGGAAAATGTGTCTGTAGGATAAGCGGCAGAGTTTAGTATGTGGGTTGACTCTTGTTTTGAGCTTGGTACCCCCCGGTGAGCAACCAGTGGCACTCCCATATCTCCACAATCTGGGTCCAAACCAAGATGGCAACGCTCGCCCCCACAGAGCAGGTTTGTCAGAGACTACCTCCAGAATTTGGGAGTGGAGAGGAAGGAGTGACCTGCCTGCAGTCCTGACCTCAAAGACCGGTGAGCAGCATGTTGTGACTGTATATGGTTCTTCCTCCTGCTGCTGAGACCCCTGTTTGTTAAATTAATACACTGTTAAATTGTCAAAATGGTTTCTTAAGACTTCACTTATCCAATCCAATAAATGACACAAAACAAGAGTCAACAACTGAATAAGCTGTTTGCCAGAGAAGATTTGGCAACTTTTTCATGGCCGCAACCCACTTACTCAACTCTGCTGCTCAAAACTCAAACGCATTCTCCTAACATTTGTGGCACCATTTAAGAGAAAATAACCACGCTTTCCAACAGTATAAGAGTTATTGCCAAGAAGCATTGTTACAACAAAAACATAAACAACCAAACACAAGTTTCCTTAGTTTTTGTGCTTATTTTATAAATTGCCTTGAAATAAAGTAGACTTTAGTGCAGGGGCTGGTTTGTGGAAAAGAATTTCCCCTTGGGGACAATAAAGTCTAAATTCTAAAGTACATAAGGTACGACATCTAAAGAAAAATAATATTTTTGGTTTCTTCTTTAATGGATAAACACTAAAAGAATATTTAATTTTCTCTAGCTAACCATGAAGCTGTTGATACATTTTGATTTAAGCTTTGAAGAATGTTGATTGAAGCACAGAAATACAAAAACATCAGCTTTTAAAATCTCACTCAGACACGGGTCAATGCAGACTGAAAAGAAATGACAAAAAAAGACTAAAGACCGTACCTTTTCAGAGAAATCAGCCTCGGCAGACAAATATGACTCACCACCATCGAGATCAGATATTTTATAGAATTTAAAAAAGAGAAACTGTTTTTTTTGAGTGAGGACTGTGTTAAATAATTAAAAATAACAAAATTCTGATCGAACTTAGGCAGATAATACACATAGAGAACCATGCTGCTCATAAACAGAGCAGATTTCAGTCAGATTTAGGAAGTGTACCTGTGCTCTTGTTCCCTGGATGCCAGCAGCTCATGCAGCTGCTGCACTTTGTCTTTGTGCTGCCGAACTGAGACTCTCTGGAGGTCCAGCTCTCTCCTCAGAGCCGCTGCCTTGTTCTCCAGCTCCTGGTACCGTTTGGTCTGAGGAAGGCCAGCACATGGATATAATCAGTGCATCAAAAGTTTAAATCAAAGTTTAAAACCACAATTGAACTTCAGAGTTGGACAACAGGGTGTAACAGACGCATTCTGAATCATTTCTATTTCTGGTTTGAGGGCACTAACTTCATGTCAAGAATCGTCTCACTGGATGTACGGTAAATGTGTCGAACCGACGTGTTCTCGGGCCAACGAAGCAGCGCGTGTACCTCTTCAGCGCGCTGGCAGGCCCTGAGTGCGTCTCCGTGGGAGATGCTTTCCTCCAGTCTTCGCAGCTCAGTCTGGTGCTGCTCTTCGCTGCTGCGCGCCTCCTCCAGCTGTCGGGTGAGAGACCGACACCTCGTCTCCAGCTCCTCGACGCGAGCCTGCAGCTCAGAGCGCCCTGATCTCTCTTTCAGCAACAGCTCCTTCAGTCTGCGTGGGGAGACAAGATGGGGAGGTTTTGCAGAGAACGCACGTCTAATTTGAAAAACAGCGAAAGAAACATCAACAGTAATTTTGTGATGCTTTGTCTGGTTTCTGCCTATTAAATATATCATACACTGAAAAACTTGAGCAACTCTAATAATAGGGGATTTTTTTTATCTATAACATAAGTAAAAAGAAAGGAAACGACACTCCAATGAAGGGAAAATATGAAGACATACACACAGTACAAATCAGACACCCCCTAACTGTAAAATGTCATTCTCAGTAGCTTCAAATCTGCCTTGATGAGTCACTTCTCTGTAATCTGTCTCGTGAGGAGTGTCGATGTTGACAGGAACAGCCGTGTTTGCTGTTAGAAAGTGACAGCTGAGTCTGATTTGTGTAATCCTGCTGACATATGCGCGTCACAAGCCCTTAATTACACCGTCGTGCAGATCCGTCTTAACAGAAATGTGGTGCAAACACGGAAAGCAAACAAAAAGTCACAACTATCTGCAGCGTGCAGACACCACACAGGCTCGTGTGTAACAACAGTAAGAAGGAAAAGTTTGTATTTAAGCCTTGCCTCTGGACTTTTAATGCAAGGGCTTTAATAGATGGGTGTGTAACTTAATGATCATTAAACTAATTATGGGGGTAATAATGCTAAACATTTGCACAAAAGCCTCTGAGTCAGAGGAACAATGGCGGGATGGATACTCTGTTAAAGAATGAGGCTGGCAGGTGGCTCTGCTCTCAGGAGAACTCATATAAAGATTATGAGGGTAGAAAATGATGAGGATCCATTATGCAGCTGACAGATAAAATCCACAGAGACGTGTTCAATTATGCTTTTTTCTTTTTTCTTCCAGCATGACATCTGCTTCTATGCCTCAATGCGGCAGGTTTGTGTGCTTCCCCCTCACCTGTCTGTGGTGTGCAGAGCCATGCTCTGAAGGTCTTTTTCCTCGCCGACCTTTGTCTGCAGGCATTTCAGCTCCTCCGTCAGCTTCCGCACAGCTTGTTCTGCCTTCCAGCGTCTTTCCCTCTCCTGATCGCGCTCCTCCACGATCGTCTGAGCGGCACAAATGTAAAGAAAAAAAAATAAGTCGGCACTTATATAATAGTATACACTTATCTTGAATCCACAAAGTGCTTTTAGAGGCTCATGCATTCAAACAAACACTACATCTAACTTTATGTTTGTCTTGTATTTATGGATTTTTCTTTACAGTTATACATTAAAGGGCATTTCAAGGGTTCAGTGTCTAGCCCAAACACAGACTGAATCAGCTGCCTTTCATCTAGTAAAGAAGTCTGAGCTACAGCCATACCCTCATATACACACTCCATAAAGATGAATTCCATCATTTATCCACATTAGTTCATCAACAGGCTGGATGGACTCTACATCACAATGTCACCAGGTGACTCTGAACCCATCCAATCACTGAATAGATGCTTAGAACAGATAAATGTGTGGATGTGCCAAAACTTTCTCCAGCTGAACAGAAACAAAACTGAAGTTATTATCTTTGGACCTA
>NC_051449.1:6802743-6820250 GCF_001649575.2 Kryptolebias marmoratus | reverse complement strand
AATTAGGGTTAGAGTGCGGGTTTTTGATGTTTGTCTCTTTCTTACTGTTTATTCATTGTCACATGCTGTTTTTATTTTGTTTTTTAATTATGTAAAGCACCTTGAAATGCCTTGCTGCTGAAATGTGCTATACAAATAAAATTTGATTGAAATTTTGATTGATTGATGGATGTCTCAGATTACCCCAACTACGAATGTTAATTGGTTACTTTTTGTTTTGTTGGTTAAAAAGCGGAAAGACAGACAAATGAGATAATGAAAAAATGGAAAAATTCATTAATTCTGTCAAAATATGTGACACAGATCCAGACACTGGACTGAATTACTGAACTTCATTTTATTATTCACATTATGTTCACTCAGTGAAAATAAAATGGCAACCAGTCAGCTTGCAGGTAATGCATCCAGAGCGTACCCTGTAGGTTTCTTCTTCCTGGGTGGACCTGGAGGTCTTAGCTGCTCTCAGAGGTCCCTTCCTTGTTTGTGCTGCTGCCTTCACACCCCCTGCGCTGGCGGTCTTTCTTCTGGGCCCCAGGGCAGACTTTGAAGTCCTCAGTTTACGGCTCTCCTGATCGCTTGCGAATAAAACAAACCACATTTACAGAGCAGACTTTAAAATGCATCCTGAGCAGAACACTTCTCTAGTGGATATCTGGCCAGATAAAGGTTACACTTAGCCTACTTTTGCAAGTAAGGAAAGTTTGAAGAACTTTAAAATAAACGTAAAGTTTACTCAGCTTCTGAGAGGACTTTTCTAGGCTTGCTTAAGTGAAATTACTGAATTTTAAACATGTAATCAGTGGCTGATGAAGGAAGATGAAGGAATAGACTGTGAAAATACAGTCATTAATCACCAGGAGGGAGGCGGTGAAAGGTCAGAGAAGAATAATTATCATCCTCTTCAACTGAGATGTAAAGAATTTCTTCCATCATCTAAATACCAAATGAAGTTAAACTGTAATATCATCTGCTGCACTTTGTATTAGATTATGGTTGTGAACTTACACTTCAGCCAGTGTTGGAAATGTCTTCACTCAGTCTGATTTGTCATCAGTTTTCAAAGTGATAGTCAGACACTACGTCTGAATCACGAAGCTCAAATGTAAACAAACCTCCGGCTCACCTGTCAGATCTTGTGCTCTTGGTCTCCTGGGTGGTCGGACTCGATGTTGAGATGTTTATCTGTTTGGGAATCCTAACGAGTCTCTCGTTTTCCTTCCTGCCGTCACTCTCGGTTTCGGACGTGTGGTCCGTGTCCCTCTTGGCTTTCCGTAGCTTCGCCACAGATTGGGCAGGGGCCTGTTGCAAAAATAGGAACAGTCTGTGAGAGACTTAACACACACACACACACAAATATTTGACTGAAGAAATTACCATGTAAAAGTTAAAGGTAAGAAAAATGAAGAGGATTTTTAAAATGATTATTATTAATATCAAAACGTCAATAAATCTACTGTTTGTACTGTGGTGCTGTTTTATTATCTGTATAATTATACAAATGTTTTATCCCCTCATTTAAAAATATTGTTTTCAATTATTTTTGCTGTCCAATTCATCTTAGGAAGATAAACAACTATTACCAATGCCACTCTATTGAATTTTAATTTTTAATAATTATCACACGTTCTTGTCCTATTTTCTTTGAGACAAATCTGACTCAATTCTTTTTTTCTCCTTGTTTGAATTGTTTAAATTTTTATACCTGAGCCTGGATCTGTTTGTCAGCTAAATAGTAAACCTGTGTTTTCTTGAATGACCTTACAAACAGTGCAGACGAGGTATTTCACAACAAAAAAATAGCTCTTGTCCGCTGCTGTAGATTTGGAAGTAAGCCCTAATGGTATCCGAACCGAAAGCGTTTCTATTTGCTGTAGAAGATGAAAAACACCCAGCTTGAACCTTCAAAAATGCAGATTTTTATTTTCTAGAAGCAGCAGAAACAGTGAGGTTTTTGTCCATACTCTGTTTTTTTTTCTTCTTTTTTTCCACACTAATCCAGATCTGGAAAACACTCAAATCAAATTCCACTTTTGCTTTAAGACAGCTCAGAGATGTTGAGATCAGAGCGTTCTGGGACTCAAACATTCAGCTGCAGGACTTCTACTTCTCGATCCTTTTTTACTGTGACTCCACTTTTTTAGCTGTGGTAGAGTTCGAGTCTGATCCAACATCTCCCTGATGTGATGGATAAGAATGTTAAACAGTACGTGTCTGCAACATTTCCACGTTACTCTAATAAGTAAATAACTGGGATGGAGCCGCAATATAACATGTCAGTCACCTGCTGCAGAACGAACACAACAGATACAATCAGTCAGCACAAGTGTAAATAAATATTTCAGCATTAATGGCTCTCAGCAGGTTAATAATGCACCTTGTGGATGAGCTGGGACACCTGGTGCTCCAGTTTTCTGATGCGTTCTTCATTATTGGGTTCTGGTGGAGCAGCCGCAGAGGAACGAATTGGCTGGGAGCTCCGACTGGCTGGATCTGTGACTGCTCCTGAGGCAATCTGCTGACGAAACTGAGTAAGCACCTTGTCAATGTGAGGTGTGGTAACAGCACCTTTAACCTGCAATGAAAAATTAAAGAAATAAACATTTTATGATATCAATGATGTATCAGAAAGTGGATTTTCCAATTTTGGATTATATGTTTCCATTTTGTCAAATATTCCTTAATTGGTCTATTTAATAATGATTTAATTTAAAAATGTTATAGACAGCAGGGAATTTAGGTTCAGTTAATATCAAAGATTACCACTTCATTGTGACTTGTATCAGAGGAAATCAAAAAGTCCACATAGTCCTCCAGGCCGGGAATGTCACAGAGGCTGCTTAAACCTGGAGATGACGGCTGTCGAAGCCGGTCCAAACCATCCAGAACAGAAATTTGTGGCAGCGACTCCATAACGATTTCCCAGTAACCTGGAGTTAAACAGAAGCACGTGAGCGTTTAGAACAAACACGACAAAGCCGGAGCTGCATGGTGTTTCCATGAAATTATCATTAGTCCGGTCTTCATTTAACATCAGGTGCTACTGGATAAAATCAGGCTCTATTCAAACAAATCGCCTCTGTTCTTTTATGTTCGACAGATGCAGCTTATATAATCAGACCTGAGAACAGCTTACGCAAGTACATCTGCATACACAGACAGCGAGGGCCGTAGGAGCGAGTTAAGCACAACTTGTCTTTACCGAGATGAACAGAGACGCGTTTGCTGACTGCTGCTGTGAATTAATCATGAACCGAACGACCTACATATGAGTCCGCAGAAGAGCTCTAGTTATTCCATTGTTTTACGATTATACTGCTGTCAAGTCAAATAACGACGGCGCCGGGCCGCACAGTCAACTGTAACAAAACAGATCACAGCTGTTACTATTGTGGCTGTCAGGCGGAATATGCAGGATTTTTCACTTAACTGTCACACAGAATGTAAGATGAGAGAAAAATAAGTTTAAAAACTCATTTGTTAGTTCTTTTAATTTTTAAACCTAAAGAGATTTAAAGGCCTATCATTCCTTAAAAGACTGCATATCGCCCGCTGACAGAGCTTTCAACTAAGATTGCACAATTTAATGCAATATTGTGAGAGCTTGTGACTAAAACTCCACATTCAAATAGCAAGATTTATTAGACAACGTGTTGAGCACAACTCTCAGCTACTACCACACCGAATTTTAGCTCAATAACTGTAAAACTGACTGCCATTTCTGTGTTAGCTAGGTTTGATTACCTGAACTGGGTTGACTCCAAAAGGAGTCAAAAAAAGTTGTTGACGTACTTTCTGAGAGTTTCTTTAAAATCTGTTTTTTTGGTTTATGAGACATTTTACTAACAAACAGGTAAATTGACACACACACGCATGCACATATAAGGCCAAAAACATTATCTCTGTGTCGCCTTTGGTGGAATGGGATAAAAAAATAATAATTTTCAGTTTCCAGCTGCTACTGTTGATAGTTATTCTACTAGAAAAGGCCAAAAAAGGAAATTAAATACAGACAAATGAGGAAACTTTAGCCAAGTGAAGTTTGTTCATCTTTTCTTGTAAGTTTAGTCGACTAAACAATGGCAGAAAATTAATCTACTATTAATTCAATAACAAGAATCTTCAAACAAAATGTAAAAGCGAGACTGTGTTCGACTTGCGGATGGTTCACGTAATGTTTTTGGTTATGAGATAGAACATCCCACTCAGTTTATAAGTAGCATCGAATCGCTGGAACAACTTTGGAATACAGAAAATAATCAACTCATTTACTTATAATGAAAATAATAAAACTTGTTTAAGAGGAAAAATAAAAATTTTGAGAACATTTATTGCTGGACTTTGTGCTTTAGTTCAATCCAGCAGGAATTACCTTCGGCAGGTTTAGAAAGAACATTTTTCCTCTTTTACCGTTACCTTTTACATCAAACTGCACTGTTGGTGAGTCTCCCTACACTTTCTGCATCACTATCACTGTCAAATAAGCTAAACACACAAATATGCTACAAACTGGTTCTTCGCAAGAAAAAGCAGAACAACCAGGTTGAAGCAGTTATTTCTTTCTTCATCTCTGCTGATACAAAATGACTCTCAGCCGAGTTTTGTTCATCAAGGTAAATATTTATAAAACTGTCTGCATTACTTTATCATCTTGTGTTTGCTAAATCTGTCTAATCTTCCTATGTTGTGCTATCCCACATAGTTATTTGTGTTAGATGCGACCAAAGTTAGTGTTTGCACTCCTACCAGGTGAACCACAGACGGGGTTGTCTCCACCATCCTGACTCAAAGTGATGTCTCGTAAACCCTGTAATCCCAGCAGGCACTGCAGGAGATGGTCGACATTGTCAAGGCGGTTGCCATGGAGACTGAGGTGTTTTAGCTTGTACTCAGTGCCGTGGAGATACAGCAAACCTAACGGGGAGATGAAAAATCAGATTTATCGAAGAACCGGTAACGCGTTCAACCTTTAATTTGGTGCAGGACTTACCGGTGAGGTTATTTATCTGATTGTAGGACAAGTTTAGTCTTGTTAGGTTCACCAGGCCGTTCAGCCCTGATGTAAAGCGAGAGGACATTTACAGATGAGTCCCAGAGAAGTGACACAGGCTACACCCAGAAAGAAGGATTACTCAGGAAAACGGTGACCAGAGGCTTACCTTCAACCTTTGTGATTAGGTTTGACGATAAATTCAAAGTCCTGAGAGACGTGAGGGAACTCAGACCCTCGATCTTAGAAATGCGATTGGAGGAAAGGTCCAAGTGGTGCAGATGCCAAGCGGAGGAAAGACCTTCGATCCTCGGGATGTGATTGCAGCGCAGATTCAGCGATGTAACAGAAGGACTCACGGACAGATCTACCAAACTAAACAGAGGGCAGCAACTTCAGATTTATAGAAAAAAAGAAAACTTCAGTCTCACAATCATCTGCTGTAGCCGCAGATTTACACCAATGTAAGATTTATTACCTATAACCTTGTCCTTTTTATTATCAAATTGATGAGCTGACATAAAAGTCCTTAAGTTATGATTAATATTCATGAGATATTTGGAAAGATTATATTTCTCCACTGGAAACAAGAAGGAGTTCAGATTTCCTGAAGAAACCAGAGGAACGAAACACGATTCTTTTCAATCTCACCTGGAGATTATTTAGAAAATATCAATAATTACTGCAGATTAACTGTTTAACAACTGAATGGGTAAAATGTTTCCACTTTAAAATGTGTAATTATAAACTTAATGAGAATTAAGGTCTACTTGTTTTCTTTTTGTCAACAAAAACCTGCAAAAGAACTTCAGTTTAGGCTTTCTTTTTCTTTAATCCAAGATTTAAAAAAAAATGATAGATGCGGTCATTATTTTTTGCTTTGATCCCAACAACAAACTGCTTATTTAAAAGTACAGGCACGATCAACACTAATTAAATACGTTTTAAGGTTTTCCACTGCTTAAGAATGACACAATTCTTGTAAAAAAAAAAAAAAACTAAGTAAAAGAAGAGTTTTTACCTTTTTAGCTGCTTGTCAATAAGGCGAAGCTCTTTGTCTCCCATACTGACGACACTCAGCAAAAAAATCCGTTTCTCTAATTAGAACTAATGACTTCTGTCACGTTAGACAAAATATGTAGAAAACTTGGCATATCGAAGAAAGTCTGTAGCCAAGTTAGCCAAACGTAGCTAAACCCGCCCGAGCTAAGAGGTAAAAACATTACTAACCGTCTATACAAGGCGGCTAAAACTCCTAAAAATAGACAAAAGTTGCTAATGCTTCGCTTTCTAATACCTAAAGCATCATTTAATGTGTTACGGACGACATTTATTTGTTGTTCAGCTGAGCAAGATTGAACTCGCCGCTTCAAAGATTCCACTTCCTGTTTACGTGACGTCACTAACGGGTGACTTCCGGGAAAAACTCTTTAGCTCCGCCCACTAACGATCCAAACCGATCTGAAAAGTAAACAAAACAAAACGAAGAGATTTATTTTCAACAAACTACACTTGTGGATTTTTATAACAGACTTAGTTTTATTTTTTATTTTTATTCCCATAATGACAAACACGTCAGACAGTTTGTGACAGAATTTAAAGTTTTTAAGAATTTAATATTTATAGCTGACATCATTTTATTGTCTTTTACTGTCTATCTTACGATTTTATATATATAATTTCAGGTCATCCATCTTGTCTTTCAACACTTCTCTTTTATCCCAAGTGGTAATTAGTTGATAATAATAAATCTAGAAACGACAACAATCATTATAAAATTGTTTAGTGGACTCTTCTCTGTGAATATCTCCCCTCTACCTCCTTGGCATCAATTTTTGACAAGAAAAAAATTAGTTTTTTTCCCAAAATTAGAATAAGCATACAACAACCACTGTGAGTATGAGATGTACATCAGTTCTGTGTTTCATACTGTAAAGACTCAAGTTTATTACAAAGAAAATACTATCTATTGGCACATTTTCTGTAAAAACCGACAACCATCTGTAAGTTTGCTGTGAAATTTTGGTATATCTGAAACAAAACTAATCAGTGATGTAATGAGAAAACTATTAGAGGAGAGAAGCAGAAAGATATCTGGAGCTGCTTCTTGTTTTTAATCATTTCCGATGTTTGTCTTCCTCCTCTGCAAATCCTCAGATAATTTCATTTTTTTGTCTTTCAATAAACAAAAGAAACAAGTTTAAATAGAAATATAAGCTTTCTCATGGCGGCATAGACAATGTTTTTTTAAAAAAAAAAAACATCACAGAGGAGATGGGAAAATAACTTCCTCCTGCAAATGGGATTGAAATTAATTATAAATCTGCATGAAATTGATAAACATCTTAGCTTTGCCTGCGCGTGAAGCAGATTATTAAGATGAATACACAAGACAGGGTTGGAAATTTTACAATTAATCACATAATAAATATAGATTGATTATTTTATGCTTGCTCTATCCAAGATATAACTCATAAAGCTCAGGTCTTCAGCTCTGCGTTTACTTTCGGACAATACTTACTTGGCGTTGTTTGCAGGAGCTCTGGTTAATCCCAGCTGAATTACACAGATCCTGACCCTCATTAAGCTCCTAACATCTCCAGCGGCTCCACACGCCTGTGATTGATTCAGCTCATCTCATCTGAACGTCGGCCACGTTACAGGAGCTGTGTGACGGATCACTGCTCTCACCGGCTGCTGGCCAGCTGACACCAAACCAATTACACCTGCAAACCGGCCAGCAGCCCTCCTTAACCTGTGGAAATGATGATCTGGTGCTAATGAAGTGACTGAATTAGAAAAGCCATCTGTTGCTGCCAGGCCTCCACGTCCCCCACACTCTGTCATGTTTCAAGGACACAGAGGTTGAAAAAAGAGAAAAATAGTTCCTCTCAGAGGTTCCAGGTACCAGGTTTAGTGAACAATAATGCTCCAATCGATCCTAAATGGGAATGTTGTACGTTTAGTATTCAGTTTATTTTCACATTCATGTTCAGGGCAACTTTAAGTCAAGTCAGGCACAGGTTTAGGGCTGATAACAAGAGTGAAGCTCCTGGCTCTTTGACATGTCAGTTTTAATTGTTCTGATCTGAAGGTGCACGTTTTCACGCTAAAAAAAAATAAAACCTACTAAACACAAAAAGCACAGCTCAGGCTGACGGACGTTTCAAACATTTGGACATTAGAAGCTCGTTTTGCACGAAGTGACGCGTTCAGATACGTGTTCGAGTCAAATGAAATTGTTGAACAAACACCTATTGTTTCTTTAAAGACTGAACCACTCCAGGATGAGAAAACAGCACCTAAAATCTGTATAAATTTAACAAAAACAGAAGCAGTTGAGAAGGGAGTCAAACTTTTGTTTCAGGCCTTCATTCGCCGTTAAAAGCTGCCAATTAAAATAACCTCTTTGTACCCTAAAACCTTTTAGATGCTGTGTTTAAAATCCACAGATTTATGAATATGTTGCCCTGTCTTCCTGTATGTCGCTGCAACACTTGTCACTCTCCGGCTTCAATATGTCAGCACACAGCTAATAACAGATAAACCCTGTCCCTCTTTCCCCGACTGTCACATAGCTCCAGACTTGACAGGACGGGTTCCTTCCACGTGAAACTAAATTTGAGCTTTCTGTAACGTTGTTGGCCTGCTGCGGTCCCAGGGCAGAGATGTTCAGGCAGACAGACAGACGTCTCATGACGTTTGAAGACATCCTGCGTGGAGTTTGTATATACTAGCACGTATTGATTTCCTGATGTGCTGAAGTTAACCCCCCCCCTTTCTTCTGCCTGCAGCCAGTCAATAAACTTGAAGGTTTCCTC
The DNA here is from genome assembly GCF_001649575.2 of Kryptolebias marmoratus. Taxonomy (NCBI): domain Eukaryota; kingdom Metazoa; phylum Chordata; class Actinopteri; order Cyprinodontiformes; family Rivulidae; genus Kryptolebias; species Kryptolebias marmoratus. The sequence goes on along the minus strand of NC_051449.1, from coordinate 6,811,442 downwards.
AGGCAGCTCAGACAAAGCTAGTTACCCGTGCAGAGAAACCTCACATCTGAAATAATCAGTCTGAAAGATTTGATTGCTTCCATTTGAACAACATAAAGAGTTGCCAGACAGAGGCGGTCTGTGCTGCGATATGACAGGATGTAAGAAAAGGAGCGGAAGTTCATTTAAAGCCAAATAAACTAGAGTTGTAGCTGCTTTGGGCAAATGTCATAAAAGACGAGATCACGAACTCTGTCAGATGAGAATAAGATGAGAGTGACTCTCAGCCACTACCACACCAAGTGTTAGTTTAATATCTGTTAAGTTACAGCAGTTTTTGTGTTGGCTAATTCTGATTAGTTGCAGCAGCCATCTTGAATTGGGTTGAGCTGTAGATGTTCATCCAATGATCACTTCCTGAGAGTTCCACTAAAAGCTGTGCAGTGGTTCATGAGATAATTTGCTAACACACAAACGGGGTTTGACTCAAACAGTTAATGCTAAAATTTTAAGCAATGATCTTCTGCGATGAGTAGCACTTGGAGCATGTGTTGTGAAAGACTCTCAGCTACTACCACAGCAAATTTTAGCACAATATCTGTAACACTCACTAGGTTATAGCCATTTTTGTGTCTCCTAAGGTTAGTTGTCTGTGGCAGCCATCTTGAATTTGAATGATTCAAACAGTTAATGAGTTGTAGAGCGGCATATTTTGCCAACACAGAATTGACTCCAAGTTGTTAATGGTGATCTATTAGTGCTCAGAATATGTGTTGGGGGTCAGTCTCAGCTACTACCACATCACATTTTAGATCAGTATGTCTAAAATGTATCGAGTTATAGCCTTTATTGTGATTTATAAGCTCACTTGGCTGTTGCAGACCGGATAACTTCTTTATCCGGTCGTCACCATCGAACCAAAACGTGTGAAACTGAGGAAGCTTTTCTAAATCAGTGTTCCAGACAGCTCCACCAGAGAGGAAGCGTTTTGCTGTGTTTAAATAAAAAAGTTTTGCCTCGGGTTGTTGAGAAGTTCTGCTCGACGGAGGAAACACAGTTTTCCTTTCAAACACAAACCACAACACACACACCTGGGTTTGTTTCGTTTCTTTTAGGACCGGTGGCAGGTTTATGTCAAAAACTCCTCTCATCCATGGCTGTACAACAGACGGGAGCAAATTATCCGTAATAGTTACACTTGAACATGCTGGTGGGAAAGATCTGCCATCTTCTGATCACCATAAACAGAATGCAAACAATGTGCGCACATCACAGGGTGGAAAAAAAAAAAAACATCTCCTCCAAAGAAACGTCCGATGAGTTTTTTTTTTCTTACATTCAGATTCAGCTCGCTCCCTGACATGTGGCTCGAATCACAGAAACAAAAAAACAAAAGACCGTTTATATACACAATACAGACCGTTTCATATTAAGCACACGAGTTACTGTCTCTGGTAGAAAGCAGCCGTTCTGAGGGGAGTTCGTCCCTCGCAGTGAGTCTGGAGGATTTCTTTTCTCCCCCTCGGTCTGATGAAGCGTCAACATCCGGAGCGACGAGGCGAACGTTCCTCTGCCGTCATCTGGCCATTTAAACGCCTCCCTGATCAAGAAGGTTCTGCTGGTCTTTGTTGTCAAAAATGTCTGTTTTTTCTTCTTCTTCTTCTTCTTGTTTTTCTCCCCCAACTTCAAAAAAAAAAAAGAAAAGACAAGAAAAGGAAGTTTAATATCTTTCTCAGTGAACACAAGCGTGGCAGCTGTCTGCATGCTCGAGTGTTTCTGTCACAGAATAAAAAGAACGACATTAAAATGAGAAATGTTCGCTCTGCCTTTCAGATTGTCTGAGTTCCTAAGGAATGGTAAATGGACTGTACTTATATAGCGCCTTTCTAGCCAAGCAGGCCACTCAAATCACTTTACAACACAATCTGTGCCCTCATTCCCCCCCAGATTCACACACACACACTCTGTTACATCCCTACAAAGCTCATCTGAATAAGTGATTCTATAGAGTCTAATCCTCAATTCATACACTGATTGAGCACATCAGAGACAATGAGGCATTCAGGGACACTTCGACATGTGACTGCTGCCAGGAATTGAACCTCCAACTCAGTCATTGGAGGACAACTGCTCTAACCGTTGATCCACAGGCCTGAGGAAGGTGTCTGTTCATGGATATTTGAGGTCAGCAGGGAGGAAAAGTCAACCAGGAGGCCAGTTTGTTCTTCTAAAGAAAATCAGGGGAGGGTTCTGAAAAGTGCTTAAAGGGTGCGTTCACACCGGCCCTGTTTAATCCGCTTTAAGGGTTTGGCTCGATGGACTCTGTGCAGTGTGAACGCGAACCAAAGCGGCTGAAAATGGACCAAATGTTGACATTTTTGGTCTCCAATGGAACCGAGTCCACCGGACTACCAGGTGGGAATACAGCTTTACTTCCTCTCCAAGACAGAGAGGCGGGTTCAACCCCGGGCTCATCGGCCTCTCTGCTCTGAAAAAAACGGAAACTAGGAGTCGATAACCATTTGGTGTTTCTGTGGTAAACAAGGCGGCCGTGTTCTCGGTAAAGAAGAGAATAAATACTGACCGTTCTCAGTTGTCGATGTCTGATATGTGGTTCTCCATCTGCAACACAGAATGAGACGTTACTGCAGACATCAGCAGGGCTGAAGAACGTCAGAACATCAGGAGAACGTCCTGCAAACCCACACAGACACCATTAGGAAGATTTATTTAAGGCCTAGCACTGCCGATTTGGGTTACGGACATGTTTGTGTTTGTAAATGTCCGTTAGCCGTGGCAGCCATCTTAAACAGATCAGTTGTAGATGGACTCTCCAGCTTTCTGTTGGTTTGACCTTGTGAGAGAAACTGGAGCTTCTGCTTTAGAAGCAGCTGATTTGCTGCCTTAGAAAACCAGAACTACACCACAAATAATAAGGTCTTCTTTTTTTTGTTTTTACTTTTGCACCTGACCCACTCTCTGTTTGGGTCAACTCTCTGAGACCGAACTGATGAATGTGAGATTTATTCATTCCTTCAGGTAAAAAAACCAAACTCTCCAGTTCTTATTAGTCTTAAAAGAAGGATCTCTATTAACAAACTACATCTTCAGGATTTGAAGGAATTCATTTAAACTCAGCTTTTATTTGAATCCAGATCATATTGGTCATTAATAACAACTTTAACCAGATTTGATAAACTCACAGTTGATCATTTTGATTATTTATGCAGAAAGATGTTTTTATGTAAAATAATTATTTTTAAAAAAACAAGAGTTTTGTCAAACTTATCTATTTAATGTTGCAAAAATACAACAGAACTAAATGATTTGCTGAAAGCGTTTTCTTTTTCGGCTCGGCTCAGATCGGCTTGCTCACCATGTCACCGGCGCCTTCATCTTCAAAGTCGTCTTCGCCGCCGTCCGTCATCTCGCCCGCCTCCTCCTCCTCTCCTCCAGAGTGGTCGTTGGCGTTGCCATGGAGACGCTCACACACCTCCTCTTGTTTCCTCTGCATCTCTGGCGAAAAGACACAGACAGCCCCAGTTAATGTGACAGATTTGTGTGTGTTTTTTTATCCTTTTCAGACGAGCCACTCGGTGAACCTTCAATGCGTCTCTGTGACCCTGCCTTTCAGTCAGGGTCACAGAGACACTCCCTCCCTCCCCCCATCACCGCTGTCACATCTTACCGGTATCAGAGCGGTGTTGCCTCTCGATCTTCTCCAACCTCCCCAGCAGCGAGTCGATCTTGGTCTTGATCTGCGAGAGCTCCTTCTTGATGGTCAGGAGCTGGTCCGTCTTCACTGAGAGCAGAAAATCACAGCGATCAGAGCCGAGACACAACTGCAGCAGCTTTTGTACTTTTTTTTAAAAAAAAAAAACCTCATAAGAACCTGATTTAAAAGCTGCTCCTAAGAAATGTTTAAAGTGAGGAGATGATCATCATCAGGTGAACAGATTTCTGACGACAGCTGCCTAAAAGTAAACTTCCCTTTGGAAAGATCCTAATTATTTATTTTTGTGGCAACCTTTGTTGCTGAAACAGAGACTTTTCTTTCCAACTTAAAAAGAGCTTCAGATGTTAAAGAAAGGCAGAAACTATTTAGTTTTACTTCTATAATAAAAAAAAAACTTCCTGCTTTTCCAGCTTTTCGGATTTTGTTCTAAAAGGGAAAATCTCAAAGCTGTTTTCTTGGCTGATTCTTTCTCTCTTTTTAAGCCTGACATCCTTTTAGTAAAACATCTACATTTTCAATCTTCGACCCCGTGTTGGAGATGAAACGGTAAAACTTGCAGCGAGTTCTTGAATATGACAGGAGTATCTTACATGACCCCCAGCTAACACTGCTGTCATATATATCCTTACAGTCTAAATGCTGCCTCTGATGTCTTTTCACAGTTGACTAGAGGCTTGTGTTGATTATTCAGCTTAAAAACTGTTTATATTCGTGAGGATTTACATGTTGACGTGATTAAACGAGGTTTAAGACTCTCTGCTGACAGTCAGATCAGCCTCGTTTGGGTTCAGATCGTCCCAAAATCATGCAGACATCACGTGGAGTTCTGGAAACCTACATTTGGGGCCGGGGACGGAGGAGCCGATGTTGACCGCTCGGGACGATGAAGAGGAGGAGGAGGACGAGGAGGAGCAGGCCCTGACAGGGAAGGAGGACTTGGCCCTGCGAGCCGACGGGACCACCAGCCGGGACCGTTTGATGGGGATCACGGCTCGGGTCGGCGGCACCACGCGGCCGTGGTACTCGAAGAGTCTGAAGACAGACGGGACAGAAATCTGAGGCTCCGAGACGCTCGAGGGCAAAACAGAGACATCAGGTTTTTAAAAAGGGTGTTTTAGGGCTGCTGTTAATAAAATAAATATTTAAAAGGCTCAGAAATTCTGACTTTAATGTCATACAATTATTAAGAAAAAACTATGATAATCTCCTATGTTGGAAAGTCCTAAATTTGTAAGACAAAAGTTGAATTTTCCATAATTAAATACAATAATCAATGACAACAAAACCATAATTTTCTCTGTGTAATCATTAATGTAAGAAAAAAGAACAAACCTCCAGGATAAAAGTCTTAAATTAAAAAAAAAAATAACAAAGATTTTCAGAGATTGATAAATTAGATATTTGTGGGAAAAAAGGAAATAAATTTGTTTTAGAGAACTCACAGGTGTTCCTTTATGAATTTTTTGCACTTTTTTCTCACAAATTCTTTTTTTTTTTGTAAATTTGAGAATTTAATCTTGGACGTTTTTGATTTTTTTTCTTCCTGACAAATTTATGACTTTCCAAAATAAAAGAAGTTTTTTTTCATGTACTTAAATGAGATTATTGGTAGAATTTCTGGGGTTTTTCTCAGAACTTTGCCCACTGATGGCGACAAAACACTGTCGTAAACAATAAAGTGCCAAAAAAATGAAATGTTAGGTTAAACAACAATAAACGTCAGCTTGAAACACGTTCAAATAATGACTTAGAGCTGAAGATTTTGTCATGATGTGGAGTGACGACGGCGAACCCAGAGCGCAGACTCATTTTAAAGAAAGAAAAACTAATTTATTAAACTAAGAAAACAAACAAAAACAAAAAGCTGACGTGGCAGCAAACAGATAAGAACTAAATAAGAATACATAAATAGAACAGAACTCAGAAAACCAGGAACACGGAGCCAAGCAAACAAGAGAGACAAACATCAAACAAATCTTAGACAAACCAGAGACAAACCTTAAACAATGGACCAGCGAGGTATGGAGAGAAATGACCGGGTTTTAAAGTGCAGAGGATAATTGTGGTAAGTGGATTCAGGTGTATGGGAGCAATCATGGGCAGGTGGAGATGGGCGTGACCAGGAAACAGCAAAAGGGTGACTGGGGAGGAGTGAATACAAAAGCACAAACATGAGGAAGACAGAACCCAAATGAACCAAGAAGAAAAACAAAAACCATAAAACTAAAAATAAGAAACAAAACCCAAAATACAACCCAGAGAACTAAAATAAAATCAAAACAAAACCCAGCAAAAGCCAAATCACCACAGGTTTCAGCTCTCCTGGACATCAGATGACATAGAGACAGAAGACTCGTCCAGCCAGAGGACATTCTGACATCCAGCAGATAAAAGCATCATTAATAAAACCAGAAAAGGGGAATAATAATAATAGTAAAAACTTCATTCATTAGTCCTGTGGTAATGTAGTCACTTTATCTGAGGGCAAATGGAGGCCGTGCTGATGAAACGTCCTCAGGATTTTGTTCGACGTACCTGCTGTAGAAATCATCTCTGTAGTAGTCGTAGTCAAACTCGTAGCCGCTGCGAACAAACAGATTATTAGAAACTGAGACGATGAACTACTCGTGCTCTGAGGTGAGCAACAAAATGAAAAAAAAAACAAACAAAACAAAAAATATATATGGTTCAGAGACTTCCAGATGGGTTCAGGGGAGACGTAAAGAAAAAGGGAAACGTCTTTTATTAGGATAAAACAGCAAAATGAAGGAAGTTTAGCTTCAGTCACCAACTCTTTAAATAAACTCTAAGAAATGAATGTTCCTTTATTTCTGCATTAGGATGTATTTCACTGAACCTCAGAAAGAATACAGCTGATAAAGCTTCTTTAGTTTACAATAAAATAAACTTTACTTCTTATTTGTGAGCTTCTGCATTGATGTTCAGTGATCTTATTCTTATTTTTTAAACTATTTAGATTGCAGACGAATCGCAGTCAGAAGGCTCTCCCAGTCTCGCTGCAAACGAGCCGCCCTATGATCATAAAGATTAATCTGTTCTGTTCCTCAGAAGCCAGCCCAGTGGCTGATCTCTCATTGTTTTTAAAATGTGCTTTAATTGTGTTTCTACTTCTTTTCTGCTTCCAGCCGAGGATCGTAAAGAAAATAAAACAGCAACAGAGAGGCTCCAACAGCGCGAGGACGTAAAAATAAAAACACATTTTCTCCTCAGCAGGATGACTGGAGGAGCAGAAAACCCGATCAGACCTGTACAGCGACGACAGGGGTCTCTTCGAGCCGATCTTCGGCCTGTAGGGTTTGGGTTCTCCGGCCATGTTGATGTCTGGAAACAGATATGAAAACATGACGACTCAGTGAAGCAGAAAGGTTTCTGATGTTTCTATCAGCCGACGGGTAAATCTCAGAGTTCTGAAAGTTTTACAGGATTTAACGAAGCAGCAAAACAAGAAGTCAGACAGAACCGGGACTTTTAAATTAGTTAATTTTACCACTAATCATCAAAAGGTTAATTTTAGGGTTTGACCAAAAAGGCTAAAACTTCATCTATTTATGATGATTTATTTATTATGATCATTTATTTAAAATGATAAAAACTTTAAGGAACAATACCTCCTCTTCATCTTAATTGCGGTGATTCCAAATGTTAATTAGTTGTGGGCGCACATTCAGTGATTATTTCCTGAAAGTTTCATTAAAATTCGTCCAGAGATTCATGGGATATTTTGCTAACAGACGAACACAAACCAAAATATAATCATGTGATGACAAAAAAAGCCATGAACCCTTTTGTGATTTATTATTTTTTCTACAGCAAACACTCATCTTGTCTACATAACGACAAAAAAAAAGCTACAAACATTTGATTGACATAGATATAAAACAGACGGGATTAAAGAGAAGAAACCTTCAGAGGAAAGAGTTTGTTAAACGTCTGAACAGAAGTAGTTTTAACTCCGCTCACTGAAGCGCTCGAAGAGGAAGAGAAAACGTTCTGCTTTCATGTCACAGCGACATGAGGGACACTGACTGTGCAGAAAGAACGAGTTCAAAGTCAGTTTTAGGATGTTCAGAGAAGCGCTGGAAAACGAGGAGGAGGAGAAGGAGGAGGAGGATGAAGAGGAGGAGGAGAGGAGGAGGCGCTCTTTAAGTTCATTAGCAGTGATCAGCAGGCGCCTCACGGCTGCCGTCACGACTCACGACCCGACCTGCCAACAAGTCGGCTGCCTCAAACCAGGCCCGTGTCGCTGTCAGCCTGTCTCCAAATCATCCCCGAGTGCTGCTCGAGGTCACACACAAAGAGACAAACAAGATGCAAACAGCCCCCTCCCACACACACACACACACACACACACAGGAACAGACACCTCTGAGTGGCGCAGATAAAACAGCAGCTCTGGGGTTCGGCACGTCGTAGATGCGCTTGAAGCGATGCAGCCGAAGTTATGTTTTTTTTAGTTTTTGCCTACGCTGGAAGTCTTCGGTGGTGGTACAGTGGTTAAAGCTGTCGCCTCCCAGCAGGAGGGTCACAGGTTTGCTTCCCGACCTGGGCCTTCCTGGGTGGAGTTTACATGTTCTCCCTGAGCATATGTGTGTTTACTCCGGGTGCTCCGGTTTCTTCCCACAGACCAGAAACATGTATGTTAGGTTCATTGGTGACTCTTAAAATGTCCCTCGGTGTGAGTAAGAGGGAGATGGTTGTTTGTCTCCATGTGTCCCTGCGATGGACTTGTGACCTGTCCAGGGTGTCCCCCGCCTCTCGCACAGTGCCTGCTGGAGACAGGCACCAGCTCCCCCCGTCCCCCCGTCCCTAATGGACTAATGGAGTGGGGACGTTTCGGCGGCTCTCAGGTGCGCCGCGCAGCTGAATCATTCCCATCAGGACGCACAGGAAGACGTGAGCGATGCATCGTGAAGCCGGTGCCCCTGCTAGGGTCATTAAAGAGAGAGCACTCTTAACCCCCCCC
>NC_051449.1:6793848-6802674 GCF_001649575.2 Kryptolebias marmoratus | reverse complement strand
CCTCCTCCTCCCTCCCCCCACCGACACACCAAGCCTCTTATTAATTACAGTAATTATTCTAATCATATACAAAAGCAGCATGAATGTGTGTGTGTGTGTGTGTTTGTGTGCAGATCCATAAAAGTTGAGGCCGGATGAAGAGGAGATGGAGCCTGCGTTGCTAAGCAATATCCACTCAGGACTTGATGGATCCTATAAAGTGCGAGCAGCAATACGCCGAGGAGGAGGGGGAAATATAACAAGGTACTTTGTGACGGAGCCATTAGGAGCAAGATGGCTGCAGCAGCGGCGCGCCCAACTCAGGAAGTCGAGTCTTGTGAGTACGCTGCTTCCTGCAGGGCTTTCTTACTGAGGACAGAGTTGGACAAACTGTCGTCTGATGATGTGGCTACATCACCTTTAAGGTACGTCATGCTCAGAGTATGGGTTGGGAATGACTCCTAGCTTTAACCACTCCAGATTTGATAAAAATATCTGAATTGTAGCCATTTTTTGGATGTCGACTCGGGTTCCAAAGGTTAATTAGATGAAGATGTTCATCTAATGGTTATTTTGTTGGTAGAACTGAATCCTTGGAGTGGTCTGAAAACATCACGGATCCGTTTGCCCCACTCGGATTAGCCGTCAGCTAATCTCTGTTTCAAAGAGCCATCTACAACAGGTAAGACATTAACTCTTCTCAGTTTTTACAAATAGCTCAGCTACCATTTTAACCTGGAATTACCTCCTTTTTTTTTTCTTGCAGAAGCTAAAAACCAAACTGAGTCCCAGCTCCAGGCAGGTCCTATCTGCATCCTCGCCTTCTGTTCTCAGGTCTTCTGATGACAGGGTTCATTTCCTCGTTCCGTTTAAACACGTCCAAACAGGAAGGATGTGGCCTGAGTTCAGCGGTGGTTTCCTGTATCCACGCTGGACCCCTTCAGGAGACAGCCACCCCCCCACCCCCTCATTCATATTAACGTGGCTGCGTTGGATTGACTTGGCGTGCATCCCTCTGTTATTGCACGCTGCGATCGTTACAGCTGGAGTGGATGGAGACAATGATGCTCACACACACACACACACACACACACTCTCTGCTTCAGATGAGCAGCCTGCAGACAAAACTACTAAAGCTCTGAACTGAGCCAAAATGAGCTGCTTTCCAGGCCCAACAGCAGTTTCCCTCATGAGTTCGTAATGGGAAATAAAATGTCTTCTCTGTTCCATGTGAGTTAAGACTGATACATGTAACCTGCTGCTTGTGAACTGTGGAAAAACACAGAACATTCATGTCAGTGTGATTTAGTTTGGAATGCCAGAATGCCTTTCATCTTATCTTTATAGGGCCCCGGGGTGCAGGGGCCAGGAAGTCTGTTGTTACCTCATGTTTTATTACCTCCTCTTGATCAGTTTATCTTAACCCTTCTCCCAGCCACCTTCTCTCCACGTCGCAGGCCGTGTCATGCAACAGTGCAACGACGAATAAAAGAAATTACAACGAGTAAGGAGCTGCGGCGACATCTCCCGGGAAATAAGATGCAAGGCGACGTTTCCTCCCTCCCCTGTTGTCTAACGGCCAATCTTTTTGGCGGGCGGGAAGATTGCTCCTGGCGCGGAGGAAAAACTCAATCGCCGTGACGACGCGCATCCCGAGAGCCGAGCTGAGCTGTGTTTGATTAAGAGATGATCCAGGTACTCGCTCGAATACAAATGCGCCGCGTGTGACGCCAGTTGACGGATTCCGTCTGCAAATCCGACAGGCAAGGGCTCGAACAATCTCCCGTCTCTGCTCAAGGGCACAGGGGCCGCCGTTTTTATTACACCTGAGTGTGTGGCTCTGCTCACACAGGGCGGGGTTTGAGCGACAGGGCCTGGAAAAGATCCGGAGAGAATCTGCTGGCGTGTCTGTATTTAAAGGTGTGGGCGCCGGATGACCTGAGCTGCAAATCACACCGACGAGGCTTCGGTGCAGGTTGGGAACTTTTAAAGCTAGTCAGCTGCAGACGTGCATCCAAGGACGACTTCCTGGAAGTTTCATTAAAATCTGTCCAGTGCTGCTTGAGATATTTCGCTAACAGAAAAACAGACAGATGAATTTTGGATTCAACTTGTCAGAAAATAACATAAAACCTGAGGAATGCAAAAATGCCTTTCCCGGAATCTAGTGTCTTTCTACATTTCTTGTTCTGAATATATTATTAACCCCTTTTTTCCTTTCAGATAATACTTCCAAATGTTTAAAATCATCCATTCAGATTCCAGCTTTAAGCAGGAGGATGATCTAAAACACAAACCTTTGCAGCAGAGGTGAACCCTATCGGTTATATCAACAGGAATATTGCTGTAGCGGCTGGTTAAGTTAATTTAGTCTTTCATCTCTCCTAAGCTCTTAAAGCACTTTCCTCATTTTTTTTTTCCGTTTTGTAATGGCGTGAAACAGCCGGTCCGTCCCTTCCACCTGACTGGACGCCTGTTAATCCCTGCAAGCAGCTGGAAAACAAAGCGGCCTCCACCTCCACCTCCACTTTCACCTGCTCCGAGACGCCAGCTGCCTCGTTCATGAGCTGACTGCGGAAGCAGGCAGGCGGTGGCTCGGCGTCACCACATGCAGAGCATCGGAACAAAAGAAAAACAAAACAAAAGACACGTTAACTTAAACATCTGGTTTAAGCCTCAAACTGTGAACGGAGGAGTCTGGAACGTCCAAGTTAAATCTGAAATGTGGGGAAAATGAGCAAAGCTGCAATAAGAAACTGAGTCTACTCAGTTATTTAAAAAAAATCTAGTTTAAGAGCATTTAATGTGTTTTTAAATTGAACAATTTGACCTGAACTCATCACAGCACATGTAGCAAAGACTAACAAGGAGCTGTTTTTTTGTTTTAAGAGAAACTAAACGGAGGTGAAATAGTTTCTGTGTCATTAATTTTTAGCAAACGAGTATTTTTCACACACAGGCTTGCTAAACTTCTTCAATTCCCTAAAACATCTGAGTTTTCTACGCTGGGATGATCAATCTACATTATAACTCGACACAGGACCACAACTTGGAAGTTGAAGGCACAAAGATGCGCCCCAAAGATGCGTAAAAAAATAGACTAAGAAAAAGAAAAACTACACTTCACATTGTTTGGTTTTTTTACAGGTATTGAGTTTTATGTTCAAAAAACTAAAAATACATTTAGAATGAGTTGAGGCTTAAAAGGTGCCATGTTACACTGCGACTCACAGTGTGACGACCTGTTAGTGTGAAGGCGGGGTTTTCATATCGGTGCTACAGCCAAAGGTCCCAATGTGCAAACTTTGGCTTCATAAACACAAAATGGCCGCACAGGACAGCCTGACTTCAGTTTGAAACAACGTCGCTGCGTCCATCTTTCTTCACGTCGATGGCTGAGACCAAAAACAGTCAAAACGTGTCACCTGTCTGCTGGAAGTCGTGATTAAACTCAAATTTATTTTGTTATCAACAATAAATTGCTATAAAAGGAATGAAATGAGTGAAATTTGAAATTTGATGCCACTTGTACATTATTGGTCTGAACAGCTTTGCTGCAAAGTCTCCTTATTCATGATTTCTCCAAACCTAGAAGTCACATCATGACGTGTTCGGCTTTAAAATGATGAGACGATGCTCACAGAAATGCTGCCAGTAAAACATTAGAAGTTAAGCTTCATTAAGTAAAGAACTGCTTGCAAAAACTGCTACCAGTGGCTCATTACGGTCACCATGGTAACCACACACCTGTGTCTCTCACTCCCCTAGAGAGGCCGACATACTTAAAAATAAGCCTCAAACAAACAGCTGCTTTGCAAAAACTACAAGTTTGATTTTAGCCATTTTAACCCACAGGCAGCAGAAGACCCTGATGGTCCCACATGGGAATTTCTATCTTCCTACAGTGTTTCATGTCGGAAAAATAACAAGTTAAAAACAGCCTTCGCCTCGGGTTTTAAAGAGAACATTTGAGCTAAAATATAACTGAATCTGTGGAAGGCTCTGTGTTCTTTAGGGGTTTGAGGGAAACCCATCTGTCCTACAGAACAGAGACACACGCTGTGCGAAAGAAGACAAAAATCTCTATGTTCTGATGTACGTATGTGTACCAGAAAAGATGTGGGAGGAAAAAGAGTTTGTCGTTAGAGGTTTTCAAAAGTCTAAGAAGTCTCAAAAAGTTACATCATCAAACTAGTTGAACATTCAATGGAGAAATCCCCACCCCCTCAAAAAAAAAAACATAAAACTTAAACTGTGATTGTGTGAAATCCATAAAAGATATTAAATGGCATTTCAGACACGTGAAGTCCAACTTTTCGGGACTTGGTTAAACTTCGAATGATGTTTCTACAGTGAAGTCTGCCTGAGCTGCAGCGTTTTCTCCTGTTTCGCCAAAATCCCATTGATTTCCACAGTTTTGTTTGTTTTTTTGTGCAGTTTCTTTGCAAATTTAGTTTACGTTATTCGACGTAAAGCTACAAAAAGATACAATCCTGATTGGGTCGCACATGTTGATGTATAATTATTATTATTATTCATATTTTACTTTAAAACTGAGGACAAAAAACCCTTTCTGAATATTATTAATAGTGCTTTAATACATTGGGACTCCTAATAATAAAAGGATTATTTGCACAACATTTTTTTATCCTCTTCAGCTTCAAGGACTTTGATTATTTAACACAACATAAACTGAACTAAAATAAGTAAATATATCCATAAACAGATTAATTTTCTGAACCCCTGATGGTTGTTTTATGCTAATGAAGCGAGATTAATTCATCCGTTTTCCGCACCTGCTCGCGGGAAGCAGGTCAACAGTCTGTGCGAGTTTCATTAATACGATAAATTATTCATTGAATCACGGCTTTATTGCACGATAAAGCTGTCTGTCAGCAGTCAGGTGCACACACCTCTAAAGTCACCTTTCTCAAAGACATCGCTGCTAAATCTTCACTTCAACCTCAAAATAAGCAGATTTCTGATTAAAACAAATCATACAGGCTTTGTGCAGCTCCTTGCAGGTCATTAAGTTACTGGTTCAGTCAATCTAACAAGTCATCTAAGGAGGAAATAATAATAATAATATTTATCCTGCAGGATTTATGTCTACAACCCTAAAAATACAGTTTAAGACTAAACGAGGTTTGCATTTGAATGATAAAATACTCAAAAATAGGCAGAAGTCTTCAATCCACAGATGGTTAAAAACATCCTAAAGTGTCCAGAATCAACTAATTGGACCCACTTGGGCTGCAGAACTTTGAATTCTTGCCTCAAACTCAATAAAAAAGGAAGAGAAAACCCTGAACAGAGGCATGAAGGCTCCTAGAGACAGGCTCTGATACTCACATCTGTGGTTGCGACGCCTGCCTTTATACATGGTCCTGACGGCGCAGACAGCAAACCGGGTGCTGCCTCCTTCCTCCTGCCTCCTGCCTCCTCTTCCTCCGGTAAACTGCAGCTGGAGCAGCAGCAGCAGCAGCAGCAGCATCAGCATCAGCAGGAGCTCCGGACTCGGACCGAACCATCTGTCAGCCGCTCCGGGGGGAGCTGAAGCCTCAGATTAGGAGCTCCAACAGGAGGAGCACCTGTTCAGCTACAAACTCACCGGTTTCTCCTCTTACTTCTTTAGGGACGGTGGGAAAAAATGGGATATTTCGGTCCTTAAATAGAAGCTTTCTTATAAAGGTTGTCAAAAAATGTATGATTAATGTAGCGTTAATGGTTAAAAATATGAAAACATTGTGCTGCTATGATTAGTTTCAATCATTATTTAAGGATTTCAGTTTGTCACTTTCTATTAATTCACCTTTTATTGCATCTTTGTTGCATTTTTTGACTGATTTCCCTTCAGTCTTTCAGATAAAATTACAGTAAATGCTGTATTTTCCACACCAAAAGAAACACATGTAATTCCCATGTGCAAAGTCACGAGTTTTTACTGTAAAAACACGTTCAGCAAACATGTTTGTGTGGAAAACAGGATTTTTTCTGAACTGCGATCAGAGAGGCCTTTATGTTTTTAAATCACATTTAAGCTCACCTCTCTGCTGCACACGACTTATTTTATTCTTTTATCTTTATTTTTTTTAACTTTACAGTTTCATTCTGCATATCTCGTAAGGTTGTAATTTTATGAAGATCAAAAAACATACTTATAGTAAGAAACAAAATCTGCAGTTTCCTTTTTGTTCTTCATATCAATGAGTCTTTAAATTTAAAAAATTAAAGCAAATTTTGGAAAACGGCTGCCAGCTACCACAAGTGTTTGTTTATCTTCGGAAACAGCTGAAATGAATGGAGAAGTCTGACAAATTTAACGTGTTTCTGCTCAGATCTGTTGTGTTAAACGTGCAGATTGAAGTGCTTTGTTTACATCGAGCGCAGACCTGCATTTCGGCGCTGCGCGTCAACACATCTGTAAAACTGAACTCTTTCAAACTGCACCGTTTGTTGCAGTTCAGAGGAAGCTTTTGAACGTTTGGCGTCACAGTTTGCAGCGAGGACCTTCAGTTTGAACTGTTTTGTATAAACCGCTCGTTAACATAAACAGTTTAATAAAGTTTTCTGATTCTGGCTCCTCACGGACATGGAAAACATATTCAGTTCATTCAGATTTGGGGTCGTTTCCTCACGAAACCTTTGTTATTATAGAAAACATGAGCCTGATCGGGCTTTTTAAACATGAGCGACTGTTAAAACGACCATCCAAGGCTAAAAACAGTTTTTTTAATTTGATGAAAGCAAAAAATTTAATCTTCCCTATGAATAGAAACAATTAGGAGACTGTAAAATATGTTATTTTGTTTTTATCTGTAAAAACAAAACCAAGAAGCTGAACGTGGTTCACAGTTAACATCTGGAATATTTCTGTTTATGGGATAGAACATCTGGAATTATTGTCATATCTGAGCACAGAGAAATGGAAAAAGATGAAGATGAAGCCGGCGCTGCTCCGCTGTTTTACAGCTGAGCACGTTCAGAATAATCCAGATTTAAACAGTGATTATGTGAACATTGAGATGCAGTTTTGGGTCCTACGTGCTCATCCCTCCTCCCCATTAGGTCTAATTTGCCTCTGACGTGTTTTAATCAGAAATCTACTTGTCTGAGCAGCTGTTTCATCAGATTTTTCTCAAGAGAAGTAAAAGAAATTACAGCCACGTGACTTTTAAACAGACGGCTGGTTTAGCTGTTCTGACTCATCGATAAGCTTTCAGAAAATTTCTCCTCCTCCTCCTCTTCCTCCTGCCTCTTGTTCATCTGTCGGTTGGTTTCATTAGTTTTACAGCTGACGGACGGAGGAGGTGAATTAAACAGAGCGGAGGCAGAGCGCCGGCTCTCCAGCTGATGCTGATGCTGATGCGGCAGCGGCGGTGGAAGACTAATCCTTGTAATTGTAACATCTAATTACGGCGACACAGGGCTTGGCGGCTGCCTGGCATCTTCACAGTCCACCGGCCTTCTCCTCCTCTGACTGAAACAAGACGAGAACCTGAAAGCTAATGAACGCT
The DNA here is from genome assembly GCF_001649575.2 of Kryptolebias marmoratus. Taxonomy (NCBI): domain Eukaryota; kingdom Metazoa; phylum Chordata; class Actinopteri; order Cyprinodontiformes; family Rivulidae; genus Kryptolebias; species Kryptolebias marmoratus. Next base: position 6,795,178 of record NC_051449.1, on the reverse strand, counting down.
GAGCAAAACGGGTGCGCTCACCACCCCAAGGTCAGGCGGCTGAATGGACTGCAGACGTTATCATCTGACCTCTTTATGGAAAGATTCAGTTGCGTCGGCCGGGCGTCACAAAGGAGAGTAAAGGCTCTTACATAAAAAGAGAAAAAAAACAAAATAGGTAATGAACTTGTACATTTGAGACTCTTTCAGGAACACTGCTCAGGGTTAATTATAAAACACTCCACGAGCTTTTTATTCAGCCCATTGTAACCGCCGACGTGTCTGGCAGCAGATCAGACCTCATTATGAATCATTTCAAACTTTTAGAGGAAATGCGAGGTCACTTCTCATATAAGGATTCAGACTTTTAAATAAAAATAGTGCTGAATATTTAGCGAGGGGACGCTCACTGATGAAGACACGCCGGGCCCATCGCCTCGCTCTCAGCGCCATCTAGTGTTCATGCAGACAGAAAGTTTATGGAAAACGCTGCTCAGTTCAGGAGCTGCCAATGAAACGTAAACAAGGAAGTGAAATCAGATGCCTAAGCTGTTGTGTATAGTCAAACTCAAGGCCCGCGGGCCAGATCGGGCCTTTTAAACATTTTATCTGGCCCCCAAGATAACTTTAATTAGAGCTGGCCCTCCGGTTTGGGTCAGATCGAGACTTTGTTGCTTCTTATTCTGCTTAAAAAAAAACTGATCCTGAAGCCACATGTAAATAGTTTTAATTTCTCAGTAATTTTTAAATTTGGCATTGGGAAAAAAGCATCAAACGGGCCGGATCAAACTGCTGCTTTAAAATATGTTGTCTTCTTCTGTATTTTCTTCTTGTTTTACAGTGAAATGTCAGTCGCTGTATGTTTGGATTGTTGTTGATGAGGGTTTTTTTTTTTGTTATTTTACTGGATTGTGATCAAATGTACTGCCATAAAAGAAGTGGAAGGAGAGCGGGGCGTAAAAAATGTATTTTTAAGTTTGAGCTGCCTTCAATTGTTCTAAATTCTATATATTCTGTAAAAAGGTAATTAGTATTTCTACATGAATAATTAGACACATTACATCTAAGAACAAATTTATGTATTTCTTCAATACTCCTGCTCCTGGTGGAAGGCGGACGTGTTTCTTTTCTCTCTGTCTCCTGGTGCCCCCCTCCCCCCTGTCTTTCCTTTTTCGAAGCCTCTTTTTGCATATTTTCCAAAAATTTAAGGAAAATGGATCTGATCAGCTGGTTTCTCAACGCAATTGATACAATTTCCTCGACTGGGTGAAGGAGAGTCCAGTCTCGGGATATGTCTCGCTGGATATACAGTGGATTCCTGGCAGGAGTGGAAGACTGTGCACCTACCGAC
>NC_051449.1:6790213-6792915 GCF_001649575.2 Kryptolebias marmoratus | reverse complement strand
GTTTAGTAATATCATGTTTTAGTAGTTTAGTTATCCTGTACCTTGTTAGCATTGTCATGTTTTAGCTTAGTTATCTTGTCATGTTCTGTAACTCTGTCTGTAATTTTGTTTCTGTAACTCTGTCTGTAATTTTGTTTCTGTAACTCTGTCTGTAATTTTGTTCTTGTGTTGTAAAGCACTTTGAGTCGCCTCGTGCTGAAAAGTGCTATATAAATAAATGTACCTACCTACCTACCTAAATATTGATGGAGATTGGCCCTCAGCTAGGACCAGGTTTTTATTTTGCCGCCCATCTGCATCTTATCGGGGAATCTTTTCTTTTTTCTACAACGCACAGAGAAGTGCAGCCAGAGCTGAACTTCTCCTTTTGTCTTATTTTCCCAATTCTACTGGAGAGCAAAGGCACTTGACTTGATCTTTATGAAAATAAAAAACTGCTGAAAACAATCTGTGAAAAAAAAAGCAGCAATAACTGAGCAAATAAAAAGGAAAATCACAAACAAAAGGGGTAAATGTGTGGAAAACTATGGAAATATTACTTTCTTTAATATGTTCCTATTACTATACTTTTCTCGTTTCTAGTCTTATTTTTTGCTCTTTTATTCTTTTAGTTGTTTCATTTCGTTCTCCTCTTAAATTCTACATCATACTTTTTTTCCATCCATGCTTCTCAAACCCTTTAGATGAACTACAGCAGTATGCAGTAGGTATTTTAACCACAGAGAGGCACTCAAACGCTACCGGAGCCCTCAGTATCTGTGACCCAAAGCAGATATGATCATGATAAAAAATGAGAGTTGATACAATGATTCGTCTCTGCTCAGATTGTAGCAGCGGAGGCAGAAATGAGAGGCAGGACGCTGAGTTGTTGAAATGTGTGTGTGTGTGTGTGTGTGTGTGTGTGTGTGTGTGTGCACGCTTCATCACCAGCAGGCATCTTCATCGTGAGTTAAGCAGCCGCTGCGTGATGACAGCCACCGTCAGAGCGACTGGATGTTGCTTCTTCCATGTGCCCGAGCTCCTTAAAGTCACCGCGTGGGAAAAACACGTCCGGAGAAATCAAAGCGAGCAAAGCAGTCGACCGAGCCGCCCCCCCCTTCCCCCCTTCCTGGTTATTAAATCCACTCGAGCGTGAGGAGCTGCGGCACCTGCGGCAGGCCCGGTCCACTCAGGACGTGACGGGTTTGAGCCCGACCTTTCCCGTCACGCCACCCCGAGGAAAAACATCACGGAATCTCATCGAGCACAGGCCGCACACACCTGGAGCCTAATCAAATATCAAGTTCATGTTTAAAAGATAAGGCGTTGAGGGCACAATTTCACAGAGGCAGCAGAATAAAGGCAGGGGGAGATGATTTCCAGAGCAGAGGGACACATTACTGTAGGCACGTGCACTTATGGCGCATTGGTAATATACTGGATTTATTGCATGTGTGCGCGTGTGTGTTTACAGGGACGCAGTGGAGCTGCAGTACGCTGGAGGAGGACACGTCTCACCTAAAATCCTCTGCCCGGACACTTGGACTTCACTTCGGGCTGAGGAACGGCAGTCGTGTGGCTGTTTCTCTGGAAGCACATGATTCGTCAGCATGCATAACAACGAGGAGCGCCTCTGTAAGCGGATGCAAATTGAACACATACATATTTGCTGACAGTGGTGGGACTATTTCTGGGATGCACACAAACGCAGCTCAATAGCTGTGAATCGTTGTTCTTATTGCTAATTAAGCCATGCGGTCCTGTTGACGCACCACCACTAACAACAGCAGAAACATGCGTCCAGCGATTAGCTAGATTAGCTATCTAGCCTTAACTTTACGCTTTTAGGCACAGAGCTAAAAGCTAGCAGCCTGTTAGCTTAGCTTTGCATAACGTTTCTCCAGTGTTGATGCTAAGCTAGATCAGAAAGAATTAAAGTTATGGTTTCATTTGACTAGGAAATACAGAATAAACGTGAATTTGTGCTAACCCTGGTCTGTAGTTAGCCAGGTTTACGGAAACCTGCAGACTGAAGTTCTCTAATTAGCACCCTGTACGTCGTTCAGCTGTTTTCACACAGAGAGCTGTTAAAACAGCCAACTTTAGTTATTGTTCCTCTTCGCTGTAAGTCAGACTTCTTGGAGACACAGCTGCTTGCCTGCATGTAACCCCACAGCTGACATTTATAAAGAAACAGAAACACAGACACAACGTTTCCATTAAGCAGCAGCAACAGCAGACATTTTGCTAACTGCCTTTTTCTGAACGTGCTGGCCGCCCTCATTATTTATGCTGTGAAGCACTTCGGCTGCAAACTGCTGTAAAGAATAGTCTAAAATATTAAAGGGAATGTTTTACTTTTCATAGTTGTGTATTTAAACGCTGCAGTCGTCTAAATAAATACTTTAAACACAGCTATGTTGCTTCATCACAGTTTGCTAATCATAGCTGCGGCTTTCTGCGACAAAATTTTGTTTTATGTATGAATAAAACTGCCAACTTATGTATGAATAAAACTGACTTAAGGCCTGGAGGTGGGGCACGTTGGCGAGCACCTGGTGGCCGGGCTTTCACCCATGGAGCCCGGCCGGGCACAGCCCGAAGAGGATACGTGGGTCCCCCTTCCCATGGGCTCACCACCTATGGGAGGGGTCAAAGGGGTCGGGTGCAATGTGGGATGGGTAGTGGCCGAAGGCGGGGACCTTGGCGGTCTGATCCTCGGC
>NC_051449.1:6659267-6787253 GCF_001649575.2 Kryptolebias marmoratus | reverse complement strand
CCTTGGGATTCCCCCGGAGGAGCTGGCCCAAGTGGCTGGGGAGAGGGAAGTCTGGGTCTCCCTGCTTAGGCTGCTGCCCCCGCGACCCGACCCCGGATAAGCGGAAGAGAATGGATGGATGGATGGATAAAACTGACTTAAATATGCCACCTGCCCACACTGTTTGATAGTAAAGGCTTTAACAGAATAAAAATGGAGAATTAAACAGTCAGAAACACCAGCTTAGTGTTTGTCATGTTTGAAGCAGAAAGAATCGAAGCCAGACCTGTAAACACCGACTGGTTTTTACATCCGGCGCCCAAAATCTGCCACCAGGATCGCTTTTCTCTACGTTAAAGGGACAGTCCGGTCAGTTTTAAAGTGATGTTCTGTTAAATAATTATTAATAGCGTCCTATCAGCCGTGGCATCTTTCATCCAGGCTAGGCTAACGGCTCGTGCAAGTTTTTTTTTGTCGTTTTTCAGACAGTCAGGAAATGTTCCAGGTGAACGCTCACGCTTCCTAAGGCGCGTAATCATTTATAATCTTGAAACAGAACTACCCTTTGCAGTTCTACCATTAATTTCAGACAAAAAAACAAAAAACAAAAAAGAAATGCATGAAACTGGGCAAATTCAAGGTGGAATCACAGACGTGACCCCGCAGAGCTCTCATTCATATTTAATGATGGAGCCGGGATGGGAGAGGAGTTTTATTTTCCACAGAGAGGCTCTGAACAAATCAATAAGCAATAAGAGAAAGATTTACTGAGATCTATCAAATTTATAACAAACTTCTGAACCCCCGCGTGGCCCGTACACCCTCTGCGTTTTACCGCCATGTTGTTGACCGCCTGTCGCCTCGCCGTCTTTCTCCTCGCCTCCTGAGTTATATGTGGCGCCTTTAATTCTTTCTTCAGTTCCCGGCAAATGAAGCTCGATTGATTAAATCATTCGGCGGTGATTACCGGACCAGGTTTAGGTTGCAGGCAGACATGTGGCAGAATGAAAAGAAGGAGCCAGACGTGCCTCCACGTCTTTGGGAAATATTAAAAAGGGGAAGTTGAGCCTCCGTAAGCCGTTCAGGCTCCAGGAGGATCAAACGTCAAAGTTGAAGGTCTGAATAAAATCCCCCCAATTTTAAAACTTTTTTCCATTCAGATTTATGAAATTATCTTTGTTATCAGAACTGACCTCAGTTTTATAACGCTTCTCTTGTTTTTACTGAATCTTGTGGAATCAGATTCGACTGGCTTTGCTGAACGTTGGGCTTTAATTTTTGTCATGAGGTTTGGTGATTTTTATTTAAGCCCAAATAAGAGATAAATGTTTCTCTGTATTGCAATACCAGCCTGTAAAGCCATTATATCAACCAAACTTAGCTAGATGGAAAAAATGGTTCGTTTACAACAACTGCAAGACAACATAAAAAACAAATCCGATGTGATGTCATTATTTATTGTACCTCTGTGGTGGTTTAAAACTGTTGAACTAATTAGATAATTTTACACTTCCTCCGGGAGGTAAAAGATACAAACTCTTACTGGAAAATTAGTCACCGACAATGGGAAAATAAAAAAACAAAACAAATCCACTCAAAAACATAAAAAGACTTAATGGAGATGGTTAAAACGGTTCACAAAGACTAGAAAAATATGATCACAACAAAACATTTCTAATATATAATACAAAAATATATGTATGTAAAAATAACACAGTTACTCTGGGGAAAAAAACAGACGTAAAATGACTTAAAGAAAAGGTGTAATAACTACAGAGATGTGACAACATGATCAGAAAAGAGAACAAAAGTACCACCAACGGTACAAAAATACACCCGCAAGAAAACTGTCAGAGTAACTCAAATCTGAAGCATGAATTCCCTCACACAACAACCCACAGACAAGGTATTCACAAAGAGTTCACCTATGATCTTGACCTCTGACCCTACAACCTTGAAATCAATAGGTATCATCCCTGACCCATGAGATGTCCAGCTGTGCAGTTTGACATTCATATGTCAAAGGGTTATCAATCAAGAGCTCAGACACGAAATTGTCCACAGACAAACAACCTGGGAATATAAAAACAGACACACAAAGTAGCACACAATGACCGCACAAAAGTATAGAAACATGTATGTAGATGTAGGAGTCACTGAGGGCCTTTAACAGAACTGCATCCAGAGCCCTGCTGCCTAATAATCTAACTACGATGAGTTTGTTTCTGTAGTTTGATTCAGTATAAGATCGGTCTGATAATCAGAACTGATGTTAGACAATAATCTAATTTAATTACAATCCCCTCAGAGCAGGAGCCATGACTGCGTGGGAGTTTCAGCCCACACTGCAGATGGTAGTTTCTTACTGAAATGTAAACTGTCAGCGTTCGCGCTGCAGTCGTCTCGCTCCTCTTTCTTCTTTGGCTTTTCTTTTCTGACATGTAACCACTTCTGAATACTTTGTGTATTTTAACAATTCAAACATCAAGCTCATTCAGGACATTCTGGGTCTGACTTCCTGTTTTTGTAACTTCTATACTTTTCAAAATATTTACCTTTGTTTCCATTAGGATCTCTAATTCCTTCACAGAAGTTTTTCTCTTTGAAATCTGCTTCAGTAATCTCTGTTTCTGTCTCACGTTTTGCCATTTCAAGCTAGTGTTTTGCTAATTTTAGCTGAATGTTTTAGTTGCTTCACTTAGCTTTTAGGTAATGATTTGTTATTTTTAGCTTTTATATATTTGCCAGTTTTTTGCTACTTCTAGCTAGCATTGTGCTACTTTTAGCTTTTTGCTAGGATTCTGCTACGTTAAGCTTTAAACTAGTGTTTTGTTACTTTTAATTGTTGTTCTTTTTAGCCTTTAGGTACCATTTTCCTCCTTTTAGCTAGTGTTCTGCTTCTTTAAGCTTCTTCAGCCGCTCAGCACCCACCCCTCTCCAGCGAGCCCGTTTTCCTACCCAGAGACTGTCCCGCGATGACTCTGGCGTTCTCCCCGGCCACGGCGGCCCGAGCATTCCTCTCGCTGGCGTACTGAACGAAGGCGTAGCCTTTGTGCACGGAGCAGCCCACGATCTTCCCGTACTTGGCAAAGATGGCCTCGATGTCGGCCTTGGTGACCACGGCCGTGTTCAGGTTCCCGATGAAGACTCTGGAGTTGAGGGAGCGCGGGTCATTCTTGTTGGTCACGTTGCTGGTCAGGGTCTTCCCAGTCATCCTACAGTCCTGGAGCTGCGCCTGCTGGGAAATGCAGACCAACACAAAGGTTACCAGTTTATTCATCTGTCTGTTGGTGATTCCAGTGATTAGGTCAGCTCTTTGGGTTTTAAAATAACAGATAAGTAAACGGAACTAAGAGGAACTAAGAACTAAGAACTTAAACCACACCTTTAACTGGGCAGAAAATAAAGACAAAAATATAAAATCCAGTTCTCTCCAAACAAGAAGAAACATTTATGAGTTTCCTCACAAAAATCTAATCTAGCTGTCTTCATTGTAGGCGTATAACCAAAAAATCCTTTTTCTTTTATTGATTAGACTGGGGGGTTCTTTCATAATTAAAATACAGAATACACAAATAAAGCAGAAGAAAAGGGTAAAAATTAAATGCATTTTAAAGGAGGCTGGCTTTGTGCTTTTCCTTGAAAAGTGACTCAAATCACTTAAATAAAAAATAACCCCCAGTTTTGGGTTAATGTGGAACATGCAGAAATGTAATTTATTTACAGAATACTAAAAGCAACTAAGTGCAGGAAAAACACAACACTTATGAGGCTGTAATAAGTGGTCCCTTTAATTTATTCCCAAGCTTTCCTGTTTCCTGACGTAATCAGTCGAGCACCTTTTTTATTCCTCGTGACCCATTACGCTGGCTGTGCGCGTTTTCTGATCTAATTGTTTGTTTGCGCAGAGGCTGAATAGATTGTTGTTGTGGGGGAGATGGAAGGGGGGGTGAGAGACAACCTCTGACTCGAAGACAAACTGAGACTCAGACGTGTGAATCTGAGAAATCTCACAGTGTCGACCAGCTGGAGTCTCACGTCTGGAAATAACCCACCGCACCTACGTCACACTTCTCGCTCGTCATCCAGTTACAGCAAGTTTGTTTTTTTATTTAACCTTCATTTTACCACTAAGAGCAGTTTCTTCTTTCCAGCGCCGGCCGGAACTTTGAACTTTGGGAAGTTTTAACACAACGGTGGATAAATATATAACGTCTGCAGTAAGTTCTGGGTCCACAGGGTCTCCTCTCAGGTCTGGAGGCGTTCGGGGGGTATCCTGACGAGATCTCCGATGTGGGCGGAGGAGTGCTGGCTCTCCTTGTAGCTGCCCCTCAGATGATGAAGCCCCTCACCTCACCTCTGTGGCCGAGCTCAGCCACCCTACAGACGATTCAAAAGAACCGACTGGAACGTAGGCAGACCAGAACACCAGGAGCTCCACCTTTTGGACTCAGCTCCTTCTTCTCTACGACAGACCGGAGCACCGCCCACCATCTCTGGCTCCGACCCACCATCACACGTCAACAGGACTCCCAGATGAACTCCTCCACTTCAGAACCATGGCCTGCCTCGATCTTAGAAGACACGACTCGGCTCGGGAAGAGCCACCTGCGTCGACGCGGTCTTTTTAAGTCCACAGGTTTCTAAGGGTTGTATTTTCTAACAACCTCCAGCTGCTTTTCAGCGGAGCAGCCAAAGCAAAATGGCTCCATTAAAGCTCAACGGCTTCTCCGCATAAACAGCTTCTGACCAATCACACGACACTTGGCGCAAACCCCTGTGAGAAACAGTTCGGCCAGGGTCTTGTGTCCCGAAGCTGCTACGAGAACAAAATGGCCTCTCATGCAGGACGACGACAGCGGTCACGATCTGAAGACTCCAACAGAACCCCATCAGCCCTGAGGTTCCAACCCTCCTCTCCACGAGTCCACCTTAAGGTCCATGAAGGACACAGACATGACGGGAGACGAGGGACGGTCCTGGTTGAGTCCTATCTGGATGCAGCTCCTGCTCTGATTAAACAGAAGTGATGGGGTTTTTTTTTTCCTTTTTTTATGCCAGAAATTTTTTTTTCTGGTTGCTAAACAATGGAGCCTTTCATGGCCTCGTTCGATGCTAACTCGCGTCTGGGGGTGTTTCAGGTGGATTTTGTGTCTTTCAGATAACGTTTTAGACTAAAATAAGCCAACCTACTTCAGGAGGAGCTGCTTATTTCACTCAGAGAGGTGGAACGGTTTAACCTAAAACACAAATAAACCCGTTTCTACAATTATTTCAGAACGTGATTAAAAACAACAAAAAGATCTGCAGAGTTAAATCATATAGCATGGAGGGCGACATCCATTCCTTCATTTATTTCGATTCCTTTTCTTTTCTTTAATTCCACTTTCTCCACAGCTGGTCAGAGAACATTTTAATTGTCGTAATTTTCTAAAACTGCCCCAAATGATCAGCTCAGTGATGCATTTTAATCACTGATTAGGTCCTTTTCTTCTGACGCTCTCTGAACAGGAAGAACATATAGAAAGGAAAAAAAAAAGAGAGGATGGAGGAAATTAGAGCCAAGTATTTTCTAAATATATGCCTCCACGTTTCTGAAGAGGAAGGAGCGAGCATGCAGAATCAGATTTACCTTAAACACCGTCACACACACTCACACACTCTCTGCAGTCGCAGTTTTCCCCCCTTCCTGCCTCTCATCTTTACCTCCATCCTTCGCCTCCACCCACACCTAATCCACTTTAACTCCCCCCCCCCACCCCCCCTCTCTCTTTAAAAAAAAATCTCTCCTTTCAAGACCCAGAAGGGAGGATAATTGAGCCGCTGCTCGTCTCAGAACGCAGTGACGCTGTTATTAAGTTTTGAGGAGTTAACCGCCTTAATGAGCAGCTGAGCAAAGTGAGGAACGGTCGATGGAGTCCGACCCCGCCCCCCGACGGAACCCACGAGGACCTGACGGCGCTCCGGACCTCCTCTGTGAAGGAAAGGGGGAGGCAGCTGACTCAGCAGGCGGGAGAACTTCCGGCGCAGATTTCACTGGAGAAAAAGGTGAGTTTTCTGGTTTCAGAGGTGGAACATGTTGGCCTCTGTTCATTAAGCACCATTTAAACAGTTGATGGGTCAGGTGGAGTGCTGCTGTAGTCAGGAGGAGGACGACTCAGACTCCTGACGTCTCATTAACAGGAAACAGAACCAGAAACAGTCTGATTGTTTGTGTCAGAGTCACAAGTTCAGCCTTCATTACAACACGTTCGCCAACAAATGAGTCTGAATACCAAGAGATAAAACATCTACAACTGATTACCCCAATTCAAGATGGCTGCCACAACCAACCTATCTCAGAAACCATAAAAATGGCTGAAACTGCTAGGGCTTTATTTCAAACTTTTTACATTTTTTAATTTATTTTTTGTAGTATTTTTGAATTGTCCCACAGCTGAGCAGCAGGTTGTGATCACTAACTCCTCTCCTGAGGTCTGCTGGGTTCAAAGGTCACCCTCTCTGCCTCGCAGTCCCACCAAGCAGCCAATCAGAGCTCTCACAGCGCCCGCATTCAGGGCTCCTGATGTTCCCGATGTCCATGATGTTCCTGATACTCCTGATGTTGCATGCTCCTGAATTTTGCTGATTTTTCTGATGTTTACGATGTCCCTGATACTCTCGATGCTCCTGATGTTCCCGATGCTCCTGATGTTCCCGATGCCCCTGATGTTCCCAATGCTCCTGATGCTCCTGATGTTCCTGATGCTCTTCATGTTCCTGATATTCCCGATTCTTCCGATGTTACTGATGCTCCTGATGTTCATGATGTCCCTGATACTCTCGATGCTCCTGATGTTCCTGACGTTCCTGATGCTTTTCATGTTCCTGATGCTCCTGATGTTCCTGATAATCCCATTGCTCCTGATTCTCCTGGTATTCCTGATGCTCCCGATGCTCCTGATGCTCTTCATGTTCCTGATTCTCCTGATGTTCCTGATGCTCCTGATGCTCTTTATGTTCCTGATGCTCCAGATGCTCCTGAATGATCCGTGTCTGTGTTTGTTCTCTCAGCTGATGATGAAGTGATGAAGGTTTGTGCAGACGTCTGAACTCCCTCCGCTCTTCATCATTAGATCTCTTTCTCTCTCTCTCTGTCTTTTCTTTAACAGACTCTGCAGCGTGCGGTCGTTCTTGGAGCGAGAGATGAAGCTGCTTACGTTCCTTTTGTTTCTGTCTTCCTTCTGCCAAGGACAGAGCCGCAGCAGACATGATCTCCACATGTTTGTTTGTACAGAAATCTATAAAAATAAACCAGCTTCAGTAACGTCTCCCAAAGGAGCAGCAAAGAAAAGGCTTTAAAAACACATATATGCTGCACACAGCCTTTAAATCTATTAAATTAGTTGTTTGTGATCTTAGTTTTAGTTTCACCTTCAGCTGATACAAGAACACTTCAGATTAATGAGGTTAAACTGGGAAAGTACTGTAACTCGTACAGATTATTCCAATGATGTGCCTTCAGAAGGAAATGAAAAGGGGGTGAATACATATGCACACACCACTTCACGGTTTATACGTTTATAAATTATTTAAAACATGCTTGTTTGCTCCCATTTACCTTCATTAATCTGGATTATTTTTAGAGATTTATTGCTTTCAATCAGTTCTAAATCCAATTAAAACAACAAAGTAGAAAAGAAAAAAAAAACAAGACGATGAGCATTTCTGCCGCAGAGAGGGTCGAGTTTGAAGAACTTTAAGACCATCAGAAATGGTGTCTAAATAAAAAAAATTAAATCTGAAGACAGATTAAAACTTCTGGTAATCCATGTCTGGGTTCTTTGTGACATCATTCCACAGCCTGCAGAAAAGTCAGAGATCAGAGTTTGTAAATGTTGCTAGAGATCAATAAAATGGATCTTTTAGAAGGAGTGAAAAGAAAACGATATCCTGTTTGACATGGCGGAGGCTGTATCATGATGTGGGCTCCAGTCCATCACTCTATAGCCACTTTTACCGCTGCATGGCTGAACTAACAATGCATTCCTTTTCCCAGCGTTCCAGTTGCGACTCAGAAAACTCGTATTAGCTTACAGTGGTGCTCGGTAACCAGCCTAACCAGCACTAACCAGTAGTTAATCACTTTAAGTGGCTGGAAGGAACTATGCCTGGATTAGAGCTGAACGCTGACAGGAAGGAAAATAAAGAGTTGGTCTCTGCAGCTGAAACATCTTTTCATGCTCGAGTCGGCCATGTTGGGTCTGGACAGGAGTCTCCGACTTTAGGGGGGCGTTCCAGTTGTTTGTTTCCGACCTGAACTCTACTGGTGCTGCAATCGCCAGCTCATTCGTGACTTCTTGAATCGACGAGAACAAGCTGACATTTCCACGCTCTCGGAGTCGGCGTGCAACAAGAAGTGCAGCTTCTGCCAAGCGGGAATGCATCTTCCAGATCTTTTCAGAATCAAATCTGGTTTCAGTCGACGGCGCTTCTGCCTCGAAAACCCTCCAACGTAAATGGGTTTCTGCCTGAAGAAGCCTCGGCCCTTTTCCTTTCTACACGCACCTTCAAACCTGCGACATAATGTAAAGTTTCTATGAGCGGCTGCAGCAACCATTCAATGGTTCGTGACTCCTTTTAGGGAAAAGGCAGAATCCTCATAAAATACGAGAGGCTAACCTGGAGGAAATCTGCCTCACGTGTTGCATTTCGGCTCCTGTTTGGTTATTTTCTTCTAAGATGAAGATTGTGTCTTCTTCATGCTCCTGTCACGCAGCTGTCTTTTATCATTTCCTAACAAAGAGAAACTGTCGCGTGAAGGAGAGCAGCCAGTTAGGCGAGCTTCACTTTAATTAAGCGACACTAAGACGAAGCACACCGAGTCCTGAGTTTAACGTCTGGGAAAAAAAGGGACGAAAACGGAATCAGGAGAGTCAGGCTCACACACAAAAAGATGGCTCCGGACGTCAGCTCCACAGAAACAAGACAGACAGAAACAAGTCTCTCTGCCGGACACTTCGAACCCAGTTCAAGATGGCTGAATAACGTCAGGCAACAGAAAGAAAACAGATCATGTAACGTCTTTGTTTCAAACTTCGACATGCGCCTTTAAAAGGCTGCGTGGGCAGATAGTGTGTGGTCTGTAAACTGGTCAAACGTGGATCCAGTGGCTGGAAATGACGAGTCACGAGTCGTCCGAGGCCTGCTGAGTATGAAGGTATTTACAGCTTCTCCAGCTCCAGGATCACTTCAGGATAATCTGGTCAATTATTGCCCTCAATTACACGTTTGTAATGAGACTGATCAAAGGAGGAGGAAAGCGTGAGTCTTGTAGCTCATTCCACACACACACGCAAATAGTCTTCAAAGATGATTCTGTTACAATATTCATGAGTGTATAAGGAGCTCAAAGCAGCAGCGCTGCCAGCAGAGGCTCGTCCGAAGCCTCAAAACACTCCGAGTTCAGCGCAGGAGGAGGAGAGACGCTGCGGCTGAGGGAATGCTTATCACCCGCCGCCGTTCGCGCCTCGGCTTTAGACTGGACAATGGTGCATAGAGATCTTGAAAGTGACGTTTTGTGTTGTCTCAGGATTCCTCGCCCCCCGAGCGCGGTTTGTAAACTTAGCCGAACCGAAGCCATTTTTGTCGTGTTTGTTGTCGTCGTCTCGCTGCGGCAGCCATCTGTGGTGAAACTTTCACTCGGATCTGGCCTCTGCTTCATGAGATATTCTGCTAACGGTACAAAAACACACACGCCTCGCGGCGGGCGATCATGGATGCTAAATAACGTCTTGGTGCGCCAGCGGAGCAGGGAGCACACGGCTTTCTCTGCTCTTGTTGTTTTAGCTCTAAAAAAACAAAAAAAAAGGCTTTTATTAAAACATGGCAGCGAGCGCCTGACAGTGATGATTCTTTTTTCTCTTTCTCTGACACATCTACGGCTTCCTCCTGCGCGGCAAAGGTTCTGAGTTTAAGTATTTCATGGATCCACTTTGGTTCTTTTCCCGTCGGCTGTCAGAGGCTTCAGAGTCTGAATCCTCGGGAGATGAAGAAGCAAAGAAGCGGTGAGAGGAATCATTTCAGCGCTTCCTGTCTGCCTCGCTCGCTCTCTGATCTCTCCTCCGGCTCTGGCTCGCGCAGGAGGAGAAGAAGAGGAACAGATGAGGGCAGCTCAAACGCGCCGGTGTGTATGCACTGCAGCGTTTCAGCTTCGGCCTGCTGACGGACAGAAACAACAAACTTCAGCTGCCGCCAGCGGAGAAACAACAGATCAGAACGTCTTGGTCCAAAACAGGACCAAGATTCTTATTTTCTTTAAAAGGTGTTAGAGTATGAGGCGTGAATGACTCTCAGCTACTACCACACCAAATCTTAGCTCGATATCTGCAAAACTGACTGAGTTACAGTCAGTTTTGTGTTGGCTTATGCTGATTAGCTGTGGCGGCCATCTTAAATTGGATTAACTCCAAAATTTGATCAGTTGTAGGTCCACAACCGGTGATCACTTTCTGAGAGTTTCCTTAAAATCCATCCACTGGCTCGTGAGATATTTTGCTAACAGACAGAGTTGACGCCAACAGTTACTGCTCAAAAAAAAAAACACGCAGCTGTTTTTTTGGCAATAACGAAATCTTTTCTGGTCTCTGCAAAACGGCCTGTTTCAAAAAAACTCAGGATTGTTGCGTCACAATCCCCGTTACCTAGCAACCCAAGTGGAGCTCCGCCCACTTCATTGCAAGAAGATCATTCTGTTTGTTCTGCTGGTTTTTCCTTTTGAACAATGTCTGCTGGAAAAAGGAACATGTTCTGTTGTCGGCTGCAGTACAGAATGTGTTCATGTTCTCCCAGTCATGGAGAACAGAGCTGCGTGGCGTCGTTTCAGTTTTCATGGCGGCGTCCTCACAATGTCGCCAAAGAAAGTCGTAGTTTGAGCAGCTCAGCTTGTAACAGTCATTATGCTGTTTGGTTCCTAGAGATGAGTAGGTATCACCACAAGGGGGCGCCTACTCCCTTTGTTGTACTATTGTACAGAAGAAGAACTAGTTTTCCGTTTTGTTGTAGAAGAGAAGATAGGTGATGATGAGGTGCAGAGCGGTAAACTAACGTTACTTTTCTCATGTATGGAAATATAATGCTCCGTACCGTGGAGATCTGGCTTTACGTGGACGAAGTTAAATAAATCGAAAGTGTGGAATACTTCAAAAGTGCGTCCTGCTGTTTTGGGTTAGAGTGGCTAACGGCCGCTGCTAACTCCTTCTCCAACCTCTCGCCGCACCGTCACAAGCTGTCCCAGAAACACGTCTCTGTTAAAGTCACGGCAGGATTGTCTAAACTAATGTTAGAACTCTGTTAATAAAGGGGAGAAAAGTTGGAAAAATAAAATAAAATAAAACTGATCTTCACCAGGCGGCTGTCCGGACACTTTTCAGGTTCGGATCTGCTGATCGCCGGTGTCCCGAAGTCTGAATCCTTAGAGTTTGAATTAACAATGATATAAATGTACGTCAGATCCGCAGCGTTTAATCCTTCAGAGAGACGGGACACTGAATTGGGGGGGCGTGGCCAACTGTAACTAATTTGCATAAAAGTGAAGTAGTCCTAAAACTGCTAAAACAGGCAGAACTGATCAGGAGATGATTTTGTGGATTAAATGTAATGAAGATGTTTCGTAGCCCACAGACCTATCCTGACTTGTTGAAGGAAGCATAATAAGTCCCCTTTAAAAAAAAAAACAGATGCATTTCGAGCGTGGAGTGAAAACATTCAAATGAATTGAAACGGTGAAGCTGTTTGGATGTTTAGGAGCGAGCAAAGGAGGCTGTGGGGTTAGAACGCCATCAGTGCCCTTTAAGAAAAGCACTTTCTTACCCTTAGTCATTTTTCTTCCAGCCATAAATTACTCGACTATTACCCCAATAGCCGCAGCTTTTGCTGAGTCATTCAAAGACCCCAATTAGCAGTTACGAGCTTAATGAATAGAGGTCCTCGCCGGGCCGCAGGAATCTCATCGCTCCTGCAGGACGGCTGCAGAAATAACACAGGATTCCAGAGATGACAAGGATAACGAGCTTCCTGCCCCTCAGCTCCAAGGCAGCTGCCGAGGCTGCCCCTCACTTCCCATTCCCTCCTCTGTGATACCTGCCTGAGTGGGAGCTGAGGAGGGAGGCCGGGGGGGGGGAACAAAGGGAGGCGAGAGAGACGATTTCAACGCCAATCATCTTCAAGGAGCTTAAAACCGGGCCTCCGAGCGGAATATCAAAGACTGGAAACCGCAGGCGGACATGATGCAGTACGTATTCCCGCTCCATCATCCCGGAATCGTTCTCATGTTCTTCATACATTTAATGAAGTGACTTTTTCCACGCTGGCTCCAGCTTCCATGGCGTTCCTGGTCTGGGAACGTTTATGGAGGCTCCCTGAAGCACGAAGACAATCGCTCGCCTGAAACCGGCTGCGCCGTAATCGGATTGGAGGAGCTGATAGCCTGGAAGATAAAACCCCCAATGTGACCCACACACACACACACACAGAGAAGGTGAGATGGGATGAAGTCGTATCTCTGGAAGGCGCTTTACCTCGCCTCCAACAATAATCGGAGAGCTGATTATCTGTGAAATGGAAGCGCTCTCGCTGCATCCCTGAGCGCCGCGGCTCGGGGCCCCTTCGGTTCCAGAGGAGTCGGCTCTTCGGAGCGAAGCCTTGTTTTTAACCTCCTGAGCATTCCTAACAACGGCTCTCCTCCACCTGCTGCCCTTCCATAGGTCCGTCGTTGGGAACGCCCGGCGTGCTTTCTCATGTCTCTCGGCACGGACATATTTCTTCATTTTCCCTAACAAAATAGAGCCTTTGCTCCGCCACTCCGGAGGAACTGGGCTGCTGGGAGTTGGGAATAATCAGCCGATAACGAAACAAACGGGCGGCGAGCTGCACCTCTGATCTGAAGCCCGGCAGGTCAAAGGTGAGGCGTGCAGAGAGGAGCAACAGAAGGCCGAGCTGCTCGTGTTTGAAACGCAGCCTCCGTAGGATGATGACTAAGAGCTGATGCTGATTTCATTTGAGGACCAATTTGCAATTTAGATGGGAAAGTGAATATCGCAGCTCCTTGTTCCAGTTTTCTTGGTTGAAAGTATCAAACGGCTCCTGGAGGCGCAGTGACAGCCGTGTCACAAACACTAAATAATACGCATTTTCATGCAAATGTACACCCACTAAGAAGGAGCCAATAAATTTTTTTTTAAAAAAACAAGCAAAAACTCAAAGGCAGGCAGGCGGTTTGGTCCACTGGCTTCCAAGTTTCTATATTTATTTCATAAAATGCTCCCAAAGGAAAACCAAACCCAATAGTCACGGAATGAAGCGTCCGTTAGAAAAGTTCAAGGTGTTTCTTTTCCTTTTTGTTTCAGAGCTTCATGAGCTGAAGGACGGATCAGAGTTATCCTGAAAATGACACGTTAGACTCCCACCGGTTATTGGAAAGTTAAAGGTAATGATTGTTTAAAGTTTTGTCCTCGCCACTCAGTTCACAGACGGATTCTAAAGAGCCGAAGGGTAGCTGAAAGTCGTTAAATCAGGAAACGGCCCGAGGAAAAACTTTATTCAGCTGGAGTCGTTAAACAGCATTTACTGCTTTAATATCTAACATTCCTGCTCCGAAACCACTCAGCATGCTTAGTTTGACTCTTTAAAAGGAGCTAAAACCATTTCAGTCAGTCCTCAGTCCTGGCTGGTGATGTAGAAGGGGGCGGGGCCAGGTTACTGTCAGTGTTTAACAGGGGAAATGGAAGCAGAAGGAGAAGCAAGTTCTGTTAAAAAGAGGACTGCTTTGAAAAAATGTGTCAGGATTTGGGTTTTGTTTGACTTCTTTAATTTTTGTTCTTTGGTTCCTGTGTTTAGTTTTGTTGTTTTGCTTCCTGTCATCGTTCACACGTCCTCAGCCAATCACATGTCCCAGCCACGCCCATCTTCACCTGCCCCAGCTTAGTAATCACTCACCTGTGCCCACTACTCCTAATTACCTTTAAAACCCGGTCACGTTCCACTTACTGACTGGTTCATGTGTCGCTTCCATGTACCGTCTGGTTTCCCTCGTGTTCCAGCAATCCTGGTTTGTAAGTTTTATTATTTAGTTTTGGCTGCTGCCTTGTCAGCCCTTTGTTTTTTGTTTTTTTTAATGAGTCTGCACTCTGGGTACCTGTCCTTCCACCCTGACAACATGAATTTGTTTTTCTTTTCACCAGAGGAGCCCCTGAGCTTTACGATGATGTTGCAGTCTGGATCTCTGGATGGGTCCGGACGCTAACTGCTCAGTCAGTCTCCAGACTTTGGGTCGTAATTTTCACCAGCAGCTGAACTAACCACATCCATCCTCCAGGAAGCTGAAGAACAACTCAG
The DNA here is from genome assembly GCF_001649575.2 of Kryptolebias marmoratus. Lineage (NCBI taxonomy): Eukaryota > Metazoa > Chordata > Actinopteri > Cyprinodontiformes > Rivulidae > Kryptolebias > Kryptolebias marmoratus. Next base: position 6,772,901 of record NC_051449.1, on the reverse strand, counting down.
CTGCTGGAAGTTTTGGGTCAGTTTTCACAAATAATTACCACAAACTGACCCATTTCACCCCTCCCACACCATCCGTATTTACTCCTTCCTGCCTTGTTGGTGTTCCTGTGTTCGGCTCTCCATGCATCCCACTTCTGTGATGACGGAAAATCCCAAAGAAACCCAGAGTCTCAATTCTTTTCCTTTCCTGTATTAATAATTTCAAATTAAAGGGGATGTTTTAAAACGCAAGCAGCTTTTATGACTTCGCTTTGATTCATGTTAGCTTCAGGACACTTCTCCATTTCCCCTTTTAAATCCATCCACTGGTTCGTGAGAAGTTCTAAAGCTGACCCAAACGTGGCCCTCCCCACCTCCTACAGTCGTTAGGAGCCAACCTTCCGATCTACAAAGATCCCCGGCTGATGGGTCCTAATAGTAACTGAATCTAAAACATGTTTTAAGCAGGTCTTTGTCAGAAGAACTGTCACTTTTTCTCCTCTTGCTTTGTGAGTTGAAACAAATTGAACTTTTTGTTCAAACTCAGCTGAGAAGGTTTTGTTCTCGTCTGTACAAAGCTACAGTTTCAGCTTTGATTATAAAACTTGTTTTTATTCTCTTCACTGTTTCTGTCCTTTGAAAATCGCTCCGGGATTAATCCTTTAATTCGTGTTTTTACTGTATTTTCTGATTAAAGTCCTCCGCATGAACACAACCGGAACGAAAGACAAAGGCGGGTGATCATGTTTCTGCTTGTGCCTGCATTCATTCTGTCTATAATTTAATAAATTCTGCAAATATTGGCCTAACATCTGGTACGGTAGTAGCTGAGACTGACCCCCAACACGTTTTCTGAGTGCTCACAGATCGCACAAGATCTATGTATCAATTCTGCTATTATTTATTTGGATATAAATGTTTGTCTGTTAGCAAAATATCTCATGAACCACTTGACAGGTTTACATAAAACTATCAGGAAGTAATCGTGGGATGTACATCTACAACTGATTAACTTTAGGAGCCAACCCGATTTAAAATGGCGGCCACAGCCAACTGACCTCAGAAAACTTAGAATCGCTATAAATGAGCCGATTTTACAGCTGTTGAGCTGAAATTCAATGTGGTAGTAGCTGAGAGTCACTTACAACACATGCTGGTTGGGTTGCTCATTTTGGTAGACATTTGCTTCAAACTTGAGCATTAGCTGTCGGTGTCAACCCTGTTTGTCTGTTAGCAAAATATCTCATGAACCGCTGGACGGATTTTAATGAAACCTTCAGGAAATGACCCCTCGATGCACATCTACAAGGCATTAACTTTTGGAGTCGAGCAAATTTAAGACGGCTGCCACAGCTCACTCATATTAGCCAATACAAAAATGGCTGTAGCTCAGTTAGTGTTTCAGATACGGAGCTAACATTTGGCGTGGTAGTAGCTGAGAGTTGGAAGACACAGACTTGGAACAGGACGTCTCACGATGTTGAATTGTTTTTCAAAGTTTGACCAAAACGACTTTGAATTCATTGTTTCCCATAAAGGTGCGAGGACAGGATCTAAAGGCCTAACATTCCTGGAGGGAATGCATACTTTCAGTGATCTGTTAGGTGTATGTTTTGTGAATGACTCACAGCTACTACCACACCTAATGTTAGCTCAATCTCTGTGAAAACTGCTTGAGTTAGAGCCATTGTTGTGTATTTTAAAGTTGTTTGACCCGTGGATCGCTCCCTGAGAGTTGCTTCCCGGCTGGATCTGACGGGAGACGGACTCCAAGCGGGTCGGCGATCATCCCGGCCCCTCCAGGACGGGAGACAACTGGACGGAGACAGCCTGCGAGCTGGACTCCGTCCCCTCCCCCTCGCCCATCGATGAGCTTCCTGGCTGCTTTCCTCCACCTCATCCCCAGAGAGAGATAAGGATTGTTTGCGTAGCAGCATATTTCATGCTCACGTACACACACACACACACCCACACACACCTGCTTCCTGACCTGGAGACGCTGTCACACGTCCCTGGCTCCACATGTCTGTCCCCAGAGCCTGACTGGAACTGAAACAGAACTCCGGGTGGAGGATTTTCCCGAGCGGTCGTTTCGGATGAAGCGTGTGGCTGAATCCGACACATTTCCATGAGGTGCTCCTGCTGTACACACTAAAATCCTCCGGGTTGAGCCTCGTTTGTACCCCAGAGCCGGGTCATATTTGGACCTCATCCATGTCTTTGTGGACCTTGCTTTGTGCTCTGGTGGACAGGAAGGGGCCATCCCTAAACTGTTTCCACAAAGTTGGGAGCATGAGCATGCAGTCAGACAAGAACAGTTCTCCTGGCAGCAGAGAAGCGTGATCCGTCCCTCCAGAGGACACGTCTCCACGTCTCTAGAGTCCAGTGGGGCGGTCTTTACTCCACTGGATCTGACGCTTCGCAGCTGATGATGGAAGGCTGGGATGCAGCTGCTGCCATGGAAACCCATTCCATAAAGCTCTACTACTCGTTGTTCTTCAGCTGATCTGAAGACCACAGGTCTACAGCTGCTGACTCTGCAGAACGTTGGTGAGCTTCAACATCCTCTGAGCCCACTCTGTGGTTTTACATGGCCCACCACTTCATGCTGTCATTCCTAGTCACTTCCACTTTGCTATAATTCCACTAACAGTTATTTGTGGAATATTTAGTAGCGAGGAAATTTCCATACTGCATCTATGGCATCATGGCACCACGCTGGAACTCACTGAGCTCCTGAGAGCGACCCATTCTTTCACTAATGTCTGTAGAAGCAGCCTGCGTGCCGACGTGCTTCATCTTATACACCTGTGGTCATGGACGGGATGAACACCTGAATTCAGTGGTTTGGACGGGTGAATACTTTTGGCAGTACATCAAATGGGGCAATTTGGAAGAGTTTACTCCAGTGGATTTCCAGATACACGGAGTGCAGTTGTGAAATGCGGGTCTGCACTCAATGTAAACAAAGGACTCGGCTGATTGGTCTGCATCAGTCTGGCCTCGGGCTGCGCTGGTTGACAAACACGTGACCCGAGCGGACACGATGAGTCACAGCGAGGAAGGTTAGCGGCCATTTATCACCTGGCAACAAGAAAGCTTTGTTTACGAGGGCGCCGCTTGGAAAACTCCATTTTTATTGGACTGGAATGACGTCATCGGGAATTCCAGCGTTATATTTAAAACAGGGAATCCCCCGAGCTGTTATATGAAGGGATTTCCCAGAGAAAACTGGGACGACTTAGCTCTAGATCGCTGGAGCTAACTGCTATTAGCGTTAGCTAGCTAACATCAGCTCATGTTATTTTAGGTAGTAAAACTCACTGTCGATTGCAAACTAAAGTCATTAACAAAGGTTAAATATCTTCTTAAAAGTTGTTTATTTTACCATTTCACTTGTAACATCTTAAAGAGGAGGTCCTGTTAGGTTCGGGTCGGTGAACTTCTGATTCAAAATGGCGGACTGTGACGACCAGAGAGCACTCAGTGTGATGGATCGAACTTTCTGAGCCAATATTTGGTCAAACTAAGCCAGCTGTTTAAAAAAACAGCAGTTTTTAGAGTGTACTCTTGTTTAATTAAAGTGAAATGTCCCTCCTTTTAAAACTAAATAAATTAAACTCTGACTGTGGGACATTTTTCACCTGCAGGTTCAAGCAAGAAGTCAAGGTCGAACTATTAATTAATCTGCTTAACGAGCGGCTGGAGAATCTGTCCTAAAAAGGTCCAGGTCCTGGTCCTGGCTCACTCAGACACAGAACCTTTGAGCAGCCAGTCTAAATTTGTGTCTTTGTGTCCTGATTTAGACTCCAAACCCCATCAGGTTCATGTGAGCAGAGAGGACATCTGAGGTTAAATTGTGTTTTTTTTTTAAATTTATTCATATTTTCTACCTAAGAAATGACATTTATTGACTTATTGGGAGTATTTCCAGATAATAAAAAAGCCTAAAAACCCAGAGATTTTCTGTCACTTTCTCTTTCATTTCTCCACAGAAACAACGTGGGTTAAAGATGAGGGAGCAGGCTAATTAATGGGAACTTCTGCTGTTTTCTAGGTTAAAAAAATAATAATTAATGGAAAATCCAGCTTTCCCAAAGAACCTCAGACAAGAAGCAAACAGTTCAAAACAGAGAAAATACGAAACAAACTCCGACAAAGTTACATCCCTCAGCGATCAGGAGAGCAAAGCCCTCAAAAGGTGAGAATCTAAAGTGGTCTTTTAGTGGTTTTTATTGGGGAAGCTGCAGCTTCCAGCAGAGATCCAACCAGAGCAGGAGGAGGCATGAGGAGGAGGTGAGGAGCGGGAAAGGGGAGAAGAAGGAGCACAAGCTGCGTCAGAAAACAGAGGAGAAAAGAGAAAGAGGCGCAAAAAAAAAATCCCATCTGCGAGAAGCGTCAGAGAGCAGAAACACTCCGCATCCAAGATGTGAGAGGAGAGGAGAGGAGGAGAGGAGGAGCAGCAGGAGGAGCAGGGAGGTAAAAACCGCAGCTTCACAACATGTCAGAGGAAACATGTACTCACCGGGCGGCGGGAAAACGGTTCGGGTCCAAAAGAAGACGGCGGAGGGTCGGTGCCGAGCAGCCCCGTGCTTCACCCAGACTCTGCGCTCCTGACGGGGCTGCGCGCGCGGCCGGGGGCTCGGTCACGTGACGCGGGGCTGGCCGCGGATCCTGGATCAGAGTCCGGGCTGATGGAGGCTGTTCCACCTCGGTCATGGAGGAGGGGGTGGATGGAGGGATGGATGGATGGATGGAGGGGAGGGATGGATGGTGGGATGGATGGATGGGTGGAGTGATGGATGGATGGAGGGATGGATGGTGGGATGGATGGAGGGATGGATGAATGGATGGGCTTTGAAGCACCTTAATAAATGCTGACTCAGCGTTCACACAATAACTGCTGAGTCAGCATTCAGATCTTTATAAAAACATTCTTCTGTTGAAAAGCTGCTTCAACAAACACGCTGTTTGTCTTCTGACACTACAGTTAGCTTTTAGCTGTTGTTCTGCTACTTTTAACTGTTATTCTGCTGCCTTTAGCTTTTAGCTGCTGCTCTGCTGCTTTTAGCTGCTATTCAGCTGCTTGTAGCTTTTAGCTGCTGTTCTGCTGGCTTTAGCTTTTAGCTACTATTCTGCTACTTTTAGCATTTGGCTATGGCTACTGTTTTGCTGACCTTAGCTTCAGCATATATTTTGCTACATTTAGCTACAATTCTGCTGGGAGTTTGTTTTGCTACTTTTAGCTGAAAGTTTGTTAATAGTACATGAATATTGCAAATTTTAACAACGTTTTTGCTAGTTTTAGGTTTAGTATCTGTTTTGTTACTTTTAGCTACTGTTTAGCTCATTTTAGCTACTGTTGTATAAATTCTGCCATATAAATGTTGTATAAATTATTTGGATATAAGTCCGTTTGTTAGCAAAAAATCTCATGAATCACTTGAGAGATTTTAATAAAACTTTCAAGAAATAATAATTGGATGAGTGCTAACTTGCACGGAGATTGGGCCTAACGTTGTTTTCAAAGTTTAATTAAAAAGGCTCTACCTCCATTATTTCTCAACATTAGTTTAAAACATTGACTTGAAAGGCTGCGGGTGATATGCTTTCCTCCCTTTATTCACTCGTTAATGAAACTCGCCGCACCTACAGGTTTTGCATCACTCTGCCGTCCGTGGCCCAAACCGTCTCCCTTCGTCGTCCCCCCCGGGGCTGTTTTGTTCTCCTGATGAAGAAGTCCAAACATGACCGTCCTCCACCCCGGCCTCCTCTCGGTTTCTCATTAAGAGCTGCTTTAAGGCGCAATCAGCCGAGCTTCTACAGGGCCTTATGAGAATATCGGTGATCAATGAGGAAGTCAGCCCCCGCCGTTCTCTAACGCACTTTAAAGCTCGGTTAATGTCTGCAGCCCTCAGGTGAGAAACAATATTGACTGAATGTTTTCCAGATCATTAAGGTAACTCCAGGACATGAAAAGGTGGAGCTTTTTTTCCTTCCTTTTTTTGTCGCAGAGAACTTGTCCTGGTGGTGGTTCTGTGTGATCCAGCTCTGCGAGGCCGACGGCTCCGGGGTTTGACGGGAACTCCAGTCGGTTGTGCTGTCGGAGCCACAGGAGAAGGCTTTGTTGATGGCCATGAGAGTAAAAGGACCTTTAAGGATCAATGACTTCTCCGGGAAGGGGGGGTTGATGAGCAGAGACGGGGGGAGGCAGGGAGGAGGGGGGGGATGCTGTGTTTTCCTTTAACAAAGACAAACGGCATGATGGCTTATGACAGACATCCTGGGAGCTTCATTTATCAGATGGTTTCATGTTGCAGGGAGTCCTGAGCTGCGTGGTTTTCTGCACTAACTGTACCATCGGGGGAAGACGCATTAAGTGTGCACGAGTCAAACAAGCCACACTGGAATATGTCAGGGTTTGAGTAGCTGAGTTATTTTTTTGAGTTAGGTTTATGATTTCTGTATTTCTGCCTTTGCCTGGTTCTCGTGTGTCTGGTTTTATTTTCTCAAGTGTTTCGATGACTTTATTTTGACTCTTGTGGTTTATGTGCTGTTCTTTCCCTGCTGGGTAATCTGCTCCCCTGCACCCTCTGTTTCCTGTGCCCTCTGCTCCACTGTGCCCTCTGCTCCCCTGTTCCCTCTGCTTCCTGTGTCCTCTGCTCCCCTGTGCCCTCTGCTCCCCTGTGCCCTCTGCCTCTGTGCCCTCTGCTTCTTATGCCCTCTGCTTCCTGTGCCATCACTCTCTCTCAGTAGTTTCCATGTCCAGGCTGCCTCAACCTTCCCACACCTGTTCCTTGTTACTAATCAGTTCACCTGTGTCCACTTAATAATCACCCTCTGCCTTTAAAAGCAAACTGAGTCCGAATGAGGACGGGCTGCAGTGCACAAAACGGGAAAGAATTGATTTTTGTGTAAAAATTAATCCATAAAGACACCACCCAGTGATCCCAGTGACAAAGGCAGCAAATTATCTTCCTAATCTAGATTTTAAGTGAGGTTTTCTGACAGGTATATCTTCAGAGATTATCCGTTTCTCTCTGCTAGCTGCTGTAGCGCCGGGAAATCCCTTCGTATAATACTCAGCCGTCATTGAGAAGCTTTGAAAAACATGGCCGGAATCCCTGAAGGCATCACTCCAGGCCGAGAAAAATGGAGCTTACGAACCAGCGTTATCGTAAACAAAACCAGCCGGCGATGAATCGCCAAATCTCAACAAACTATGGATCGCTTCGAAGGATCTTTAGAGACGGAGAGTTTGAAGATAATAATAAATTCACTCTGTGACTCGATGTGCTCAGAGCGACTCGTGTCACGGGTCCAACTATTCAACTGAACCCCCACCCCCCCACCCCCCGAAAAGCACAGAGGAGTGAATGACACGTTTTAGGGGGAGGTTTTGCCAGAAACCTGGGAGCGAACGCCCCCCGGGTCCGGTCTGAACCAAGGAGCTGCGTCTCCATTCATCTGCCTCCCCTACCCACCCTCCCACCCCCAATTCTGGCGCTCTGTGCTGGACTCTGACAATGTCTGGCACGCCGCTCGCCTTCTGCAGCTGATACTTCGGCTGACACTCTGGCTGCTCGGCAGTGGTGCACGTGGTGGTGGTGGTGGTGGTGGTGAGGGGGTGCTTGTGTGTGGCACCCCCCGAAGCACCTGATAAACTGGATTTGCTCCCAACATCGGGCCGAGACACAAGCTCTGGCAGAGCAGAGCTGTAATTATAATGGAAGGGGGGGGGTTAATGGCAAAGGGACTGATGGTTCGCCCACAATGTCCCCTCGTCAAACACAAACAGTGCATTAGCAGCAGGAATGCTCTCTCTCCGCTCTGATTGGAGGCTATTAAATACAATTTAGGATGTGCAGAAATGGAAGTGGAAGCGGGAGGATGAGTGATGCAGCCGTGTGCTCCACAGAAGCTTTGTTCTGCTGCGGAGCTGCCAGCGTAATTCAGGGAGGGGGGGCACAAAAGCATTTTAATGGAGGTAAAATTACAGCTCTGAGGAAACATCTGAGTGCTTTCCTCTCCCGCTTTTGTTATTTTCTGCTCAAAGCTAATTTTTCCCGCCCTTACTTTGCATTTTCCCGCCGTTTCGAGCAGAACTCACGGTGCAGACGGCCGTGGGATTCACGATGTTTACTCTAAAGCTACGATTAGACAAAAGGTCATTTACCGGTGCGGCCTCTGTGAGTGTGTGTGTGTGTGTGTGTGAGTTCACACACTCGCCCACGTGCCTGATGAAGCGTAACCTTTTAATATGTTTACACAGTGACATTTCCAAAGATGTGTCGTCTCTTTTTTCCGGCTGTGAAACTAAAACCCCTTGATGTTCCTCAAACTCACATCTCTCCCACCGAGCTGACGGCTCTGTCGGCGCTCGCGCCACGCAGCGCCGTAGCCAACGACATAATTCCATCAGTGTCGGCGCCTCGTCTGCCTCTGTCAAACTCACGGGCATATTTGACAAAACAAAACTTCTCCTCTCAGTGTCTCCGAGCTGGAAACCGGATTCTTGACTTGTTTCCCTTTTTTCGCGACTTGGCGAAAAAAAGCGTCTGTTCGAAGATTCGCCATCAGCTTCATGTCTCAGAAGTTATGTGTCTGTTAGCAAAATATCTCATGAACCACAAGGTGGATTTCGATGAAACTTTCAGGAAATAATCACTGGATGCACGTCTATAACTCTTTTACTTTTGGAATCAACCTGATTCAAGATGGCCGCCTAGCCAACTGAACATAGAAATCATAAAAAAGGCTTTAACTCAGTCAGGTTTGTAGATATTGACCTAAATTTTGGTGTGGTAGTAGCTGAGACTGATGCCTAACTCATATTCTGAGCACCAAGGAATCGCACAAGATCTTTGTTTGAAATTATGCTTTTAACTATTTGAATTTAGTCCTACCTGTCTGTTAGCAAAATATGTCATTGACCTCTGGATGGATTTCAAACCAACTTTGAAGGAAACAATCACTGGATGTACGTTTACAACTGAATAACTGTTGAAGCCAATCTAATTAAAAATGGAGTTGACCTGAATCAACCTTAACAGACACAGAAATGGGTAAAACTCTGTCGGTTTGGCAGATTTTTCCAGATCCAAGTTCATTTTTTAAAAATCAGGCTTTGATGCTGACTCCTAAACGAGCTCCCACATCTAAAAGACTGGCTTTTTTTTAATCCATCTGTTGCTTTGGTCCCCCATATGTCGTGGCTCCCCGCGTCACACTGTGAGCTGACCTAACTCCCAGATTCAGTTATTATTAATCTGAGTGAACACACGAGCCAAATCCCCGCTATCCTACAGACCAGCGTGGGGCAGGACACTCATTTCAATATCAGCTCAAAGAATATAGTTCTATAGTTAATTATAGTTCGCTGTTTTTTAATAAATCCCTTTATGTTCGTTGTCGTGAGGAAAGGTTTGCCAGAAAAGGAAAAGAGAAGTTGTTAAATGTTTCAAGTTGGTTTCATGCACCAAGTAGTAGGTTTTTCTACGACCTGATGTTTGCGTTTCCCGTCTGTTTGCTTCGCGCCGACTTTCCGTAAGAGCTGAAAAGCGAAGCTGCTGTCAGTCGCGTGTTTTCTGTTTCTGCTGTCAGACAAAACCGATCTGAAGTTTGGTGATAGGAAAACAAAAAAAGAAGAAGCTGTCAAAATCAAATCTTCAGGCGTCGTGTTTGTGTTGCTTTTGACCTTGCCTGACAAAAGCCTCCGCCGTGTGAGTGGGAAACGCCTGCTCTGTGATTTCTTTATTTCTGTATTTACATGAGCAGGAAGGAAGGTTTGTTCAGGCTTCTGCTCTGTTTCCTTTCTGCTACATCACTTTTGATTGGTAAATTTAAAGCTAAAAGAACCAAACTCTATTTTGTCAACAAAAACAACAGCGAGAAGTGCGCTTTCACATAAAAATGTGTTTCCTTTTAGCATTTTAGCTCCAGCAGTCATAGCCTGTATGAAGGACGCAGACGGGCAGTTTTTACTGTAAAACAACATGAAACCACAAGATTTAAACTTTAATGAAATGTTAACTTGACAAACTTTAAAATTCTGCATTTTCATTTATTAATCGAGGCTCAGATGAGATTTGTGTGAAGTACAAAATGGCAGCTAATAGCTAAGCCTAACTTAGCTTGGTGCTAAGCTAAGCTAGCCTTTTAGCTTTGTGCTAACCTAAATCGTTTACTCAGCTTTGTGTTATGTTGTGTCAAAGCTAAGCTAGCTGCTCAGCTGTGTGTTAAGTTGTCCGTCCTTCACAATAAGAGTCTCAAACACATGTATTTGGCTTCTAGAAATTCCTAGTGGTCTCGGCTGCAGTGTCCATTTTACCGAAGAGCAACAGTGTGAGTTATATTTTATAAACTTCAGATGTTTAGAGATAGTTTTTTTGCAGTTAGCATGTATTTCAGACTCTTAATGTGAAGGACTGAAATAAGTTCTGAGCGTTCGAGTGCAGCAGGGGGTAATTAACCGTACCTCTGACTGCTTTAGCTGAAATATTACAAGTTATTTTGTAGCTAAATTTAGAAAAAGTGCATCAATAATCATCAAATACAGCAATAATAAGTGAGAGATAAGTGTGCAGGTTTATATATCAGATTTACGAAACTTAAATCATCTAACTATTATTTGAATTGAACAAACTTTTTAAGCACGTTTTTATTTTTATTAATATTATTAAATGCTGTGTTTGGACTTGCAGATCCTCTGGTAGCCACCATAGGGTGCTGTAGCACCCTCAGCACACCCACTTCAGTTGATGTTTTTCAACAGTTTTCTGATGTTTTTTGAAAATAATCACGTGTCGCACAACGTTTACGAAAAATATAGCCTCAGTCGGGGAATTTAAAAGGATTCCTAAAACTGAAGCCCATCCACTGAATGCCAAGTTTGAAAAAAGTAAAATCTGAAACCTAGAAAGATCAGAACAGATCTCGCCATCAAACTGCTTTAGTGCGTGTCGTGTCAGCGAGCACAAACAGAAGCAGCCCGGTCAGCTGTTTGGGTTCTGTTCAACCCGTTCGTTTTGCGGCACAACGGCTCCCTTGTGTTTCCCCCGTTTTGAAACATGCTTACTTTCGTTCGGGCCCTGACGCTCTTGTCGATGTAAATCAGGTGGGACTCTTGAGCCGATCGATGCGGATGTGAGAAAGGATTCGCTCTGTGCACCTCGGGGACTCATCAGTGACAGGAGTCTATTACTCCGGAGCCGGCGTTTTGAGGGGAGCTGCTTTGAATTGCAAATGCGGACCTATGGACTTGCCTGCTGTGCAAACTGAGTGATGTTTTAAAGGGCACCTGGGAACACCTGACAGCCGCGCAAAGTGAGGTCTCACTGTGCAGCCCTGAAGTCTGTTTTGTAAAAACGAACTCCAAACGCTGCGTGGGCTCCAAAGACGTAACATGATCTGCAAATGCAGAGGATTTCCACCGGCTCTCGTTCTTATAATTTGCTTTTGCGAATTTAACTCAGCTGGGAACTCATCTCTTATTATTCTTTGTGTGACTTCTGCCTGAACTTCCACCAAAGAGTAATGGGTACAGAGTGTTATTCCCCCCCCTTCTCTCCTTATGTTTCTCAAGTGTTTAAAGTTCAAGCAGGGACACGGTGTGCTCTGACTCGGAGTCATTAGATATGATGCTAGCCTGCACGCTAAAGAGCACTCCGAGGCTCCTGATTAATTCAGCCGCTGCACAAGTTTGATGCTCCCGCTCATTTCCCTCCCGTGTCGGTTTAGGCTCAACGGGTGATTATTGAGCCTCCTGCAAGGTTTCAAAATGTTCACAAGTTGCCAAAAGCTTTGAATGAAGCACTTACAGTAGCTGTTGCTAGGAAAGACTCTGTCTCCGCTGAATTTCCGTCTGCAATGCTAATGTTTCTTTACAGACTTGACATGTCTTTCTGTAACGTGACAACAAAATCATCTATGCCTAAGGAATTAATTGTTAATTTTAAAATTCTGCATCTTCATTTTTATATGGAGGCTTAGATGAGATAATTGTAAAGTATGAAACAACTGCCAGTAGCTTAGCTTAATTTAGCTCTGTGCTAAGCTAAGCTAGCTTTTTTAGTTTCTTGCCAACCTAAACCATTTACTCAGGTCTGTGTTAAGCTGTGCTAAGCTAAATTGTTTAATAAACTAGCAGCTCAGCTTTGTGTTAAGCTAAACAGTTTACCAAAGGCAGATATTTGGCCCAAAGACTGGATGGACTTTCTTTTTTTCTGATTGATTTTTTTAAACAGAAAAATCACATTTCTTTTTCAGTTTTCATTCTTGATTTGCTTTCTTTATTTGTTTCTTGATGTGAGCTTGTTACCACCTGTTTCTCATCGCTCCTTTTCTTTTTTGGACAAAGTGGTGTTTATTTAGAATTTCATATGTTTCGCAGCCATCTTACATGTGTTTATAAGAAAAAAAAGTGAAAAAGAACAAAACTACGAACAAGGATGGGAATGATTATCCCTTATTGTTTGTGCATATGGTGTGCGTCTGCTTCACATCGTCATGATTAATGGGGACCCCATCAGCACTCTGGACCCCATCACAAGCAGTGATCTAACTTATTTACTTCTTGTTAACATCAGTTTTTTCAAAGAGCTGCACAAAGCTCAGATTATAACTGAAACACTGAGCTTTCTCTCCTCAGTTAACCCTTGAACTCCTTCTTTAACTGATGGAGCATTGCTTAAGCGGTGGATAAAAATAAAGCTGCCGTCTTCTCTCGTCTCGACTCATCTCCCCGGCTCATGTCGGGTCGCTGAGGTTCATGACGTGTCAGCGGCTGATGATGATTTGCGATTCGCCTGGCTGGAGCTTAGCGTCGTGTGCTTCCGCATCGTGCGCGACATGTGGGTCCCAGGCCTCCGGTGCAGAGCCTGAATTATTTACCAGGTTCTGTTGGACTGACCTGTCGGCGACCCAGAGCAGAGAGAAGCTGATGCCGTGTGACCGAATCGTTCTGCCTGCAGAGCAGACGAAACAGGACATGACTGGAAGGTATTAGCGTGAACATATTATTAATTAATCATCACTTCTAACCGGCAGCAGGGCGGTGGTGTTCATGGAGGACAAGCACTGGGAGTAAAAGCATATTTGATGCAGTTTTTCACGTAGGAGGGACGTGTTTCTACGGCTTCTTGTTTGTCCACGTCTCACTGTTCCTGCAGCCGATTATCAAATACAGAAAGAGCAGAAAAGAACTAAACCTCGTTCAGCGACAATCAGCCCACTCCAGCCCTTCTTCACAACTAAGACTCAGGCTTGTTAACTTTCAGAGAGCTGCCTCGAGTGGCGAAAACGATCAGAATCAAACACCAACGCAACAGAAGAAGAAGAGAATGAAGTACGACTAGAACCAGAGTAATTCCATTTTCTGTGAAGACGGAGCGTGACTGCTTAGTGCTGAAGGACACGAGGAGTTAAAACATGGAGGACAGAGGCTAAAAGGAGCAGAAAATTAACTAAAAAGAGCAGAAAAGTTACAAAAAAGTAGCTAAAATGAGCAGACAAGAAGCTTAAAGAAGCAGAAAAGTAGCTTGAAAGAGCAGAATGCTAACTAAAAGAAGCAAATGCCAGCTAAAAGCTAAAAAAAGCAAAGCCTTAGCTAAAGTTGCAAAATGCTAGTTAAAAGTGGCAAACCATAAGCTAAAAGTAGCTAAATGCTAACTTGCTAAAAGTAGCTGCTATCTCAAAGCTAAAAATGACAAAACATTAGCTAAAATAGTGAAAACTAGTTAAAACTAGCTACAGAACAGCTAGCTAAAGGTAGAAAAATGCTAGCTTAAATTAAAAGTAGCTGAAGAAAAGAAAGAATGATGAAGCTGATTTCAGAGAGAATGATGAAGAGATCTGTGTTATAAAATGAGTTCGAATGTAAATTTGTAAATAAAGTTAAAGTCTAAAAAAAGTACAAAAACAGCCAAAAAGTCCGCAGCCATCCTCTGAATGAGCCGAACATTTTGATATCCAAACAGCTAAAATAGAACAAAGTGTGCAGAGGTGGTTAGTCTGCAAGAAAAATGAGAACATACAGAGAAAAAGAGGAAAAGGCTGAATCAGCATTCAGACGCACAGAAGCTAGTTTCACACGGAGGTGGAACACCAGGATGTGTGCAGCTGCGAGGAAACGAAGGCCTCACGGCCGAACACATCCAGGGAGGGACGATCAGCCGAGAAAGGGTTTCTGTCTAAAAGTGAAACAGTAGCTGCAGCCTCCTCTAGAAGTCTCAAAGCATCAGTCAGAGTCCTCCCAGGGAGGATTTCCTTCAAACACGTCCCGTCCAACACCGCTCAGGTCTCTTCTAATGAACGTCAGTCCCAAACAACAGGGGAGCGTATGTGGAATTCATCAAAGGGAGGGGTTTTTTTTTAAAAGAAAAAAATGTAAATAATGCTGCTGAGAGAGAAAACCTGTCCAGGAGATGATCCAAGACTTTCAGGCAAGAAATCAATATTTTTATTTTCATCTCTCTTATATAAAATGATGAGAGCCGGGCTTATTCTTGCGCCGAAAAGGCTCCATCTTGAAGTGAATCTTGGGGGGTAAAAATAAAATAAAATAAGTGATCACCTTCATGGCTGGCAGCTGCTTTTTTTAAGCTCAAGAGTGAAGCAGGTGGCAGCTGAGGTGGAGGGCTCTCTGCTCGGCCCAAAGAGCCAAAACCGAGGGAAAGAAAAAAAAAAAAAAATAACGTGGTCAGCCGCGTACGTCAGGGCCTCAATCAGGATCAAGATCAGGATCAGGTGGGAAATATAAACCTGAACACAGAAACAGAAACAGTGAGGGGGGGGGAGCAGATCCGTCAGCAGAGCTGTCACTGGGTTTATCTGCAGGAGAAACTGAAAAGGAGGGAAGGACTCTGGATGTTAAAAGAACGAGAAAATCAAAACCACCATCACGTGTGATGGGCGCTGTCTGTGAGCTCTGAGCACGAACAGCTCTGTGAGGTGGTGGGCGATATGCATTCCTTCAAGAAATGTTAGTTTCATCAGTAAAAATAATATGATGTTAAACTGACAAACTGTCAAACTGAGTTATAATCATGTTGGCGCTCAGCTGGCCATGGCAGTCATTTTGAATCTGGTGGGCTTCATCCGTGGCAGGCATGACTTTCTGCAGGCTTCGTTCAAATCTGCCCAGTGACCTGTGAGATATTTTGCTAACAGCCAGACAGAGACATGATCGCCTACCCTCGCCGTTCGGCAGCGGGCGACAAGCACACCTTCCATCAGCGGAGAGCGAAAAGACAAGATCTGTGGCGTGTAGGTGGCCCTGCGGGTGGGAGCGAATAAAAACACACTTCTGCTCCTCCAAGGTTGCTGAAGGACGACTGAAGACGCAGGGACAGTTCTCCTCGTCTCACAGAGACGTCAGTGTGTTGCGTTCACACACAGAGGATGTGTCGTCTCGCCTCTGCTTTCCTTTCTCCTCCCGTCCGCTGCAGCAAACGGCTGACCTTCGCTGGCAGCAGAAGAAAGGGACGCATGGAAACACGTCTTCCTCTCCTCCTCCAGTTCCTCGCTGTCCTCTCTCCACTCAGAGTCAGTTTCTACTTCAGTCCAGCCCGACGCCTGCAGCTGGGATCAAACAGCACGTAAACAAACCACTTCTTCCTAGAATTCAGTCCAGTGGTTCAGGAGATATTTTGCTAACAGACAAACGATGTTGCTTCCAGCAGTTAATGTCAAAGTTTAAAGCAAAGACGCTGTGCAACGTGTAGCCCTTTGACTACGTGTTGTGAATGATGCTCAGCTACTACCACACCAAATTTTAGCTCAGTATTTGTAATATTGCCTGGCTTAAAGCTGTGATTGTGTTTCCAACGTTCAGTTAGCTGTAGCAGCCATCTTAAATTGGGTTGACTCCACATATTAATCAGTTGTAGACGCACATCTAATGATTACTTCCTAAGAGTTTTATAAAAATCCATCCAGTGGTTCAGGAGATATTTTGCTAACAGACAGACAGAGTTGAGTCTAATAGTTACCAGTCAACGGTTGGAGTATTAATTGGGTATTTTAGCTAACATGGTACATTTCGCTAACGTGTCTGAAACGTTATTCCTACAAAAGTAGGACAAATACCAAACTCCAACCCGTTCTGACTGTCTGCATGTTTCTGGGGCGTAAACGGCAGAACGATCGATAATCTATTGAGAGTGATTCAGAGTTCGACCGGTGGAGTCTGCTTCATCTCATCTCACAAGTTAAAGATGGAGCAGCTGAAAGAAAATCATACTCGGAGGAAAATTCAGGGCAACAAACGCTTCAAAGCAAATTCAAACACTGCGTGTCTGAGTGTGTGTGTGGGTGTGTGTGTGTGTGTGTGTTCCCATCCATAATGTGGTCAATACCATTCAGCTCCACACGGCTCCAAGTCTTCAGGGGTCTCCTCGTGCTTTTAAAATGCTTAAAGCTCAGAAAAGAAAAGACGGGGCAATGGTTCTGAAACAAGCTTTAAGAGGCAGAGAACACACGTATGCACACACACACACACATTCAAAGCGAGGACGGTACCATTTGTTCTCTTGGACCACTTCAGATTTAGGTTTTCATAAGAATCGCTGGCGTCTGTGAGCGTTTTAGGCACTAAAGCAGCTCAAACTCAGAAGGAAATGTCTTGAATTGGAACTAAACAGTGAAGCAGGGGCGCACGCTGACGGAGTGCCTCTGAACATTTGTTTCTGCAGCGTGACGAAAAGAAAGAAAGCATCGAAGAGACTTCCAACGACTGACCCCACATTCTCCTTTAAAGCTCGTTGACTCAAAGCCCCACATGCCTACTGCTCAGACTCTGGTTCCAAAAACACAACATGGCAGCTTCAGCGAGGTGAGAACATACATACAGCCTGCGACTGTAAGGGACTAGTTTGAGACACAAAATTGAGCTAAAATACTTAAATTTCCTCCCTGAAATCACACAGCCCAAATGTTGCCATGAGTTTTGGAAATCTGCAAAGAAAAGAATCCATCTCAAACACTCTGGAGTTACAGAAATAAACTTTAGACGCCTCCGAGTCTCTGTAACTATTTTCAGAGAAAGTCTGTCTTGTGAAGTTTTTCGAACATGTTCAAAACTCAAGCGAGACATTTTAGAAACCCCTCTGTAACTTGTGCTTCAGCCAGCTCTGTAAATATGTTTTATTTTACCCAGGATTCGTCAGTCTTTAGTGCAGAAATCTTTATGAGCTGTAAATGTTACCAAAGTCGAATGTAAACAGTGAAAACTTCCCATTGAAGCAACGATTTGTGCGTAACTGAAAGTGGGTCGGTGATTTTAATGAACTTATTTCTTGCCTTTTGTTTGACCTTTTTTCTCCCCTTCTTATTGCCACTCTACGGCCGCAGGTTGGCCCAAAGGTGATGCTAAGACCTCGCCGAGGCACCGTCAGCACAAACGGCGAGCGTGCTGCCGGCTCTCCCTCACACTCTCCAAGGCCGGGACTTAATATAAAGCTGTTTATGTATCCAGTCAGCTGAAAATCCCTGACTCCAGGTCCCAGTGAGGTGCCAGCTGAATTACAACGATGGCAAAGCATCCTGACTTCTGAACCCCCCCCCCACACACACACACACACACACACACACACACACACACACACCTCCCCCCCTTCTACAGTTTGTTTGTCTGTGGCTCGGCCAGCTTTCATCCATCAGCCTCTTTTAAGTCTCCATCTGTCCACGGCCATTTGTTTGTCTCTGTCTCCAGTGTCCTCTCTCTCTCTCTGCTTTCTGTATCTTTCTGCAAACATCCCTCAGAAACCTCAGCTCCCCCACCACCTCTGTCCTCCGTGCCTCTCTTGGTGCGAGTCAACAGTGACGAACGGCAGGTTTACCCTCAGATTCGATCCCTCCTGGCAGGGCCGGCGCGCTGCGACAGATCGATGACGAAGCCTGTCAGTGCAGCTCACTGTTACCCGGGCCCAGATTGCATCTGAAAGCCTGCGGACCATGTGGCCAATGAATTAAAGAAGCCAGCATTGATCAGAGCAGCTGACAACCATCAATATCTTCCTTTTTTATGGGAGGAAAGAGGGATTGATGAGAGGTTTAACCGCTGCCCGGATGTAATTATGCTGCCCTGCTTGGTCTGATCTCATTTATTTAATTACTGCCACCTCCTCACCTGAGAATCAGAGGAAATGAGGTCAAACTGATGCCATTTCTTTTATAGTTCTTCTCTCGGTGTTATGAAAGCAACTTGAAGACAACTTTTTCATTTCTCTGCGTTTCAACCTCATTCTTAAACAGTCTTTTTTTTGTATTTATTTTTTTGGTCCACATGGAGCCTCTGAGGTTAAAGATGTTTAAATTCTGGCTGCCGAGCAACAAAATGTCTTCACAAAGTTTACTTCTGAGAGGAAGTGTGAGCGGCACAAACAGCACTCTGCTGTCCGCCATTATTACAGTTGTTGGTCTGCCCGTGCAGAACAGCTACTGACTGCCGTCGTCTGTGGTGTGATATCACACGACCGCAGGGTGGGAACATCTCCGCTCTGAGACCTGGGTTCCGAAAGCTTCGGTTTCAGAGGAAACCAGCGTACGAGCGGCTGAGCCGCAGCAGAAAAATCTACCACTTCACTCTAAAACAGCCCCGTTGTCTCCTCCGTTCCCCGTTCTGTCCTTAAAGTCCAGCTTTTGTGTCTCCCGGCTCGTTGTTCAGCATTTGGGTCCATAAATCCTCCGTTACATGACAGGAAAAAAGATTTAATGGAGTTCATTATTTAGTTCATCTGCTGTAAAGCAGTGACCGGTCCGGGGTTTTGTGATGACTAAGATTCAAAGCCACAAAACAAAGGCCGCGACCTTCGAGCCGCCTCCCGATAAATCTCTGCCTCCGTGAGCTCAGCACATCTGAGAGGCCTCGACGGTGAACAAGGTCAAAGAATCTACTGATGAAAAGACTGACGGCAGGAACACCGTCACCTTTAGCTCCAACCTCCACACCGCCTGACGTGAACAGAAACTTGTTCCTGTGGTTCCATAAAAGTTTGAAACAGTTTTTAGTAGTTAAAGACCTGGAGTTCCTTTTAATGTTCTAATTGTCGCCCACCAAAATCTGTAAAAATTGTTTTTGTGTTTTTAGGGTCCAGTGGCAGCCATCTTGAACTGCGTCGACTCTGAAAGATGATCAGCCGTAGACGAACATCAGCTGATTATTTTCTGCAAGTTTCAGTAAAATTCATCCAAAGTTTCAGGAGATATTTGGAGAACACCTTGGAGGCAGGTGATCTTTAATGATGGAGGCAGAGATCAACCATTTTGTACAAATTTGAACCATAAATGACAACGATGAGCAGTAAGGGTACAAAAAAAAGATCAACTTTCTGATCTGTCACCAGCTAAAAACATATAAGTTATTAAAAGAAACAAAAACAGTCAGCTAAAACCTTATATTTGGATATAACTGGAAGGAATTTAACTGTTCAGATTAAACTATACCTTTCTGCTCTGAGCTTTTATTAGAAATACAAAAAAATACATTTTTATTCTTTTAAAACAAACCGACTCGAGCAACCTTGGCCGAGGATAGAGCTCTGTAGCTTTAGCTCCTTCCTCGTTAAATCAGTCCTCTAAATTTTCATTGCTCTGAATAAATCTTGCTATTAATATAATGATTTTCTTTTTTATGTAGGAAATTAAATTTTAAGCGCAGAAGCAGCTCTGTTCCACTCCAGAAAACCTCTGTGGGGTTCCTTCTCCCCGTCTGTGGTCCGTCTTGGACCTACCGCCGACTTAAACTCCCATAAATGTTGATGTGTTTATTAGCACAGCTGCAAAAATCTCAATTACGGCAAGATAAAATGAAAACTTAAACCCTCGCCCCCCTCGGTCGAGCTCGTTTTCTCTCAGAAAGAGACTGAAAATCACATAAAGTTTTCGGTTTAAATGAAGCTGCTGCTGGTTTAAATCGGCGGCAGCAGTAAAGGAGCCGACATGAGCTGGAGCAGCGCTGACCCCTCCCGCCTGTCGCCGCTAATTGTTTACATTTTGGCCCGCCCCCTTTGGAGCAGCATCACAACGCAGAGAGCAGACAGATCCACAAACATCATCACGGACTGCTGAACACTCCACACTCTCCCTTTTACCGCCTTGCTCGCTCAAACAGCAGCAAAGAAAAGAGAATTAAAAGTCTGTTTTGGACTTCATCAGTTTGTTGGTGCAGGAAGAAGAGTGCTCCGTTTTTTTTGTTGTTTTGTTTTTTCAACCTCAGCCTCACAGCAAGCCGTGCTCCACTTAGATTCCTGCTTCAGATCAGGTCAGCTGATGCCTGAGAGTTATTAATGAATGTTTCCATCATGCAGTGGAACCCCATGAAGCCAGAGTTACTTTTAGGAATGCCTATCGCCCGCTGCCCTGCATGTCAATGCTTGGATCAGAGACCTCAGAGCGTGTGACTCTCAGCTACTACTGCGCCGAATTTTAGCCCAATATCTGTAAACGGAACTGAGTTAGAGCCATTTTTATGTTTCGTTATGAGTGACTAAGAGTAGACTGCTGTAACTACCAAAATCTGTCCAGTGATTCAAGATATATTTTGCTAACAGACACCAATAAGAACAGCAAAGTTTGAGTCAGTTAGCATTCACAGCTTTAGCTTCAGATGACCTTTAGCTACTACCGCGCCAAATTTTAGATCAATATCTGCAAAATATACTGATCTGTAGGCGTTTCTGTATTGGCTACAACTGCTTTGCTGTGGTGGCCATCTTTAATCGGGTCTCAGGATTGGCTTGGAAAAACAGGGGAGCATCAAAAAAAGCTTGAAGCTTCTCGTGCAGGGAGCACCAAACCCAGAGGCTCCACTTAGAGACCCGAACCATCAGGAGTTTGTTTTTTTACTGCTAAAACTCAGAAGACACTTTCAGAGGGTCTGTGTTATTTTAATTAGGATGTTTTAGCTGCAGCTGATGTCTGGTAGGTGCTTTTATTGTTTTAATCCATAACTCTTATGTTTACAGATATATAATAACCATAAATACCATTTTAAATTTAATCCTCTCGTCGCCTCTTAGCTTCACCTAATCAGAAACTTAGCTTGATCAGCCGAATCCTGATAATTATATTAAAAGCCGACTACTTTTTTAATAATCTACTTAAGTTTAAGTACTCCTGTTTTACACATTTTAAGTCTCATGTGAGCCCATCGTTCTGTTCACTTATTTTTGTCTTGGAGACCAGAGTTGGAGTTTTTGTTTTTCTGTTGGTTTTTCTTTTTTTTTTTTTTTTTTTGAAAACCTCTCTGCAGGTATCACTTTGTTGCCTGGCAACCAAATTTCTGACTCTTGTGATGCCAGCTGTTTCTGGAAGAAACGCAGGGGCGTGCAAAAGTTTTAAACCACCTTGAGTTCCTTCAGATTTTGCTTCCGAGGAGACAAACGGCTTTTCATTTCTCTGCTTCCTCCGCCAAGGAGGTCGTGTTTTCAGTCGTGTTTGTTTGTTTGTTTGTCAAGTCACATGAAAAATGGCAGAAGCAACAAGTGATTAAATGATTAAATTTTGGTGGTGATCCGGTCAAAGGTCAAGGTCACAGATGAGTCTGTGCCCTAACTCTGCAGCTGTATGACAGGAATGTTAAACTCCACAGCTGGACACCTCTTAGGTCAAGACTGTTGATTTCAAGGCCCAGAGGTCAAAGGTCAACATCACATTTGACCCTAGTGCTCTAACTATGCAACAGTGTAATGCAGGAATGTCAAACTGCACAGCTGGACACCTCATGGGTCAAACATGATGCCTGTTGATGTCAAGGCTCATGGGGTCAAAGGTCAAGGTCTCAGGTAACCCCTCTGTTATAAACATGTCTCTGCTCCTACATGTGACTCTTTTGTTTCCTCCACCAAGAAGGTTCTGTTTTCGGTTGTGTCCGTTGGTTTGTTTGTTTGTCTGTTAGCAAAGATCAGGTAAAAACTAACGAACAGATTTGGATGAAATGTTCAGGAAATGTTGGGGTTGAAACAGAAAACAATGGATTAAATGTTGGTGCTGATTCAGGATATAATCCGGATCGCAGTATTTGTTATCCACGCTGTCGCCGTGGTGGAGGATTGCGCTCTCTGAGTGCTTCTAGTTGTAGCTGGTTTTTTTCTCCTGTACAAAATGTTTGTATCGTGTATTGCTACCGTCAGGTTTATTGTTTATTGTTTTCCCCGCATTTCTCAAGCTAATCCAAACACCTGCTGGATAATGTTTTTAATCGCTCACATATCATTTGTCATTCACCTCATTTTAGGCCTCACAGAGAATATCAGTACATACGTTTCCACAAATGTCAAACTGTTCCTTCTTCTCCTGTTATAGATGGCTCTCACTGACAGGCTTTACAGCAGAAGGATGCGATTAAACTCAATTTAGAAATCCAGCAGAGAGAGGACTCTAAATCTTCTGAGACTTCAGTCAGCAGTTATGCACCAAAAACTATGAACGCAAGCAACCTGGAGACATTTTCATTCAGTTAAAAATAGTTTTGTGGCGTTTTCTCCTGCTTTAATGAACACAAATCTGTATTGATTTTTTTCCCCCTGCTGAGTCTGTCTGTCTGTCTATCTATCTATCTATCTATCTATCTGTCTATCTATCTATCTATCTATCTATCTATCTATCTATCTATCTATCTATCTATCTATCTATCTATCTATCTATCTATCTATCTATCTATCTATCTGAGGCTTCAAACACTGAATCAATTTTCTCTCCTTTATTTGACTCAGATGCTGAATAAAAATCACTTTGGGGGAAAACTGTGGGACAGGGAAGTTTGGACAGTGCTGTTATTGACTTAATAAGGCAAACTTTCTGATTCATATGATCAGAAGCCAAATGAACAAATCGCTGCTGTGTTTCTGTTCATTTATGGGACAGCAGCAGATCAGAGAGTCGGGAACCATTTGTCTTACAGCAACGAGCAAAGAAGCTGAACTGAAGCTGGCTGTTTTCACACCTCTCTCTCTCTCTGTGAAAACAGCCAAACCGTGTATAACGTGTTAATTAGTCAGCTTCAGAAGACTATCAAATTAATAGTTTATCAAATAAACAAGAGCCTGACTAACTGTTTCCAGATCCTGGCTAACTAGAACCTGACTAATTGTTTTCAGATTCTGGTTAACTAGAACATGACTAACTGTAGTTAGCAGGATCTGGAAACTGTCAATCAGGTTCTAGATAACCAGGCTTTAAAAAGCAGTTATCCAGGCTCTAGAAACAGTTCGTCGGGTTCTAGTTAGCCAGGTTCTTTGAATGGTTAGCCAGGTTTTAGTTAGCAAGGTCTAGAACCAGTTAGTCATGTTCTAGTTAACCAGGTTCTTGAAATGGTTAGTCAGGTTCTGGAAACAGTTAGTCATGCTTTAGTTACCTAGGCCTTAGAAAAAGTTAGAACCTGTTTAGCTGCTTTTATCTCAGTCTTTAAGCTGAGCTGAGCTAATTGTTTTTAGCTGTGTTTAAATGTAAAGAAGAGGCTGTCGGCTCATTTCGCTCTCTTTAAATATGCATTTGAGGTTTTTGCGCCAGCGAACAGAAAAGTTTCAGCTACCAGTAAAACAGCTAAAGGGTGGAGCTGCAGCAGGTCCACGCTGTGTTTTCAATGACATCATCGAAAAGCCAAAATTCACTTGATGCGCTGCCATTTCAGAGTTACTCCCGTCGATAAGGAAAGCAGTGTTCAAAGTTACGCTTATCTTAATATTGTAACGTTTAAAATCCACAGCAATTATTCTTTACGGAGGCGTGAAATTGATTCCAAAATGTACCAACGCATCTTGGAAGAGAGAGAGAGAGAGAGAGAGAGAGAGAGAGAGAGGGAGCAACATCACAAAGAAAAACTGCACTGAATCAGAAATAGAAATCACATAAATGGGTTTGAAAGCTCTGCACCCATCATATCAGCAGCAACTGTGGAGCAACATAATGGAAATGTGGTTCTCAACAACTGAAGATTATCTATCTATCTATCTATCTATCTATCTATCTATCTATCTATCTATCTATCTATCTATCTATCTATCTATCTGTCTGTCATCACAATGACAGACAGGAGCAACAAGGAAAAGCTTTTTTTACGGCAGATAAGTTCATCGTTTATTCAGTAATTAACAGAAAGCAGACAGCCGTGATAAACCAGTACACTGAATGTGTTCCACTGTGACGGGCTGAAAGGCGCTTATCTTAATATCATAACGTTTAAAAATCCACAGCAATTATTCTTCACAGAGGCGTGAAATTGATCCCAAACATTTTCTTCTTCTGCTCTTCACACGGTTTGATCTCTGCTCCCCGAGACGACCTTTAATAAAAATTCAGCCCTCACCCTCTTCACCTAAAGAGATCACAAGTTTCATCTTTTTTTTTTTTCTAATAAATTGTTGTGCACAGCTGGGATTATAAAATGTTTTTCGCTTGTTCTAACAAGACGACAAACACTGGGTAAATTGCTCAATTAAGGAGAGAGGCATTCATCGAATGAAAAGGTTTTATTACAACAGGCGAGACAATTAGACTGTGATGGAGACAGATTTATGTAAAGCAGTGAGCTCTGAGAGCACCACCTGCTGGAAGCTGCATCCCAATCTGAAATAAACAGCCCTGAATTTATAATTTCATTCTTTTCCATGGAAATGTTTTTGGGTTGAGCTACAGACAAAATAAAACGAAGCCAAGCGGCAGAGTTGTCTTCAATCTCAACAGATCATCAGCCTTAAAATAAAATGGCTCTACCTCCCCAACACTTACTCTTGAGTGCCTGTTTGTTTATCTTTTTGTATTAAAGCGTCGGCGAAGTGACAACATGTAAACGTACGTGTGGCGATACATTTCTGAGGAAGTCGTTGAGCCTGTCGAGACCCGAGGCAGCCACTAAACATGCATCATTTTTACGTTTATTAAATTATTCAAAAAGCATTTTTTATTTTGCCTCTTGGTTAAAACTAAAGCATATGAAATGACTTCATGAGAGCCAAAGATAAAGTTAAAGATTCAGCAGCCAAACAAATATGATTTACAGTGAATTTGAACAACATCGCTGCACTGAAAAACAACCATGCAGACTGTTTTTCACCTGTTTTAATGAGTTTTTTGACCACATATTTGGCATTTTATTGACGAAAGTGCAGCTTTCACACTTGTTTAACAGAAATCAGTTCAAATCATAAGTCAGATACAAGGTACTTATCCAGTACCTACCATGAAAGTACTAGGCTGTATTGTGTATTACTACCCAAAACATGTTTTTCATAATAACAAATCTGGGGCCGACAGGCAACTGAATGGCTAAGAAATTAAACTTATTTATTTTAGTTTCTAACCCTGTTGCATGTCATTTGACTATCTTTTTTTTAATTTTATGTTCTGCTCTTTTGTCATAGAACGCACACAAAACTTGAAAGCCTCAAAACCCGTCAGCGTTTACCTCTGACTTATCGGGAGGCTGGCAATAACACGGGGGCGTTGTATGAATGGTGCGGCAATAAGCTGCTTGAATTCTGCTGAAGTACAAAGTGGTGAAAGCCCGACACTGCACGCCAGCTGGCACAAGAACGAGCTGTTTGTTAGTTACAACAGCTGGAGACTGATGCTCTGAAATTACAGCCACAGAACAAATTCAGTTTGAAAGATCCAGAATATTTAGCCTATGCTGTGACACTCTGGTTTTTTATCATTTTATCTCTTCACCTGCTGAACAGATGCTTCTGTCGTGTGATGGTTTGGCTTCTGGAAATAAAGTCCGATTGGTCTTTGTTTTTATTTCAGAACGTTTATCAAATCCAAACAGATGAAGCCGTTAAAGGTGTAAACAAAAAGGAAAGGAGCAGAAAACATTAAATATATTTAAGACAATGTACAACAGAAAGAAGAACATCCTGTTAAACTAACCCTACTCTATTAAGCATCTACACACAAGAGTCTTTTCTACAAACATGAAATTCTTGAAGCACAAGTTTCTCATAATGTGTTGCTTATTTGATTCAGACCACAAAAGAGGGAAACTCTTGGATTTTCTAATCTGTGTTGCTGATTTGAAATTGAATTTTTTGGTGACTTTATTTTTAAAGCGTGTTGTGATGACGTTGGGAATGGTTCACGAAGCCAATAAGAATTACACCAAGACTTTTGATGAAAGGCGTCGAAGTTTATTTGTGCTGGCTCATGACGCCTCGGAGGAAATCTTCGAAGCGTGGGACGGCAGCTACCTTCGCTGGCTTTTCTTCTGTGTTGGCGGCGGGCTCGTCGGCAGAGGCGGAGGGCTCAGCGCGACGCAAACGGCAGTTGTAGTCGTACTCGGGGTCGCAGTCAGGATCGGGAAGGATCACGCCGCCGTCCTTACTGGACTTTAGGGCCTCAGTGTTGGAGGGTGAGGTAAACTTGGAACATTTGGGGTCATATGGATGGCAGAAGGGTGTAGATGGAGCCTCGGAGCCGGACTTGACTGGGATGCAGTCTTTGTCATAGTGCACGAAGCAGTCGTAGCCCTCCCTGGTCTTGCCACGGACACCAAGCTGGTACCGGACCTGGTTGATTGATTCATTTGTGGGTTTTGGTCAAGTAAAGGCATCATTAAAGACCAATCTTATTATGCTACATTATTTAATAAACCAAATGCTAGGAACGATGAAACCATTCAACAAGACTACACAGGACTATTTAAAAAAACGAAACCATTCAAACCTACAAACAAGACTTCAGATTCAGACCTGGTGCTCGGGGAGCTGTGGAGGAGGCCTGCGCAGGGCGGCGGCGGCTGCCAGAACGCAGTACGGGTTGGTGCGAGGGTCGCAGGTCAGAGGAGCAGCAGGGGGAGCTGGCTCACCTTTGGGGGCGTACTCCACAATGGGTTTGGTGACGCTGGAGAGCCTGGTGGCAGTCAGCGGGTTGCAGCCCCCATCAAAGAGCGGGTTGCAGCGCTGCTCTGTAGGAGCCTCCCCAGCAGCCTGCAGACCGGGAGCTCTGGGTCCACACAGAGGATCCACCGCTGGGTCACAGCTGGGGTACAACAGGTGATAGAAGCCTGACGGGGCCTTCTGGACCAGAGGGGGCATGCAGTAGGGGTCCTTGGGATCACATTTGAGAGCGGCATAAGATGGAGCCGGACCGACAACCGGGCGGTACCCATATGCTGATCTCAGGTGATACTGCAGGCATTCCACATCGTCAGGGTGGCAGATCCTGAGCAGCTCAGATCTCTGCTCAGCGTTCAGGAAAGGCTCCAGGATGGGGGCGTAGGAGTAGGACCCAGCGGGGCCCTTCATGGGCATGGGTTGGATGTGGCTAAAGATGGGAGCTGGCGCCTTGGCCGGAGCTAGCTCCAGCTCCGGGGCAGCAGCCTTGGAACCGAGGGGGTAGGTGCAGTAGGGGTCAATGTAGGGGTTGCACATCCTGATAGCACCAGACCTAATGGCGGCAGGCATGACCGCAGCAGCTTTTGGCTTGCTGGTAGACTCAGCTATGCATTCTGGATCATCAGAATCAGCGCAGGCTTGGTAGATTTCACTAAGATGTCTGAGGTAATGATTGAAGGTGGGCCCCTCCTCGGACCTGTGCTTGTTTTGCAGGTAGGCCAGGTAGAGACGATCGAGGTCCTTCACCTGAAATGTAAATTAGAGAGGCGGTTAAAATAAAGACATCTAGTTCTGTTCCAAACAAATCTACAGGCCACAACAAACTATTAAGATGGAGCTTTTGATGATTAAATTGCAAATCTTCTGTTTAAAAGCTAAAAGAGAGCTCATATTTGCACAAAGTTTTCACAATAAAACAACAGAGAAGCAATATATACTGAGTACAACAACATTTAAATATTTCAAGAAGGTAAAGTCTTTCATGTTTGCAAAATTTAAGAAATAAATGACAGATAAACCTGTAAAATCAAAAAAGAAGAGTCTTTTTTTCTGTCTACAGAGTAAGATGTTCGATTAAAATCTTATAAAACTGCGTTCAGTGCTTCATTATTGTGACAGAGAGAAAATGAATAATTAATGTGAAACGAGCTCCACTCACTCCCTCCTGGTTCTGTGTGTCCATAAAGTACTTGTACCATCCCCAGAAGTCAGGCACACGTTGGAACTGGGGCACAGCCAAGACGGGGACGTTCCTTCTGCTGCGAACCAGCTTTTTCAAGTTGGCCATAGCCTCGGCTTTTATATCATCAGACACTGCAGCCCCTGTGGGGAGTTGGGGAAAGGGAAGAGAAAGTGATCTGAAGTTTGTGTGCACGGTGCCAGAATTCATACTGAACAGATTTCATTTTTCGAAAAAGTACACTCAGACTTCAGACAGTTTTATTTACAGGGAAAGAGACAAGCTATAGCTTTTAACTTTTCTATGTGAACAACAATGGTTTTTATTTAATCATGTAATATTTTACAATTACTCTCACCTCCTTTAGACTGTAAGAGTAATTATAATGAGAAACAGCAGAAAACTGCATGTACTTTTAGCTCACAGAATACAGAAAGATAACTTATCTCCCTTATAGACACTTTTAAGCCTCTGAGTTTCCCATGGCGGGCAGACGTGTTCTCACCTTCCTCCTGCTTGTCCTGCTCCACCGGGACGGCCCCCAGAAAGTCTGTGGAAACACAAGCGGCAGTCGCATTCGCAGCAACATTTACTAACATGAACCAGATGCGGAGCTTTCGCTCGTCGTCGGGGTGAAAACTGCTGAGCAACTAATAAGGCTCCGGGTGGAGGGAACGGCAGGTGCCGGGGCTCTGGCGCCCCGAAACAGGCAGCATCCTGCAGATTAAACACCTCCCCCCTCCTCCATCCCCCCATGCCTCCACCCAGCCCCAAGCATATTACATCTTTTACTGTAGCTTTGAACTATGGGCTGCTGGAGTTTACGCCACTTCTGGGGCTTAACCTGTAAAACTACAAAGAAGAGGGCCCTCACACACACCAATTACCAATACACTGTAAAGGATCCAGGTGGGGGGGTGGAGGGGGAGGCCTTCAGGTTTATGACTACAAGAAAACAGCCAAGTCAGCAGATTGTCGTGGAAACTTCCGGTTATTCAAATTTATTAACGTGGAGAACTTCCAAGAGCAAAGATTGATGCGTCTTTATATCAAGTAGGATTTCTGCAGCACCAAGGAGCCCCGTCCAGACGTGCTGTTTTACTGCCGCGGGAGACAAAGGCTAACGGTGATTTTTACAACGCTGGCAAAGAAGAATGCACCTCTGCCAGGTCCGGGTTCCTCATCGTTTGCTTCAGGACAAAAGGAAGCAGCAAAACATTTCCCAAAAACTACAAGGAGTTATCAAAAAACATCATGAATCTTTTAAAGTTTTCAATTATTCAAAGATCTGTCTGAAGCTGTTAGGTGTTGTGGATTCTTAGTTCTTGGTGTAAAAATCTTAAATTTCAGGTTCAAGCAACAAAAGGTCGTCTCCTGCTGACTGTGGGTTTTCTTTGTTGGACTAATGTCAAGTAACAATTCTTCTGCGTGACTTATATGATAATTAGTGTTAAAACGGCTTTATTAATGGTTTCTTTTTGAAGGAATGTGTTTTAGTTCTGCACCGAGTGTCATTGGAATTTATTCACACAAAAAGTCTAATTTCCCTGTAAATTAATCAGTCTCGCCAACTTGCAGGTTGGTGTAATGTTTGGAATAATGCAGAGAATAAAGTCAAAATGCATTAATGAGTGGATTTTAGTGACAACCAATAAAATGATTTGTTTGTTTGTAATTTTAAATCAATAAACAAATACAAAGAACTAAAAATACACTGCTACAAATGTGCAAAACCGTTGTAAAAATAAAATTACAAAAGATTATAACTTTTTGGATTTAAGGTTGACACATTTTACAGAAGCAAATAAAATCTGTTTTCACAGTAAATCAACAAAGAAATATTTTTTTTTAGACTTTCTGTTTTAATTAGACACTAACTAGTTTAAAGTGTTGAGAGATTCAGTGACAATAGTTGGAAGTCAAATTATTTTTAATGTTTAGTTATATAATGAGCTCTTCCTCAGCTTTCCTGTCCTCAAAATAAATAAAATCTGTTGCTGAAATATATTTCCAGTTAAAAAGAGCTTTTAAAACTCTTTGAAATCAAAGATAAGATAAATCCTGTTATCGTCTCACCTGGTAATAGAAGAACCACCA
This sequence comes from Kryptolebias marmoratus, assembly GCF_001649575.2. Taxonomy (NCBI): domain Eukaryota; kingdom Metazoa; phylum Chordata; class Actinopteri; order Cyprinodontiformes; family Rivulidae; genus Kryptolebias; species Kryptolebias marmoratus. Next base: position 6,742,817 of record NC_051449.1, on the reverse strand, counting down.
GCAGGAAACCTGTGTGGGCCAGGGAAAGAGATGGTCGTCCAGAACGTCCCATTTTCTGTCTTTTTGGTTCTTCCTGGGTGAACAGAAAGTAAAACAATATTCAGAGTAGCTGCAGGACGAACATCTGGCAGCAGAAGGTAACGTTACCACTCCGTCTTTGGAGAGTTTCAGCTGATTGGTAGATATGGAAATCTTTAATTAGACAATACATCCAGAAGAAAAGGAGCAGCTGATACCGAGACAACGGAAAGGACTGAGGACATGCTGTAATAGAGCTTCTGATGCAAAGAAAGAAGGCTTTGATCATGAATAAAAAAGCTCCAAAAGCTTTATTTTCCCCCTAAAGTTGCAGCACAGATGGCTGCTGAATTACAGCCACTGTTTTCGAAAAGACAAAGTCTTTCTGGAGTTTTAATCTGAGTTGCAGCCTCATTTTTATGTCAATTTAAAGCAGTTCAAATGGAGAAAATGAACAATACAAACAGTTCTTACCTGCAAAGAGGCTGTGGCCTCCTGCGATCAGCAGCAGCTCAGTTGGGAGGGAGGGGAGGTTTGTCAGACCGACAGTAAGTCGTCGAAACGCTTCTGTGCTCCGCTCACCTAGGTGTGACAGAAACACAGGGTTAACATTTTTAAGGAGCCCCCCCCCCCCCCCCACACACACACACACACACACACACCACCCCTTGATCATTAAAAAACAAAAAGGCATGTTATGCACCTCTGCGCTCCAGGATTGGCTCCAAACACCCAGCCGGTGGCGAGGCTTCGACAAGCTGCTGCACTGAGGTTCTTTACTCAAGGAGTCTGGAACTGGTGATGGTTTGCAGCTTAACATGAGCTGATGCTTTGAGATTTAAAATCAACTTGAATAGCTCAAAGTGGCTCAAGTGATACAGCTCAAAGGGCTGCGTGGCAAACTCTGAAGTGATGCTGATTAAAATTTCAAACCTAAAAGACGTAGAGTTGTTTCAGGGACTCTTGGCACGTTCCTACAGAAACAGCAGCAGAAAACAGGAGTCACATCCTGCACTGTGTTTAGAGTTCAACTCCCTCAGAGGTTGTGTTTCAGTCCTTCAGTTACGCCTAACCTGCAGCAGACCACAGTCAGAATGATCTCAGTTTGAGCAAAGAGCACATTTCCAACATCTGAAACAACTGAAAGCTTAAAAACTTCAGTTTAGGTTTATGCTAATATGGACTGTTAGCTCCACATTACAGTCAAAACCCTAATAATGTCTTATGTTTGCTTAAAGGGGCAACTTGTATCCTGAAAATATATATGTTGGCTGATTTTTTCCCATTAAAAGTAAAGTAAATTAAAATAGTTTCAACAACCTCAAAATTAAATTGAAAAATGCAACATTATTGTCATTTTCAGAGTATAAGAGGAGTTATTCCTATTTAGTAGCAGTGCTAGAAGTAAAGCATGATGAAATAATAGAGAAACAAAATAAAAATCAGGAGAAAACAAGGCTATAAACGGCTGTTTCTGTCAGACACACGTCTCTTTGAGGCGTTGTGGCTAACATGGGAAAATGCTGCATGTTTGGAAGGAAAATCCCCTTCAGTTCAGATTTCTGGGAAGTTTTCAGGTGGTTCGGTCTGCTTGACACGACCGCACACACCAGAACCAGAACCAGCACCATTCACGTCACCGTTCATGTCACTGACTCCACAAACAGCTGCTCCTACCCGCATTTCAAAATGTGTCGAAAGGTTGTCACTGTGCTGATTTATGCCATGTGAGGCAACAGCTGCATTTGGGTGATGTTGCACACAGAAGTTTGCCCCCTCCCCCACGTAACGCACGCCTCTTTATGTGGCGCGGGACGTGAGCACCTTCACGTACGCCATGGGAATCCCACCTTTCAGTGCTGAGCAGGCGAATCCATGTGGTGATTTTTTTTACTCAGAACAAAAACAGCTTTTAGTGTTACTAACCATCTGATGTGAAAGTGGAGCTGTGTAAAAACTTCAAATAAAACCCTCATTTAGACCGCTATTAAATTTTGAGTTTTTTTAAGATCATTTAAATTCCTTCTTAGGTATCGCTCTTTGATTTCCCAAACTGAGGTTGTTCTGTCTGCTGCGGGTAAGACACTGACCACTCAAAAGATCACTTAAAAGCAAATTTAAACACATTGGTCCTGCAGAAATTTACTGCAAAGAATAAAGACGATTTCTAACATAACCTCAGTGTTGCATCAGATTATCATCTGAAGAACATGACTTCATCTCACCTCAGTGATTACATTCAAGCTGTTTCACCAGAAAACTTTAGAATGGTTTCAAACTTTGGGCCATAAGTCTGCAGCTTTTTACTAAGTTTATGTCTCAGCTAGAGAAAAAAAAAACAAATCTATGCCAGACATGTTTAGCCAACACAGACCGAAGAGTTTTAAGCTTTAATAAAAAGAAGTCCTTTCACTAAAATAGCTCTCTCTTTCTCACATACATCTTTTATGAGGAGCAACATAAAGGAGGGTTGAGTCATCAGGAGAGGTATGTCTCGTACGGAGAGCTTCTAATGAAGCTGCTGCTGCAGAAGGCATCAGGAGCAGTGAGCCAGCAGCTCGGTTTGTTCGCTACACGATGCCACGTAGTCGGCACAGCCTGCAGTCTGTGTGAGACGGGCAAACAGAGAGCTGGGAAGCTATGGAAACAAAAACAACAAAATAAAATAAAAAAATAAGACGAAGAAGATCAAACAATGCAGGCAGCCTCTGAAGGAGCAGGAGCTTTGGATGGTCCCAACAATTTTCACCCATTCTTGATCATTTTCTGTCACCCAGTCCTCCATCCGGACTCACCTGTTTGTGTAACTTTTGTTATTTTCAGCTAAAAACGTGAACAAACTGCCCATTTTCTAAATATGACCACAGCTTTAACTTCTCTTTGAACACTTTTCTGTACATTTTGACCTTTGACCTTCTATGTATCAGATACGTACCCTGTAAGTAACAAGTAAGTACCAGGTATGTAACCTGTAAGTACTAAGTAAGTATCTGGTACATACTGTGTAAGTAACAAGTAAGTACTGGGTATGTACCCTTTAAGTACCAGCCACATATCAGGTATGTCGCCTGTAAGTAACAAGTATGTACCGGGTATATACACAGTAAGTAGTAGGTATGTACCATTTTGTACCCGGTAGCTATCAAGTATGTACCCTGTTATCATCAGGTATGTACCAATACAGATTCAGCACGTACCAAGTACGTATCAGGTTTGTTCTTAGTGTATATCAGATAAATACTATACCACTTTTTCTTGTACTTTTTTCACCACTGTCAGTTCTGCATGTCACTGTTTTTCTACCAGAGATGATATTCCTGCAGGAAGTGCTCCAGCTAGCTGCTGCTGCCGTTGGCTCATTGAAACATCCACAGAAATCGATGTAAATAACTGCCTCATGTATATATAAATAACCTCATTTATGGGTAAATAGAAAAAATCTGGTCTTTTTAACGAAGCGTCACAAAAAGAACTGCAAATGCTCGTTCATTTCTCTGAAGACTCACTTCTCTCACTGCCCTGTCCAGTAATTCCTCTTTACTGGTGGTTTTGTTTGTATTTCACCTGTATTTCGAACACATTTCTCTTGATAACTGCAGAGAAAAACAGAAAGAAACCAAATGTGGTTACTGAGCATCGTTTGCAGCAGCAGTTTCCTGGGTGCTGATTTTCTGCTGGCAGCTTGTTTCCGAGGACACGTGTCCTTCAGAGACCGTATGACTAATGATGACTCAGCCTTGGCAATTTACACATTTCTGAATTAACGAGGCAGAAAAGAAACCTGTTGTCTTCAGCTGTGAGCGCAAAGAGATCAGGAGATATCGGCTCTTTTCTGTGCAAGAAAATCATTAAATTTCAGCGAGGATCATCTATAATCCACATTACCTTTATTTTGTTTAACATGATTTTTATTAAATCTAAATGGTTTGTTTTGGTTGGAGCTGCTCACCACAACAGATGTCCCTTCTCTCGACGCAGCTCTTATTCTGGAGGAAAATACAAGTTTTTGTGACAGCCAAAAGCGGGGGAATTTCTTCAAGACAATCTGCTAAATAAACTTGAAGGAATGCATGTCACCCGCCACCTTTCATGCCAGAGCTTTAAACCTGCAGCCGTTTTGGTCAAACTTTATAAATGACATTACACTCCATCTCATGCTTTGTGTTGACAATGACTCTCAGCTACTTCCACAGCAAATTTAGCTGAATATCTGTAACAAAGTGTACTTAGCTGTGGCGGTCATCTTGAATGGGATTAAAAAGGTCATCGGTTGTAGATGTACATCCAGAGATTACTTTCTCAGTTTCATTAAAATGTACCTACCGGCACACTGACACCAGTAAGTCTGGTAATGCTCAGATATCCCAGCTTTTCTCCAGCCTTGAACGCATCGTCTCATTTGTGAATCCTGGTTTCGTAAGGAAGCCTCAAAAGTCGTAAGCACAGGCGAGCTGATCTGTCTGGTAGAGTATTCCTACTTGTGCAGTTTGAATACCATAAATCTGGGAAATTGTTCACACATTTGTGAATTATGTTGTACGCGTACAAATCTTGTTGTGCGCGTTTGGGACGATTTTTGAGACTAATTTATCTCCATATAGCACTGTCAAGGACCCAAGATGCCGACTGAGTCGAGGATTCAAAGAGCAAAATGATTTTAATCATAAAAAAGAAACAAAAAACTTGACGTGGCAGCACAACATAAGAAAAGGCACGAGGAGCATGAGGGATCAGACTGAAATCCAAGCAACTGGGAGTGGTGAGACAGGTGGAGACAGGTGAAGACAGCAGAGGTTAACAGAGGAGCAGGACTGAGGTAATGAAATGATAACTGAAGGACACAAGGAAACAAACCGAACACCAGGAATCTGTAAGGATCTGTGTTTTTGTGTTCTTTTACCACAGAATTAATTATTTTTGTTAAACCTTTTTTAGTCCCAGTGTTAACAGGTTCCCCAGGTGTGGTTTCTGCTCATGCTCCGCCCACTCTCACCTGCTTCCAGGTGTCTCATCACCAGGTGTTCTCCTGTCATTCGGTTCGTCAGTGTTGTCCTTATTTTCTGACTTCCTCTGTGGTGTTTTCTTCAGCCGGTGGTGATTTGTCCCTCGTGTGCCTGCCTGTGTTTCTAGTGAATGTGTGCAAGTAGTTTCTGCAGCACCGACAGCGTGTTATTCTGTTAAATAAATCCGTGTTTCTTTATTTTCAGGACGCTCGAGCTCTGTCTGCGCTCCTGGGTTCCAACTTCCCCTGAAGTCATGACAGAACCACGGAACAGACAAGGAAGTCTCAAAGAAAAACACAAGGAACAAACCAAAACAAAAACAACAACTTCAGGATCATGACGAGCTCACATGTTCTCCCCACACACCCATGGGTTTCCTCTGGGTGCTCCATGTTGGGGGAATTGGTGAGTCTAATGTGACTAAGAGTGTCTCGTTTGGTCTACATGAGACGGACCGACTGTCCACGGCGTAGCCTGTCCTTCACACAATGTCTGCTGGAGACGGACGCCCGCTCAGCTCCCGGAGAGCCTGAACAGGAAGTAACAGGTGAGAGGATGAATGTGATGCCTCAGCAGGATAATCACAGCATTATTTTATCTTACTGTGAGAGATCTTTGCTGAATTGTTTTATTACCTGTGTGTAGCTCTGGTTACGGTGCAGCGGGGAAGGACAGTAATTAATAATATTGTCTTTTATAAAACTGTTGGACATTTCTGTGCTGACAGCTCAGGGTTTGTTTTCTTTTTAAGTTTTGCTGAATCCGTACGGCCAGGTTTTAAAAAGCCTGCAGTTTGCATTTTTTGTGTCTGTGTGTGTGTGTGTGTGTGTTCTTCATAAGCCTCTCATCACTTTCTGAATTTTGCTGAACTGTAAATAGAACTTCATACAGAAAAAAAAACTGTAAACCCGATCTTTAAATGCAGGTATCTGCCTGAAGACGTTTGCTCACTTTCTGGAAGTCATAAAAATTCAAATGACATCTTCAGGAGAAAAAAATAAATAAATCTGATCGGATAATAAAAATATTCATATGTGTTGGAATGCAGTAGCTGTTCTGGTTGTTCTGTATGCAACATTTTTCTTTTTACCGTGCTGGCTTTGGCTTGAAGTTCATGTTTCTTTTAATTTTATTGTGTTTCGGGACAGCAGTATTGCTGTTTATCCTCCTCACGGTCACCCTGAAGCTTCAGTCTCTTCAGATCAGATTATTAGATTATTATCACAATAAAACCCTCTAAAAATCTGCATTTGACCCATTTGTAAATAACTTCATGACGACAAATAACAAAGGCCCTCTGGGACCGAAAGGGTCGACAGCAAAATGATCAAACTCTGCTTTTATTTTGCGACACAAAGCAGCTGGATAATGTGCTGTAAAAATGTGAGGTTAAAGTTCATGAAGTTACAAAGAGGCACAGATTTCAAAGAGCTGGATACAGAAAAATAGACCTGATGAATCGTCCGCTGCAGAAAGCTGGAGGGTGGCAGGACACATACAGTTTAATTAAACTCCTAACAGGTGTTCTCCGGCAAACTAAAACCTGCTGTCCGGACTGAAGACACAAGCTGGTGACTCCGACACGCCGTGTCTCCAGGGCTGTAAAAATTCCACAACATCTGGAGAGGATAAGGATGAATTTAAACAGAAAATCTAAAACTTGCGCTGCTACGAAAGAAAATGATATGTCATCAGGTGGTAAATGGTCGGTTTGCTGCCCGTAAAGTATGAAAGAAGTGCAAACATCCTCCGTCCTGTTTTGTATTTGTGTTGGATAATGTAGTTTAGCTGTGGCAGCCATCTTGAATTTAATTTACTCCAAAGGTGGATCAGTTGCAGATGTACATCCAACGATTATTACCTGAAAATTTCATTAAAATCTGTCTAGTGGTTCATGAGATATTTTACTAACAGACAGACAGACTCTGTGGCTTTCCATAATCTGTTAGAGCTCATTTTATGCGTTGGGGATGAGTCTCAGCGACCACCACATCAAATTTTAGGTCAGTATCTGTGAGTTTTGCCTGTTTCTGATAACAAACCTGATTAGGTAGAACAAAACAACGGGTCTAAATTTATTCTGAAACAGAAGTTCTCCTCAGAGTGGACCTGAAGGTCTGTGGGTCAAAGGTGGGGAAAGTAAAAGGATGTGGACATGCGTCTGCTGAGGAGGCTGCCCTCCCGGTAAGGTCAAAGGTCAGCAGAAAGCCTGCATGAACATGAATAAGAATAAGAGCAACATGCTCTGTTTCTGGAAGAGGTCGACCTTTGACCCTCAGCTCCAGGGAGGATTAGCTGTCATTCTATTTTTGTGAATTCTTTCAGCTCAGAGGGCTGATGTGAAAAGTGAAAGGATGAAGGTGAGCCTGTTAGAGACTTCCTGTGTTGTGATTTTAAACATGAAGCATCTCGGCTGCTGTCAGCTTCAGAAATGAAAGACTTTCCTCCTTTTTGTAAACGAACGTCTGGGCAAAAAGGTCCTAAAGTTTTAATCACAGCAAACATTCATCATGGATTCATCCGACCGCGTGACCTTTTTTCTCTTCTGTAGAGTCACGGTTTCCAGGAAAGCTTGTTCATCTTTCTCCTCCCACGTTTTCTGCTCCTCAGAAGAAGGAAGTGTAAACTTTCTGCTGCTGTTTTACTGCATTTAACCACAGATTCAGATTAAGAGGCGTATATTCCACTCAGCTTGTGAAGGAATTAAGCTAATAATGGTCTCTGTGTAATTTTATACTAGATAAATTGATAAAGGTAAATTTAGTATGTTTTCACGTGTCATTAAAGTGTGATTTAGGCCTGATAAACAAAGGATAAAACGCACAACAAACATAAAATCTTCTCTGTTGTTATACAGAAAACATTGTTGAAGCACTTTCGTTTGAGTTTTACTTGAAATAGATAGTTTAGAAAAGTACCTCAGAGATGGATTTGTGTAAATGTTTATGGAATGTTTTTGTTGTTATCAAAGAAAAATTCTAAAAATATTTAAATCTGCTTTCAATATTGTTCTTTGATAATAAAAGACAGAGAGTTGCTCGTGTCTTTTTAAGTGCTGGTGTATTTTTATAATAAATTACCCCTAAAGGTAAAAAACCTTTTGAACTAAAATCATCTTTTGATGAGAAATGATAAAGTTAGAGAAAATAAGATTATGTTAGTGCTTGGAGAACGTGTTGGGAATGACTCTCAGCTACTACCACACTGACCTTTAGCTCAATATCTGAGTTTGATTAGCCGCCACACGGCCATTTTGAGTCAGGTTGACTCTAAAAAGTAATTAGTTATATTTTCTGAGGGTTTTGCTAAACAAACATTCTCATAATAAACAGTCTGTAAATCCTCAAGCTGATCAAAATCTGCATTTTGTGTTTTTTTTAACGTCTGACTCGATTTCCTTCTGCAGGAGGAAGTAAACGAACGGATCGTGCGGTCAGACTGGATAAAAACCTTCTTACATCTGGGAGTACAAACGCATTTCCAAGCAAAGGCTCATCGATGCTGCAGTTTTATATTTAATAAGCTCGTAAAGCAAAACGGGCCCTGAAGCCTCAGAGAGACGCCGAATTCAATAAAGTTATTTGTGCGCAGAACTACTGTCGCCTGGATTTGTAACACAAATGAGGACGAGCTGCCGACGCCGTTTAGATCTGTGTCTGTGGAAGAACTGAGCCTTTATGCCTCTCATCGTTCCAATTAACGAACATTTAACAATCTCCCGGTGGATTGGCGGTTCAAACAGCATAAAGCCCGTCCACATAGCTCCTGCTGGGCGGGCGGTGTGGAATCTGTGTCACACGTGGCTGTTTCTGAAGCACGGCCTCGGGACAGAGATCACACTCCGGCGTGGAGCACGGTTTCTAAAAGGAGTGGGGCGGGCAGCTCTTGAGTGTTTCGGGGGCCAGTAAAGAGACGCCCTGCTGAGGAACCAGCAGAGCTCTGACGCCCAGGAGCTAATCATCATCTGCTAATGGATTCAATCTGACAATTCTGTCTGAAGAATCCTCTTCATTTCTCTTCAGCTAGAAGAGATATCCAACATTTATTTTTTTGAAAAATTAGAACATAGGTCCCGTTGCAGGGTGTGGAGATAATTCAAGCCCTTCCAGACACACAGATGTGCTCCAGTTGCCTCAGAAGTTGGATCTGGGAATGACATCAAGCCAAACATTGCTGTCAGGAAGTCAGGAAACCAGTGGGACTGGATCGTTGTTGAAATCAACTATTTTTAGAGGCTGATAACTTGTTCTCTAACAGAGGCCGTATCTGTGCAGTGTTCTCCGTGGAGTCTCCAAAAAGTCTCAAAACGTTTGCGGAGGTTCGCAGTTTCCTGTCGTGAGTCACAAAGACACAATTTGTTCGCATCTCTTCATCTGAACCTACAGAAAAGAGCAAAGTAGATTTTAGCACCAACAAGGTGAAGAGATAGGGTTTATTTTAGGCCTGACATGTCTTCTTTTGTCCTCCGTTTGTCCACTTTTCTCAGCGTTTTTAAAGCACAAGCTGCACAAATGTTGTCATGGTCAGGTCCTAGCGGCTTAAAAACAAATTGACTGGAGGTTTATCCTCCAGCTGAAGACATTTAACTTCCCATCAAGGGAGCTTTCTCAGCTCACAAATGAAATGGTGTGGAGCTTCGAACCTGCATGAGGGCTTGCAGCTGAGCGCGCTCAGGATCTGTCGTGTCCTGGATGACAGAGAATCCACACAAACGTATGTCGTGGACATAAAACGAGTAAAAAAAAAACAGCCAAAGTCCTAAAGAAGAACTTTGAAAGATCTTCAGAAAGCTGGAAGCTAAATAAAGAACCGTGAGGAGGTCTGTGGTTGTCGTATGTGTGGAGGTTTGTGTGTTTGTTCCTCCAACCGGACAAAAAGTGTCAGCTTCTCTGTGTAGAATCTGCCAAGCAGGTCCAAAGTCCAGAGGAGCTGACCTCATGGAGAAGCTGACAGATGTGTCCAGAATACAAAGCGACCGGCAGCGTCTGACTCCAGGTGACAGCAGTGGGTGGAGGGAAGCTGCTTCCTGTGCCTGAAACACGCAGCGAGGGTTTCCCACAGAACAAACAGGTTCTGAAGAATCTGTGCTGGGTCCGGACGCTGGACTCCGGAGGAAACTTTTCTGTTTGACTTTCATGAAGTCACAACAGCTGCTTCTGCTCATCAGACTTTTTTAGGTTGAGAGCTCTACCTGAGGTTTGCTCATCAGGAGGCAAAATGCTTTTATATTTTAGATTTTTCTTTATCTGCCCTTCGTTTAACTCTTACAGGCAGGTTTCTGAAAACTAGGACATGTTTACGATGTCTGCCTGATGAGGAAAGAACATCTTTTATTCTTTTCATTGTTAAACTGGGAACCGAGGAACAGAAAGCAGAACTTTTTAGTAAACTAATGTACATAAATAACTGTAAGGAGAGGTTCCTGAAGATTTCAAAAAGACAAAATAAAAAAATAGATAAAGTATTTATATGAGTAACAAAAGGCTTATTGTATATTTTGTCTCAGTGCAGGAATTTCTTAATAAATAGTTAATGTACACAGAAAGATGTACTTGAAATATTGATAAATGTGTCTTATTTAGGACTGAAAGTTGCCTGTTTTAATCAGAAAGATGCCTGACGTGAAACAGACGTAAGGAGGAAAAAGCTGTTGCAGGGTTTTCAGTTCATAGCCAGCACAGTGATACAAACACAGACGGCTTCCGTGGCGTTTTCTGTCAGAACTGAGGGGTGAACGTGAAGCGCTGCTTCCCCCAACCTGCAGGGCAGCAAACATGCAGCCGAAAACCACAAAATCCCATCGGACAAAAACAGGCAGAACAAACAAATAAAGCTAAAAAAATCAATTTAAACACAGCTTTTTTTACTCCCAAGATGAAAAACAGACAAGAAAATGCTGATCTCTACTCTCCTAATACCATCATTTACATAATGCTAAAGCAGTTACTTATTTTCACTTGAATCAGGAGCTCCTTAATTAATTTTACTACATTTAGCTGCTCGTTAACACAAAATAACTCGTGAGCTGCTGGGTTGAAAGGGATAAAACACCTACATATATATATATATATCCTATGAGATCTCAAATGTTTCAGCAGCTGTTTTCGCTTTAGTTGCCTCAGTCAACACAAACACATATTTGTAATATATAATAATTTATAATATTTATCACCTGCTGCTGAAGGCAAAAGGGTGATAGTGTTTCTTGTTTGTCTGCACTGTTAGAAAAATATTTCATGAACTGCAGGATGGATTTTAAAGAAACTCTCAGGAAGGGATCAGTTCTATCAGGTTGAGGTCAGGACTCGGTGCAGGTCGGTCGAGTTCTTCCTCATCCATGTCTTTGTGGACCTTGCTTTGTGCTCTGGTGGACCGGAATGGGCCGTCCCCAAACTGTTCCCACAAAGCTGGGAGCATAAAAATGTCTCGGTATGCTGAAGCTTTAAGAGTTCCCTTCACTGGAGCCCAGCTCCTGAAAAACAAGCCCACACCATGATCCTCCCTCCACCAATCTCTACACTTGACTCAGTGCGGTCAGACAAGAACCGTTCTCCTGGCAGCAGCCAAACGCAGACTCATCCATCGGATTATCGGTCAGAGAAGCATGATCCGTCCCTCCAGAGGACACGTCTCCACGTCTCTAGAGTCCAGTGGGGCGGTCTTTACTCCACTGCATCTGACTCTTCGCACCTGGTGATGGAAGGCTTGGATGCAGCTGCTGCCATGGAAACCCATTCTATGAAGCTTTGCGTATTTAAGCTTGATTTTATTCACCTGTGGTCCTGGAAGTGATTGGAACACCTGAAGTCGGTCATTTGGATGGATGAGTGAATACTTTTGGCAATACAGTGTATTTCTCTGTGAGGTCTCCGTGGTTTTGAGTTATTTTGTGTACAAGGAAGATAAATAAATGGGTTTGTTGCTGCACAGCAGTAGTGAAAAACACCATGAAGCAGCCTGCAGCTCATCCTTCATCCCAGCTCCGCAGCACCTGCAGGACCTCTGACGGTTCATCCTCGTTATTATGCTGAACGGTGAAAACAGACACCACAATGTGGAGCACATTTGTGCTGACATGCAGGGAAAACAGTGCCCTTTGTTTCTGAAGATTTAATCATCAGGGCTCAGCCATTAATAATCAAAAAAGGTGAGAAATGAGGGAGTTGCACTTAGAGTATGTGTCGTGAATGACTCTCAGCTACTACCACACCAAATGTCTGCTCAGTGTCTGTAAAACTGACTGAGTCACAGCCGTTTCTGTGTTTGCTAAGGTTGATTAACTGTGGCGGCCATCTTGAATTAGTTTTTCATTTGTAGAGGTACGCTCAGTGATTATTTCCTGAGAGTTTCATTAAAGTCTGTTCAGTGGTTCATGGGATATTTTGCTAACAGAGAGTCAGTTTTTATTTTTACTTACAGATTCAGGTTTAAATCAGGAACACGACAAAAAGGAGAAATTCCCCAAACATGTCCTCAAATCCATCCTTATTTTAATCTAATACATGTTTGTATATTTAGTTGCTTGTTTTTTGTTGATTTTTAAATATGACATGTACACCGATGCTGAACTGTTCGGTGTCAGATTCAGAGAAAAGACTCCATTTATTTATTTTTTTCCCAAACCTGAAAAAACAAAAGCCTGATTTTATCTGTGAAACATTTCACAGAAAAACCCAAGGATAAAACGCACGAGAGTGTATTTCTTCTGTTTTTTTATTTGATTGAAAGGAAAAATCAATAACAATTTAACAATATTCAAAAAATCCCATCAGAAAGAAACTAATCAAATGTTTATTTCCAGTCGTTCCAACATCTAGAATAAAATGTTTTGAGAAATATAGTTAAGTTTTCATGAAAGGAAAATGAACATTGATACTTTTTTAAAACCCTAAACAGAAGTGAATAGTTTTAAATGTTTTACAGTTTTATTTTCATTTGAAAGACGCCTGTCGATGAGAATGGGTTGTGGGGGTAACTCTCAGCTACTACCACACTAAATTTCAGCTCGATATCTGTAAAACTGACTGAGCTGCAGCCATTTTTGTATTTGCTAAGGTTGGTCAGCTGTGGCGGCCATCTTGAATCAAAAGTTAATCGTATGTAGATGTACGACCAGTTCATTCACGCTCAGGATATTACATGATTCCCCGCATTTCATGGCTGCAAACAATAATTAGAGCAAAACTAGTTGTTATAGGAACATTTTCTTAATTATTCAGAGTTGTGTTACATCAACAAACCGACTGTGGAGGCAAAGAACGCAGCTGCAAACGTTACTGAGTTAGTTTCACACAAAAAGCCAGCAAAGCTAAGCTCCACGGTCACGATCAAACACGTCCACGGCTGCTCAGAGGGTTTTATCACAGTCCTGCTGCCCGCTGGGGGTCATTCTGGTCACGTCGATGTTGTTGTAGGCGAAGACGTTCAGGGCCCTCTGCATGGTGGAGTCCGGCAGGCTCCGGGTCCGGCCCAGGATCCAGGCGAAGTCCACGTGGAAGAGTCTGAGGACGTCCGTGCAGGAGTACACCAGGGCAAAGGTCGAGTAGTCGGTGGACAGGATCCAGTAAGGGGAGTACGGAAGGACTGGGTGGAAATCAGATCTCTGATTAGGGTTTTATCGTACCACACACACACACACACACACACATTAAGAATAGCTGTTTTAAATGTGTTCCCACTCACCGTAGGAATAACTGATTCCCAGTTTGGCTGGATTCTTTGGATCCACTAGGATTCCAGTCCCTTCGATTTTCCTCACTTCTCCTTTTCTGTTTTGGCCCACACACACACACTTTTCACGTTACATCCCAGTAGTTAATCCCCTTCAGCATTCGCACACATGAATCCCAGACGAGGACTCACAGTATTTCGGAGCTGACCACTCGGATGGACTTGTCCGTCCTGTAGGTGAAGTTGGTCTCGATGCAGCGGCCCTTCTCAAACTGCGTCGGCAGTTTGGCGATTTCAAACCACCTCCCCATGAACTGTGAGGGCGGGGGGTCTCAGGGTCAGAGGCAGATCAGAGCAAAGAGGGACAGGACTACAAATGGATCTACATGCTGTAAAACGTTCCCTTTGAGCCGTTTTCACCCGAGGACAATACGCATCTCTAACCAAACTGCATTTCATCTGTACTTCTTAACTTTATGACACTTATTTACAACTAGAAGGTCCATATAGTTGTTAGCCTAGCAGCTAGTAGCCAAAAATCCCATTCTGATAACCATACAGCAGCGATGAGCAGTGTCAGAGCTGTCTGCGAATTGTGTGGTGAATGCACACAAGAGTCTTTAAATCATTGATCACATGCATAAATATTTCATTTTCATGTCTTAAGCTGCCTAAAGATTGATTTCAGAGAAGCATCTGAACTCTTTCTCCACACCTCAACCTTCTGTCCTGACAGGAGATAAAAACTACACCAACCATGGTTTGTGTTTTACGTTTTTTAAATCAGTGAAAACAAACACAATGACATCATTTGCAGGGATTTTCTTTAAGATTTTGAGACTGCCTCATCATTACCTGTTGAAGGCTGAAAGCAGGTTGAACTTCTGGTTCTGAACAGGGGCCCCAGTGAGGAACCTGAGCCCGGATGACCGGGAGGAAGAGCACAGAAACCAGACCCAAGAACCCCTTCATGGCGCCAACAGGTCGTATCTGCAGAAACATGTTACAGCAGAAAGGGTTTGCATCCATCTTTCCCTTAACTCCACAAGGACGAGTTCCTGAACAAAAAATGTCTTCAAGGTAATCTTTATTTCTATATTTGTCCATCTTACCCTTGTCTCCTGCTGGTTCTCTCTCTCCAGATGCTGCAGTCTGACTCAGATGTAGTCGTCCACAAGGTTTTTGCAGCTCAGAGTCAATGAGCGTCTTTGTCTGGAGCCAGCTTTTATTTCTGACGCAAAGTTTGCTATTTAGAAAATTGGAGTCATGGGTGACATACCAGCAGAAACGTTATAAAACAAACCGGGTGGGTGGGGACGGGGTCACACAGATTTAGGCGTTAACGGCACAACGTTCTGCTGTAAACAAGGCTCCATTTGAAAGAGCAGGAATGTTTGAGAAGGCTGAAAACTCGTCCCAGTGCGTAGGAACGCGGCCTGTAAGAGGGTCTTGAGTTTTCAGCTTTCCTCACCTCCTCTTCTCTGGTTTTCAGGGTCAAACCTAAAGTTTTAAGCTCCTCTGTAGAGCCGTTCTGGGGAAGTAAACGTTACACGTCGTGCTGTTGATGGCCAACATTTTATCATGATGGTCGTCTTTTTTGTTTTTTGTTTTTTAAACAAAGGTTTGAGGAAACGTTTGTCAGCTGATATCCTCTGACTGTGGAAATGGAGCCAATCTTTTCTGCACAATATCATTTAGTGACAGAACTGCATTAAGGCAGTTTTGATCTGATCTTACATGCATATATAAATGAACACATTTATTCATTTTTCCAACAGGTTTAGAGACAAATGAGTTTATTAAGGCGATCTGAGTCCCTCTTATTACTGAAATCCACAACCTCACACCTTCCATCCTAGTAAGCTGGAACAAAAACTCTTTGACTTTGATTTTCTAAACATGCTTCACACCTTAGGAGCTGCCAAACACCTTCAGAAACATCAAAGTCCAGTTACCTTTGGGTTTACTCAGGTTACCATGTCCTGGATGACAGTGATGGGTCCTTTAAAGTCCACCATGACGTTCGCACAAAGAGCCAAAGAGCGAGAAAAGTCTTTCAGAATTGTTTGTTCCAGAAAGGAGGCTCATCAAACTCTGAATTTATCCATGAACTGGCTGATTTATTTCACAGAGTTGGCTCAGAGTAATTATCAAGAGTCTTTTTGGAGTTTAACGTGGAGAATATTTTAATCCAAACAACCTAAACGACGTGCAAAACGCTGCCTGCTTCCAGACCGAACTCCCTCGGCTGCAAACAAGCTCATCTTAAAGACAAAAAAAAGATCAAAAGCTTCAATTTCCAGCGCCGACACTTGAAGGAGGAACGACTTGTTATCTGCAGCCAAATGGATGAAAGTCTGCCTAAAGCCAGGGTGGTTTCTGAGTGGATGGAGGCCAAGAGCTCATCTGGTCAGAAGATCAAGGAGAGAATCAAACCGAGCTGAACGGACCCCAGAATAAAGAGAGCAAATCAAAAGAGAGGCTTATTAAAGATGCACAATGTCACGCTCTGAGTCTTCAAGGGCACCTTGGCTTCAGAAGATTAGATTTTTTTATTTTTTATCCCAGCGTTTTGTTCTGAAACAGCTCGTCTGTTTCACTTTTCTTCCACTGTTTGGATGTGATGAGCAAACGACCCGTCTTCACTCCTGCATGTTTGTGCTGCAGGCTTGGTGAGGGGTGTAATGAAGACCAAGGAACTCTTTAAACTGGGGGAGTGACAGAGATCCGGAGAAGCTGATGGCGCCTTTTTCCAGCTCAGAGCTCCAGTCGTACTTCGTATTGACGCTTAAAACAGGCAGGAATTAAAACAAAATGTCTCCAACCAGGTTTGAAATGATTTTCTGACCTTGTGTTGAGTTTCATGAGGGACGGAAACAAGAAATGCGCGTCTCTCTAAAAGAAATACATAAAAACAAATCATATTTACTCTCTATTTGTTATTGTAAACTGATTGACAGTAGAGATCATTCATTTTCCCACAATCCACTGCAGGTTATAGTAATGTCCTGTATACATAATTTACATCTTCTTCTGTCCAAAATACTACCAAAAACGCCTGAGCACCATTAGATTCAATAAGAAGCTTAAAGCCAAAGTTCCCAAACTTTTTATCTTCTAATTCACAAAACAACAACATTAAAGACGCTGGTTTTGATAATAAAGCACTTAAAATAGGCGATAATGACAACAAATGCAGCTTCAACAACAAATATACTATTTATATTTAATTTTAATCTCCATTCATGACCACTGGCTTCATGTGATGTAAGGATTACGGCACAAATCTGCTGCCGACCGCCTTTTTTTTTTTACATTTTATTTGATTTCTGAGAATCATCCTGAAGATTTAACCCAGCGGTCTCCAATCCTGGTCTTGGGGGGCCACAATCCTGCAGGTTTTACTTGTTTCTCTGCTCCAACACACCTGATTTGAATCAATGGGTGATTAACAGGCTTCTGCAGAACAAAAAGAGGTCATTTAACCACTGAATCAGGTGTGTTGGAGCAGGAACACAAGTAACACATGCAAGATAGTGGCCCTCGAGGACCAGGATTGGAGACCCCTGATTTAACCCAACAGACTTCAGCTGCAAATGTTGCTGAAAAGATGTGTCGTGCAGCTGAGCACAGTCAAGTTAGTTCCGTTTATTCGTTTATTTTAGCTTCATTTGACTGTTTTAGTTTCAAAGTTTCACACTTTTAAGCTGCTGTTTTAAATGAAGTGAAGTAAAATTTATTTATATAGCACTTTTCAGCAGCAAGGCAATCCAAAGTGCTTAAATGTTTTAATCATTCTGTTTGATTTCTTTTGACTCAAGTGTCGATCTTTAAGTCGCTGCTGCCTTTCGTTTGGTTTCTAGATGAACTTCTTGATTTTTTTAACAGCTTGTGTTGTATCTGTTCAGAGAACGAGACAGATGTTTTCATCCATTTTTCAGTTTGGTACAGATGGAAAACTGATCAAATAAATAGATTTTATTTTGTCCACTTGGGGGCAGCAGAGAGGTTGTTTCCAACACTGTCAGACTGCAGAGGTCACAAAACAATCAGTGAAATAAACAACAAAAAGCTCTTTTTTTAGCTTTTCTGGTCGTGAACGTGACATGTTTTCTGTTTGAAGAGGAAACTAAGACAGATGCATCTAACAATCTGACATAAGAAGCCCCTGAAGTGCAGCTGAAGGACTGATAATGATGGATCAGTCGAGCCGCTCTTCCTGTTCAACATGTTTGTTTAAGAGCTGATCTGAAAATGAAGGTTTGTTTGTCGTTAAAACCTCACCAATCCTGCAGCTGTGCTCACACACGAGTTATTTACTGAAAGGGAAATAATTACAGGCTTATTTGGATTATTATGTTTTTATTTTATCAAAATAAATCTGCACCATAATATGTAGAGTTATCCAAATAAATGTACAAGGATGTAAATTACATTCTCGTCCCCAATATATATATATATATATATATATATATATATATATATATATATATATATATAAACGGCATATACAGTAAACAAATATCTGTGTCTTTATATCCATATATGATTAGAGTTAAATAAATTTAATGTATAGGGTAGATCAATGATTCCAAAAGTTGGGGTCGGGACCCCAATGTGGGTCACCCAACACCAAGTAGTGTCTCCAGACATCAAGTTACAATTAAAAACCCAGTTTTTATGATATATTTACGCCATAATTGTTACAGAGAATTGAAATAAAAGTCATTTAAAGATTTTAAAAATAGCAAAATGGATGCTAAGACTGGACCAAGTTACTGGAGCTAACTTGGTCTGTCTGTTAGCAAAATATCTCATGAACTAATGGATGGATTCTGATGAAACTTTCAGGAAGTGATCTCTGGACAAACATCTACAAGCTCATCAAGATTTGGAGCCATCCCATTCAAGATGGCCGCCACAGCTGATCATACGTAGCCAACCCAGAAGGGGCTGCAGCGCAGTGAGTTTTACTGAGCTGAAGTTGATTCAGCTTTATTCTGAAACTCTGCCATGAAAAGGACGAGAAGCTTTTCATCAAAGAACGTTTAATTCAATATAAAGTGTTCCAGTCATGATGAATAATAATTCATTTACCCTGACTTCCACCGTGCGTGTTATAACAGTGAGTCTTTTAGGCGTGAGGGACGTAATGATTCCAGCTTTGGGGGATTAAAGCCGAGGGACAGTCGTCATGCAGGCGATCCGGACCACAGACACTCACCCAGTGAATTTATAGCCTCACCTGTTTGCAGAGGTTAAACCTGCTCTGATCCCTTCGCCTCACCGTGACTCTATAATGCTGGGTGCAAACAACACGGACAGAAATCCCTCATAAAAAGCTTACACCCAGGAGATTCTTAAATTAGAGGTTTACATGTCCCAAAGCCCCGTTCTCCTAATTCTTAAGTCCTTTCTTAGTTTTTCTTCTTCTCTTCTTGTTACAATAAAAAAAAAAGATAAAGTCCTGGTGGTCCACACCCAGGTCCAAAACTGATATAAAATACAGCTTTTTAACGAGTTAATATGATGTGTTTTTCCTGTTTTAGACACGTCTGTTCCTCTGCTATCAGTGTAGCCACAGAACAGAAGCAGAAATGCATCAGAATTGTGAATTATTGTAAAACTTTATTTAAAAAATACACTAGAATGAGCTGCTTTTATCACAACTGGGCTCATTTGTCAAGTTTTACCACCATGAAATTTGAAATCACCTAATTTTCTCCAAAGAATGGGACATTTTCTTAGTTTAAACGTTGAGATTTGCAAATCATTGCGTTCTGTTTTTATTTATATTTTACTGAATCTGAGTCGCAATTAGCAAGCTAATGCCGTCACTTTCCATCTGAATTTAACATTTAGCAACAAAAAGGATCTGCTTGTTTTAATTTTTCAGTTTTAGTTTCAGATTGGCAGGAAAGATAATGACACAGGACAGGCAGAAGCAGAAAGAGGCAACTTACCGCGATAAAAAAAACAAAACTTTTTATTTTATAGACGAGGCGATGAAGTGACCGAAGCACAAAGAACAACTGGGACAAAATGTTTGATTCACAGAAAAAAAAAAAAACGATGAGGAACAGGTGTGATGATTACAAACTGCAGCAGGAGGAACAGAAACAAGAGACTGGGTCTACAAAATAAAACAGGAAGTGAAAATAAGAATCCAAAATAAAACTGAACAACAATCGTCAACATTATTTCGCCTCAGCTGGACTTTTTGAAGTTTTCCACCCAGTTTCAGTCCAGAACCTGAACATTTTCAGAGGAACGAGTTTAATTCTCAGCTGTGAAACATCCGGACGTAAAACGGTTCCTAAACTGAACCAGAGTCGACACCGAAGGAAATTTAAACTGGATCCAGGGACACTCAGTCACTCCGCAGCTTGTCACAAAGACACAATTTAGTCTGAGTTGAATCCATGAAAGATTCCCGACACGCCTTTTTTCATCCTGCATGTTTCAAATACTGTCATGATACGAGAACTGGTCGAGGAATGAGCGAAAAAAGCCAAAGAAAGACGCTCAAACGAGGTTACAAGAAGTTCTGTTCATTTTCAGAGAATTTGGGTCCGTTTAAATACAATATTCCAAAACTAAAACTATCTGAATACATCAAACCTTCTGTACTTTTTGGATCTTTTTGTATTTTGCACAGGCCAGTGGACCCACACCTCCTCCCACCTCCTTTCTAAGCATTTTTGAACATTAGTAACTTTTGTGACAATTTCATATGTAAGCATGTAACCTTATGAAAGCTTGAAAAATGTAATTTTCTTTAAAATATGACAATTTATCACAAAACTAAAAGTCTTCCTTTGGTTGTTTTAAAAGCACATGTAGAGGATGCAACAGTTTTAGAGCAGAAAATACCTAAAAAAGTGTGTTATTTTGACATTTTGGGCTTTTCATTGCACAGGTTTTGCACTGTGAACAAGTTGACCCCTCCCCTCCTCCTCCATCCTCATCGTGTCTGTTTGGCTAATTTTCTTACCAGCCCACCAACTGGGAACACCTAGCTGCTCACCGGGCATTAAAAGAAAAAAAAAAAACATCATTCACAGAAGTGCAGGCCCACGCTTTAAGCTTGGCGAGCACAAACTGTCAGATTAAGCGGTCTGAGAGGATGATCCAGCCAACATTCAGTCGGATTTCTGGCAAATTACCACCGAGCACGTTTGGGTCAGCCCTTCAGCACCCTGGGGGAGTGCAACACTTTTGACAACCAGAAACCAGACACGTGGAAAACAAAACAAAAACCCCAGACCGGTCTGTGGAGCTGCTGGGGCTCCACAAACCTCAGCGTTCAGCTCCTCCACCAAGCAGCAGAGGATGAGGGGGAGGTGGGTGACCATTTTGCCAGTGGAAAAGGAAGCTGAGCATTTAGGTGTCTTAACTGTGGCCTTAAGTGCTAACACAGGATTAGTGAGGTAAACGTTGAAAGAGGTTTAGCGCTCCCTGCTTAGGAGCAGTGCTGCTTCAGTAATTACACATCAGTTGCAAGGTGCAGCGGGCGGTTGGATGGGAGATCATAGTGATGTCAGGACAGGGAGGGCTTACTGCAGGAGATAAGGCCAGCTAATGGAGATGAAATGAATCGGTATTTAAAAGGTCTGGTTTAGTTAAGACACTTTACTGGCAGCAGGTCGGGCTCAAACAGGCTGGTCAGCTGGAAGTGAAGGAAGAGAGAAACAGGTTCTGTTAGACGTAAAACACAACAAAAAAAAAAGACACCTGTTTTTATTTGTTTTTACTTCAGCTGGGGCAGAAACAGGTCCGAGCTCAACTTGCCGGTGGGAGCTTGAAGGTAAGTCGATTAAAAAACAAATTCTTCTAACTTCACTTTCAGTTTTGTGATGTAACATTTTATAAGCAGCTCTGACTCTTTAGATTTGGAAAACGGAAAGTGTGGCAACTTCACTTTTCTTCCAGAACAAAAAGAAAATTACAGTAACATCTAATTAAACTATGTCGTTCTGTAATGTTATATAATAATACAGGGATTGACAAAGTATTAGTACATATTTACTAAAGCCTGTTTGATAATCTGTCTGAAAGTAAACTATCTAAAATGGTAATAATGTAAAATAAAATGTAATCTAATTGAGGTTTATAACAGCATAGTACCTCAAAATTCACAGAAATGCATCAAATTAATGATACAGTACTATTACTGTAATTAAAAACACTGTACTGATACTGTAGCTTACAACACAGTATTATCATATTTATTTACAGTACTATTATTGTAAATATAAATACAGTTCTTAAGGTTGTAAATGTTTTTCCATTAACTTACTCGCATACAGCTGTTGACAGTGTCCTCACACTTCTTTTGTTTTCTCCACGCTTCTCATTCTGCCTGATTTATTTGGCTTTTTATTTCTAAAAAAAAGGGCAGTCTTTAGCAGTGTACGTTCACGGTACTGATGTTTTTCATTTCAGGTTTTAATGCAACTCACAAAAAAAGTGCACTCTGGTTTTAGTTATGTTTTTTACTTTTTTTTTTTTTTAAAAAAAAGGGTATTATCAGCAGTAAACTTCATTAAAGCTACTAATGCCTTATTAAGTAATTATTCTAAAGGCCAATCTGATTAGACTAAAGCTTGAAATCCTCATTGTTCACCAAATAATTAGCCCAAAATTCCTAAAAGTCACCTGTGAAAAGATTTTTAAAAGACACATTTTGAACTCGTTGCGTGAGCTTGGCTCTATATTCAATTAATTTTACCTTGAGGTAATCCAATCTGCTTCATGCAACTGACAGAATTTGCATGTGTGTGTGTGTGTTATGTTGTGTTGGGGGATTAGGAAGGGGCTAGACACTGCTTCTGTCTTGTCTGATATGACCTCCTCAGGGCTCCATCTAAGTTGTCAGCAGTTTTTCCCTTTAATTCATTCTTGTAATGAGATTAACCAGGCAACAGCAAATCCGAGGAGTCCAATCCCCGGATTTGGCAGCTGCGGTGTGGCCTCTGCTCACCGAGGTGATGTGGCGAAGGGTTTTTTTTTCTTCCTCCTCGCCTTTCGTGACGGTTTCACTCACGAGACGCCGGAGCCACTTAAACAGGCACACAAGATTCACTTGGAGGTTAAAAACAAACTAATAAAAGTTGCAGCTTCGCTTCAGAGACTTGGGTCAGACGGGCCTTCGGACGGTGCAGCGTCTGAATTTATGGGAAATAAATGAAGACGGAATGAGAGTCTCAACAACAATAATTTATTTTAAAACAATTATCAAGAAATATGCTGTTACCAACAAGTGCTAAATTTTATTTGATTTCTGAAAATTATCTCACTGTGGCGCTTTGGAAATCACTTCATTAAAAAACCTTTAGTCCGGCTTCTCTTGTACTGCCTGCGCTCCGTTAGTAATCAGCACACCTGTTATCACTGAGTAAACACCTTTCCAGGTGCACACAGCCCCAGGTTGTCCTCAGTTCTGCGTCAGATTGTTTGTTAGCCTCAGTGAATCTCGCTGTTTGCCAGTTTTTGTTATTAAAAGTAGAGCAGAGCTCCTGAAAACTGCCTCCTTTTTTCCTGCATCTTGGTCCAACTCAACATCCACCAAATGTGACAAATATTTAAGCAAATGTCACAGGTTTTGGTTTTTTTTTGGTTTGTTTTATTATTAATGGGGTTTTTTTTAAATAAAATGTAATGCCTAAAGCTCTACAGATTCAGTACTTTTGTCCAAACACATCCCGACCGCTTGTTGAGTCCATTTAGATCAAAATTCTGTCATTCGGTTGTTGGCTAATTCTCTTTACAAACACCAAACTTGTTATCTGTGTGAGCTGCTCATCCACTTAAATTACAAGCACAAATCTCCTAATTATCCCGTAATTCGTCCTGTTTAAACTCACAGTTTGAAGTTGCATGAAGGTCTGAGGCGTGGCGTTCAGAGCCAACCTGGGCGTTACGGGGGACAGAAACGTTGAGAAGCCCTTCCCCGCTCATTTACTGATGTCGGTGGTTGTAACGTCGACGCAGAAGGTGCTGTGTGTTTGCGCCACATAGCTCCACATAAACCGATTGCATCCCCAGATTTATCCCCAAGGTGTTTTTAGGACATCCTGGATGCTAATGGAGACTAATAGGCTTAGCACTTAGAGGTGTATTGTCCGGGATGCTTACTGGCAAGGTTTGCTGAGGGTAAAACGCTAAACGTGCGGATTACCTCCAACACATCCCTTTAAAGTGCTGTATAGCCAGGACTTAGCTAATAGGATCCTGGGGGTAGCAGGGGCCTGGGAAGGTGGGGATGGGGGTTGGAAGGTCAGCAGATGTAGGCAGCAGACTGTTGCAGGAATAACAGGAGGATTACAGCCCTCAGATTACACGGGTTTCAGGAGGAACTTGAGGGACTGTGGATAATGCTCAGGGCCTCGGGGCATTTCTTATAGCAGCATTTGTCTGGGGCGGGGGGGGAAGGAGCAGCAGAAATAATAAATATGAGTGTGGTTTACAGTTTTAATCAGCTGGAGGTCAATAATATGAAGAGGCAGCGGCTGAAGCTCACTGTGCTCCATATTCATGTACCCCGATGCGGATCACAGGGCTGGCCTTGGATTAGCAGAGCTGGATTATTGAGCCGCTTGCAGTATCATATTTTATAATGGGATTTGGGCAACGCAGAGGGCTAATAAGAGGTGCAGAGGTTGAGTGCACAAGCTGCTGATTGAGCCAAAACAATGAGGCCATTTGAAGCTAGCTGTTTGTTTTTACTCTCAGGGGCGAATTTACTTCAAAAAGGGACGAAAAGATAAATTTAAAAAAATCAACAACAAGGGAGCATTTTTGCTGGTCTTCAGATGGGTTAGGATTTAAACTTATGGGTTCAAGCTGGTTAGGTTTACAGTTAAAGTGGCTTTAAGATGATCAATTATTATTATTAATTGGAAACAGGTGGCAAAGGTAGCAGGTTTTCTTTAGTTTCAAAAGGTTTCTCAAGCTAAATTAATACAATTAAAAGTTCTGTGCTATCTGCAACTTTCCAATTGAAATAATACTGTGTTTTGTTTGAATTTATCCCTTTAATAGAGGCTTGTAAAGACAATTGTCTCATATCTCCAATAATCTGCAGGTATGACCAGCAGATAACTGCTGCCCTCTAGTGGTGATATAAAGAAACTACAAAAACATATTGCCTTCTATTTTATGTTGATTTTCTAATATAAGAGCTGGTTGTAATCAATGTAATGTAATCAATAAACTCACACAATATAGAATCTGTCAGTTTATGTGTTATAATTAAATTTTTAGGTACATCTGACAGTCATGTAAGAATCTACAAAAAATGGAGGGAATAAATACTGTTGTGTGTATCAGATGGGAGAAAATTGTGTTACTGATTTGTTTCTTCTTTTGGCAGCCTTTCACGTGGAGGTCAAAGGTCGTGTGTGTGTGTCATGACCCCACGGGAGCAGCTGAGGAAGATGACGGCACTGGGAGAGCAGGGGGCCCTGGATGAGAAGCACTGGTATCGGCTGGTTAACGGGATGTCAGCCGGAGGTGAAAATCACAGAAATATCAGCTAAATTCGTGTTGGAACACCATTTTCTGACTTTGAAGACATTTGCTGCAAATGATGAAACTGAGCTGTTCAGACTAAAAGAAGGTGAAGGTGTGCTCGAGTTGCTGCTGTTACGTCGAGCCCCGTTCACCCATCAGATAAGGTTCCCCCTGCGTCTCCGTAAATAATGACTTATCTATTAACAGAATTGTTTAGAGGGGCAAATATTTCTCATTTAAAAAACAAAAAAACATCATTCTTTTAAAAATAAAATATGCTAATAATATCATAATACAGAGGAATAAACACAGGTAAGGAGTTGTTGGTAAATTATTTTTGTCCTGTGTTTTAGAGGGGGAACCGATTATTTCAGACGGCTGAAATATTTGGTTCCCCCCTGGTAACTTTTGCAAAAAAAAGAACAAATGTCCCCAAATTCACAGGACTTGTTGTCCATGATGAGAGGAATAAACACAGTTAAGGACTTTTTGGTAAATTATTTTTGTCCCATGTTTTAGAGGGGGAACTGATTATTTCAGACGGCTGAAATATTTGGTTCCCCCCTGGTAACTTTTGCAAAAAAAGAACAAATGTCCCCACAACTGCTTCCACCCACCTCCATCATCATATGAAATTACTTTTTGTCACAACAAAAAATAGTGGCTGGTAAAATATTTGAGTGGCTGGTTAAAAAAAAATTTTACCAAAATTTTTAATTTCCACCCCTGTAGGGAACATTTTTTTAATTTAAGTATTCTGAAAAGTATAAAAGCTACAAAACCCAAAAGTTATAGCCAGAAAATCCTGAATGTCATTTCTGAAGCTGCCAACACTTTAAACCAACATCGATGAAGCAACAATCATTATTTGTGGATTTTAAATGGATTATGGTTTCACCCACAGACGGGGCTTTTACAGTCCGTACATGTTTCTGTTTTGGCTCATTTGGCTCATTTCCCCGTCTCTCTGGCCTCGCAGTAATTTGTGGCGCTTCTTGTTCTCTTGCAGAGCTGAGGCAGAGGCAGGAGCTCATGATGAGGAACCAGATGGCCATGGCGCCGCAGATCCTCGCCCAGGGGCAGCAGAGGTTACAGGGGGTCCCGGCACAGTTTGAACCCCGTTTCATGGAAAGGTCTGACTCTGATCCCGCGAGTTACGGTTCCTAAACCCTCCCCCAAGTTGAAATGGGCTTTTCTACCATCTAAAACCTCAGTCAGGATGATTTTACTTCATCAACACTTTAAACCAGATTTTCTGAACGTATAGGGCTCGATACCCTAATATGAAACCATATTATGGTTTAATTATTTTAGAGATTTAAGTGCATTAGTCCTAGATTGGTTTTTCGAGCCTTTTATGAAAAAAGGTGCTAATCTAATAGAGCCACATGCAGATTTGTTGCATGCTGGTTGTCTTGACAAAAAGCAAAACTGTCACAAAAAACAAACTATTAAACCAGAAAGCAATTTATTGTCAGCAATGCAATTACAGTTACTTTACTTGAAATTCAAGCCCTTTTTGAACCTTTAAAGCACGATATTAAAGCATTTCCAAGTACTTCCAGCAAAGTGTGAAAGCAGAAAGTGCAATAGATAAAAAAGGAGGTGTGAAAGATCCCTTCGTAGAAAACCAAGGTCAGACTCAGCCCCACAGCTCGTAACGAGGACACCAGCCTCAGCTCAGCTGGATCTAAATGCTCCGCTGGTTGATCTTTGATTGTTTGCTCTTTTTTTTCTCAACAGGGAGCTGGTTCCTCCCACTGAGATGGTACCGCCCGAGGCCCGGCAGATGCACATGGGGCCTCACCTCGGCCCACCTTTGCCCCCCCACGCCAACATCCTGCCTGGGAGGGCGTTTCCTGGACCAGGTGAGCGGTCGCAGGTAGATTTTCTCACGCAGGCCGTGGAGTTTTTGAGGATTTGCGTTAACGGCCCGTCTCTCAATCCGATTGCTCCTCTTTCTCAGCTGGCTATGGCTTCTTGCCTTCGGAACCCATGGAAACAGTTGCCCGGCGACAGGAGCTCATACACAAGCAAAACATAGCGAGGTGCGTGCAAGAACTTCATCAGCATCTGACAGTAATATCCCACGCACACAGGGGTTTGCATCTTTTCTGCCTAAACCTCAGTTTGGCAAAAAGGTTGAGACTAAAATGTAAATAAAAACAGACTACAGATAAACCCATCTTTTATTCACAATGGAACATTTTAAAGAAAAATACGGTAATTTGAAACACATCTCAGAACAATTAGAAGGGGGCAAAAAAAAATAAGCTGGAAAAGTAAGTAAATATGAATAAGAGATAGCTGGAGGAGCATTTGGCAACTAATTAGTTTAATTATCAACAACTAAGTACGAAGAAAAAAGCATTTCAGAGAGGCTGAATCTCTCAGAAAGTAAAGATGGGAAGAGGTTCACCAGTCTGGGTTTATGAGATTTGAAAACCATTGTGTTCTGTTTCTATTTACCTTTTCCTGAAAGTCCCACCTTTTTCAGAACTGATGTTGAAAACATGGATATATTTCTCTCCTCTCTGCTGCATCAAAAGCCTTGTTTCGTCATTATTGTTGCACAGTTGTGACAAATGTTGGTGTGTACGCTTTAACAGGATGGAGATGAACGCCATCCTGCACCAGAAAGAGCTGGAGAACGCTCACCAGAAAGGGCTGATGGGAATCGAAAACCCCGTGTCGTACCCTTCCAACGCCATGCTGTTCAGAGGTCGGCAGCGCATGCCCGACGGCCACGACGTCTTCGTCCACCGCCCCTCGCTGGACGAGCTGCACTCCAACAGCATCCTCATGTCAGCCGGCCCCTACCCACCGATCGGCACGCTGCACAGAGAGAGGGGCCGGCGGGCCGGGCGGAGGCCGGCTGTTCACAAGAGCACAGAGAACCACACGCCCAACCCGAAGGGTCCAACTGAAGACAAGAGTGTGGAGCAGAGTCCAGAGGCCACGTCCGGAGAGGAGAAAGAGATGGAAGCAAAGGGCGACATGGGAGAGGAGTGCGCCGCCAGCAAGACGCACCATCAGGCCAAAATAGACTCTGAACTGGCTGCAGGAAGCAGGAAGAACTACAAAGAAGGGGAGGTGGGCCTGCGTAAGGCCTGCGCGACCACTCAGGACGGGTGTTCGGATGTGGCCAACGGGGGGACAAATGACAAAGACATCTCTGGTTCTGCTTTCCAGGAGAAGTTCATGTATCCGTCCACTGGTGGGGCTCTCACAGGGATGCCTTACATGTTCCCCGTCCCTGGAAATGGCTTCCTTCCAGCTGGTGAGTTGAGGAAATAAACAAAAGAACAACAACGCAGTGTTAAAATCCATTTCACTTAGATTCAGCTTCTTGTTTTTTCAGGCCCACCAAACCTGTTTCTCAACGGCAACGAAATACCCGAAGACATACGGAAGTGGACGGTGAATGATGTGTACAACTTTATCAACAGTATTCCCACGTGTTCGGAATACGCTCAGGTTGGTAATAACATCCTTTCTTTGTTTCTGTGTTGGTGCCTTCATTGGTCTAATTTGAGATTATTTTTTACCAGACGTTCAAGGACCACATGATTGACGGGGAGACGCTGCCCCTTCTTTCAGAGGAGCACCTTCTGGACACACTGGGGCTCAAACTGGGGCCGGCTCTGAAGATACGCTCACAGGTACACACACAAAAGGATCTTCTCATCAAAAATTAAAGGCTTATTATTCCTGCTGCCTTTCATGCCAGAGATTTAGACAAAGATCATCTTGTGTTGAGAAATGAGAGATGTAACCATTTTGATCAAACTTTTAAAATCTTGTGCAATATCGCAAAACATTTTGCTCAGAGTGAGTGTTTCAAGTGACTTTAAGCAACTACAAAACCAAATTTAAGCTCAATGTCTGTAAAATTGACTAAATTATAGCCATATTTGCGTTTTCTAAGTTTAATTAATTGTGTCAGCCATTTTGAATGGGGTTGGCTCCAAAAGATAACCCGTCTTAGTTATACATCCAGTGATTACTTTCTGCAAGTTTGATTAAAATTCATCCACTTCTTCGTGAGGTATTTTGGTAGCACAGAAACAGGTTTTCAGAATAAATGTTGGTTTTGTAAAGAGAAGCTCAAGGTTAAACTCATGAGTGGAAGAAAACAACAGTGACTGTGTTCCACCGCAGCAATAAGCACCTCTAATATTACCTCTCCCCCTCCGTCCCCCTCAGGTGTCCAGGCGGATGGGCAGCATGTTATACATGCTGAACCTGCCGCTGACCGGCACCACCCTGCAGGCCACCCCCGAGAAGCCCGGGGACCGCTCCCCGGAGATCGGCTCCCCTGGGAACTGCAACAGCGAGGACATGATGGCGAGTCCCAGAGACCCCGAGGCCATGAAATCCTCAGAACACCTTCATGAGGCAGAAAACAATTCGCCTCCTTCAGCCAGCAGTGAGACCGCCTGATCATCGCTGATCAAACACAAACTGAGCCAGGATCAGCCTGCACCCTCAGGCCTGATGAAGCCTTTCTGCCATGGTGGTAGATTTGTTTACACAGCGATTCGCTGGGATGAAGATGCTGTTTTTGTCTACTGTGACCAAATGTCTCTTACATATCTGTATTTTTCACATGTATGTACATATTTTTTAACAGCTGTGAAGCAAAACTGGTACTTTGAGGTTTCACATCAGTTTTCTTTTTCTCTTCGTCGTTGCACAAAGTTAGTCTTTGTTTGGATGTAGGTTCCTATTATCCCTAAGTCACAAATGGTATTTTTATTTTAATTCAGCTGAGAAGACAATAGACATATTGATTAAAAACACATCTGAAAACCAAAAAGCTGTTCATTTTGGATTTCATGTTTGTTTGTTTGTTTTCTGCATTTATTTAGTATTAATTAAAAAGCTTTTTTACAAAGGAAACTGTAGTAAAGTTCTCTTTTTTAGGATAAAAAACAAATGCTTAAGAAAAGACAAAGATCTTCTTTTGCAAGCTGAAGTTATATCTTTAAAAGGAATTGTAAAATCCTGAAAGTAGAGATTTTGAAGAGAAAATAGTCAACTAATCTTTTGTTCATAAAGGAAGCAGCTAAATTACTTTACTTTTCCTTAACTGATTAACTCAAAAATCTTTAATACATAGAATATTGAATAATTTTCAATCAAAAACTCAATGAATTTCTGAAATGATCGACTATCTTTCTCTTCTTGAAAAGTAAGACTCATGGTATTTTTCTACTTGTTCATAAAGGGCTCACCTTACTAAGAATTAAACTATTGTTATTACATGGACAAACAATATGTTATCCATCAATAAATATTATAATAATAATGTGAAAAGTTGAAATATTCATGATTACAGTGGATACACAAACGATTAATATAAAATCAAAAGAGCATTATTGAAAAAGCTATTTTAAGGAGTGTAATAT
The DNA here is from genome assembly GCF_001649575.2 of Kryptolebias marmoratus. NCBI lineage: Eukaryota > Metazoa > Chordata > Actinopteri > Cyprinodontiformes > Rivulidae > Kryptolebias > Kryptolebias marmoratus. The sequence goes on along the minus strand of NC_051449.1, from coordinate 6,712,201 downwards.
TAATAGAAAATATTAAACAATATGTTTTAAATGCGTGTAAAAAGCAAAGTTTTTACTTTTTGCTGCTTTTTTTTACCCCAATTTGGCACTTCCGGGTAATCTGACAAAGTCTCGCTTAGTCTCGCGAGACTTGGTGCGCGTGCGCGACGCTACGCTCACGAGAAGCTGAGTTGGAGGGGGAATCATGGCGGAGCGCAGGAGGCACAAGAAGCGGATCCAGGTAACATCACCTCCTTCGGATTGAAAACGCGGCTCCTGCTTTGCCGACGAATCGCGGGCAGAGAGCGGAAAGCGCGCGCGGGTTCTCCTCTTCACTCCGGAATTCTTCGGAACATTTCGGCGGCGGCGTTCCGCACGAGGAGGAGCCGTTAACGGGCGACACATGAAAACAGATGGAGGCTAACAGCAGCTAGCATTAGCTTGGCACCGAAAACAAACATCAGTTTTAGTCAGACGTTTAGGAGTTTTTTTTTTTTGGGGGGGGGGGGTTCTCCCCATATACGTGTCGGTTCGGATATTTTAATGGCGTCGCCGCACTTCGTACTGGTTTTTCTCTACGGTATATTATTTTAATTTTTTTCCACGTTCATCGAAATCGAACTGGTTTTATTTAGGTTTGTTGGCTAAGCTGCGTCAGCTTCAACCTAGCGTGTTTGCATAACTTGTAGCAATCTGTGGAAATGTAACCACGACACATATGTGTTCAACTCACTGCGCAGTTAGAAGAAGTGCACCACGTCTCTAAACGCAGGTTTTAGTCAATGCAACAGTTTACAAACTGGTTACAGGTCATTTTAAGTCTTCCAACATCGCAGTATGCTCAAAGCAAATCTTACTCAGGGCCACAGTGCTTGGCTGTAAATATATAAGCTTATGGTTCGTGTTGTGTCACTTGTATTTGTCAATGCTATAATTAAAAACAAACCTGAATTCATATCTGTGTGCAACATTGACTCTTATAGACACCTTTCGCCTGAATGTTGACAAATTTAGCTCGTCCATTGTGTAACATTAACCCCACTCCTCCTCTCTTTCCTTGTTACAGATGTTTTGTTGGCATATTATAGTCGCAGCCATGAGGTAAAACCTGAAAAAGAAAAGCCGGAGAGCTGAAACAAAGCAATAATTACAACATTGTGACTCATTAGTGTCTGTGGATCAGAAAAGGTGTGACCCATCATCAGAGAAAAAAGCAGCATTGATTGATTGATTGATTAAAATCCTGTGATCAGAACCCCTTTTTTCAAAATGCAACAATTAGTGTTTTCAGTCCTCAAGTAATTAAAAAGGTGTCATTTAATGAATGGGTAATATAACAGCTTGGCAGAACAAGCCTTTCTCACCAATTTTTTTTTTCTTTATGTGTGATGATGAAATTTTTTTTTTACCTATTTCAATAAAACAGGCTTTTTAATTATAAAACATGAGCTGAGTGCAGTTAAAGGAGGCTTGTCTCTTACCAACATATCTCTCTACAAAGAAAACAGGTGACACAAATAGGTTTATTTTAATTTTTGCCACCTGTTGGATTAATTACCAGATGTGAGGGATGATCTTGTCATCCATCACTAGATGTAGCCGAAGGTTTAGCTCTTTTTTTCTGCAGGAGATTGTCGTTTCTGCCAGATCAGAGAACTGACTTTTGTTGGCGTGTTTGCTCCTGCAGGAGGTGAGCGAGCCCACCAAGGAGGAGAAGGCGGTGGCCAAGTACCTCCGGTTTAACTGCCCCACCAAGTCTACGAACATGATGGGCCACCGAGTCGACTACTTCATCGGTCAGTGCTCACCTGAGGGTGGAGGGCGGCTGATGGGGTGCAGCTCGTTACTGAGCGGTTTATTCTGTCTGCGCCGTTTCAGCGGCTGTGTCACTTTGTTTTTCCCCTCCCAGTCACTGTGTTTATTTTCGTCCAGCTCCGTGACATTTGTCAGTTTTAGGAAACTCTGCGTACTCTGGAGGTACAGCTGCTGCGGCACAATCACAAGACCGTAGATATGAGCTAGATTATTTCCAGTTCTCCACGGGTCCAGATCTGCACAAAAAAGTTCATTTCTTTAATACGCTTTGACTTCTATTTGAATCAGCTTCGTAGGTTTGGCGTAGTAGTCCCAAAAACAAGCAGTTAGCTATGATTACAGTCTATTTAGGCTGTAAAAATGTAATTATCTTTCAATAAATGCAATGTATTCTGAAGGCAGCAACAAAACCATGTCAAATAAAAGGTTATTTGTGCTGCTGATGAACATATTTGTATATATCACCTTAATCTGTATCTCCACTATGAACAAAAACATCAAAATGTTATGATTTTCTACATTTTTCTAGACACCAAATTGCCCAGGAACAGGAAGGAGAAATTAGGTTTATATTTGTTTCTCCACCCTCTAAAGTTTTCACCCCATACTGTATTTTGTAGCACAGGTCTGGGTATCTGCAGATGCAAGCGTCATCTTGACTGATTGGCGGAAGCGTAAAAAGCGCCAGGTGGTAATTGCAGCCGTTTCTTTTCGGCTCGTCGTTCAGCCGCCAGGCTCAGTTATTGTTCGTGGGGTGATTGTCGGTGGTGTCGTGGAGAAGGCTCACAGAAGCCCGAGCTGAGTCGAGCTGTTAAAAGAAAACCAAGAAAGGATCAGAACAGGTCCTGGACTCGTGTGGGTTATGAAGTTTTTTGTTTTGTTTTTTTTAATAACTGCTGGGTTTGGGCAGGATGTGGACAGGTGTGAGGAGTCTGCACTAATCGTATTTATTGATATAAATTTGAATTGTCTTCTTGTGTTTCTATATTCAGCCTCCAAGGCGGTGGACTGTCTGCTGGACTCCAAGTGGGCCAAAGCTAAGAAGGGAGAGGAGGCTCTGTTCACCTTCAGGGAGTCGGTGGTGGATTACTGCAACAGGTCGGTTGGGACATGCTCTCGCCTCCTTGTTTTGTTTCTGGGCAGTTTTACGTCTGGTTACTGGTTTTAATTTCCTGTGACTTTGGTTTTACTGCAACGTTGCAGAAAAAACAACTGGAATGCGTCACCAGCGACACAAAGAATTCACTTTTTGTTTGTCGAGTATAATAATATATCATAAAATCTTTGTCAGGACCAGTTAAATTGAAGCTTCGCTGCGGCGCAGAGTTGGTCCTGATGGGCAGGTAATTATTACCGTGACACATCATGGTGGCTGTCAGCTGTGACGAATTAAACAAATATATTACCAGCGTCCTTGATTTCTGGTTGTGCGTCACGACGCGCTGCAGATGGAGACGCTTTATGGGTTTAAACCGCCATTTTCTAGATCTGCGCTGAGTCACTTCTCACATTAAGGTTCTGTCTGAAACAGTGAGGCCACGGCCGGTCAGGGTTTCTGACTGAACTAACAGTAACTGCAGTGACACTTCCTCTCCTCTTCCGTGCGCTCTCACTTCCTGCAGTTTGTCGGGAAAATAAGTTGTTTAAAGACATTTTTTCTCTGCAGGTTCCAGCTTTTTTAAAAATACCACGTGTTACAAGTTGACCACGTGTCCGTTCTCAGCGGGATAAATTTGTCCGTAGCTTTTAATTTCAGCTCAGATCGGGTTTATTTCTTGTCAGACGTTTGGAGTAGCTTCTTGTTTTAAAACTGAAGTAATTAGTGACTTTGTTTTTCTTTGTTTGGGCACAGACAGCTGGCTGTCACAGTTGTACGAATAAGATGGCCCAAACATGTTAAAAAATATTTCTTCAAATCACATGGGCAAATATATGAATCCCCATTAGTTGGACTGATGACGGCTGACCCAACCCTATTGTCCAAACTCCAAAAGTCCCGGGGAGGTCAGGGTTTTGGCGTCTCCCCTGGTTACATGCGAACACAAACAGATAATTCTTAATTTATGACATGTTGTGACATTCATAAATTCATATGGATGATTCTGGGGGAGACACTGATCCCTGTAAAATCTGCTTTTTGACTCTAAAAAGCTCCTAACCACCCTCACTTGCTCTGCTCTAGCGCAGCATGGGTCAGTTTGCGTCAGTGGTTGTTTAAGAATGTTTTGAGACATCTAGCAGCCCAGCTCGTCAGGAGCTCCGCTGCTTTTAGGAACACAGATGAGAAGAGAGGAGCTGTGCATGCAGTTTTTTTTGGAAGGTGTTTAGTTTGAAAGAAAGGCTGGTGTACGCTAGAAACTAAAGAATGTTAAGCCGAAGTTGGTTCAGCCACTGGTTGAGCTTCCTGCGTCTCAACAGAAGGACAGGAAGTGACTGTAGTTGTTGAAAATGAGGCAATTTTACACGTCGGCGCAGAAATCTGCTGCAGGGAGGAGTAGCTGTGTTTATAGGGACGGACATTTCATCCAGATATACCACCAAAAAATTCTAAAAATGTCTCAAATGGTAGTCAAGTGAAGTCTGCAGCTTGGCATGTACCTCTTGTTTTAGTGGCACTAAATCATCAAATATCAATCAAATGTGCAGATCCATCAGATTTTGCAAACACGTAAATGCAAAGCATATATTTTTACATTTGCAAATAAAAATCAAGCCAGACTTTTTGCCCGTAATGATTCAGACACGATCAAACACCACCTTCTGTTTTTGTTTTACAGACTTCTTAAGAAGCAGTTCTTCCACCGAGCTCTCAAGGTGATGAAGAAGAAGCCAGAGAAGGACCCCAAGAAAGAGAAAGAGAAGGAAAAGCTCAAGACCGACAGCAGCAAAGAGGAGGAGAAAAAAGGGAAGAAGGACAAAGAGAAGGAGAAAGAGAAGAAGAAAGAGCCTGAGGTTGTGGAAACCAAGAAAGAGAAAAGCGTGAGTCGAGACTCTGATGAAAACACTTCTAGACGTTATAAAGTCAAAAGTCGGGGTGTTTGGGAATCAGAGACGCCCCCAAACTGACTGAATGTTTGCTTTGAGCTGATCGACGTCCAAACCGGACCTTCGGTGGGCAAATATTGACCCTGGTGGACAAGTTTAAAGTGCAGATCTGAGGAAACATTTAAGCTTATTTGGACAGGTTTTACATTAAAGACAGGAAGAAGCACAACTGTGTGAAAAAGAGATTAGACTTTGCTCCGGCTGTCCAAGGCTGTTTTATACTGACCTGATGAAACTCAACAAGCAGGAAACATTTCATGCATGGTCTTTCTCTCTGATCACATTCTAAATATATATGGTTTAAAAAGACGTAATTTATTTTTTTCATGAACAGGATGACAGTCCAGGATCCCTGAAGAAGAAGAAAGAGGTGAAGAAGAAGTTTAAGTTAGAGCCTCATGAGGATCAGCTGTTTCTGGACGGGAATGAGGTGAGAATCCAAACAGAATCATCAAAAAAAAAACAAAGTGTTTATGAACATTTATTGCACGAGAAACCAAAAACCCGGCCTCTTCTCCTGCAGGTGTATGTGTGGATTTACGATCCAGTCCATTTTAAGACGTTTGCTATGGGCCTAATCCTCGGTAAGATGTGACAAAAAAAAAAGTTGAACAGAAAGGGAACGAGGGATAATCTGACACTGATCTTAATATTCCTCGTCAGTTATTGCAGTGATTGCAGCCACGCTGTTCCCGCTGTGGCCGGCTGAAATGCGTGTTGGAGTGTACTATCTGAGTGTTGCAGCCGGCTGCTTTGTGGCCAGCATCCTGCTTCTGGCTGTCGGTAAGTTTTTATAGCAAGAGACGACACAGACGCAGCTTTTTAGACAGTATGAGCTGAACCACGTTTATTTTTATATTCATATGTACAATAATTGATCTGTCTCCTCAGCCCGCTGCATCCTCTTCCTCATCATCTGGCTGGTGACCGGCGGACGACATCACTTCTGGTTCCTCCCCAACCTGACGGCAGACGTCGGGTTCATCGACTCCTTCCGGCCGCTCTACACCCACGAGTACAAAGGACCAAAAGACGGCGACAAGAAGGGCTCGGACAAGACCGAGAAGGACGGCGGCACCCAGAAGGCTCAGAAGTCCGACAGCGACGAGAAGTCCGACAGTGAAAAGAAGGACGCTGACGACGATGAGGAGGACGAAGAGAGCAAAGAGGCGGACGGGGAGGGAATGGAGGACCGCCACTCGGACACGGACAGCGACCGCCGGGAGGACGAAGGCTCGCAGCACAGCAACGGAAACGACTTTGAAATGATCACCAGGGAGGAGCTCGAGCAGCACACCGAAGAGGAGGAGGAGGAGGATGAAGATGAAGAGGGGGAGGAGGAGGAAGACGAGGAGACAGAAGGGGGCAGGAGTGAGACTAAACCCCAGACTGCTGAAACATAAACTTCTTCCAGTCCCATCACCCTCGTTTCTCTGTCCCTGCCCCCCTCCCTGAAGCCGTGGAGAGGCTCCATCTCTTCTTCTTGTTGAGATCTTCCACCAAACAGAACCTAGACGCAACACTCAGAGGCTTACGGCCACCATGACGGAGAAAGAAGCCTTATGGCGGCTGTGATTCCTCCTTCCTAAATGTTATTTATCCTCAAATGAAACTGCAGCTGAACGCGTTTGCCTGAGGAACCCGTCAGACCAAAACAAACACCCCCGATGTCTTTTTGGTTTCGGCCCCTCGGACCACGAGGGTTGCTCTTGGTGTCACTTTAGCTCCGTCTGGTTTTTGTGTCCCCTGTCAAAACATTTCATTTGAGGTCAAATGAAGATGAAGCCATGTCGAACTGATCAGCTGTAGATGTACTTCTCTCCTCGCTTCTCGTTTCGGTGTCGTCGTTGAGGTTATCGGTCGTCCTGACGCACGCTTTCTCATCCCGCTGAACGAGTCTGGTAGCTTTTTCGGCTCGGAAACACCGAACTAATCCAGATGGACCAAATCCTGTAGTTTACTCAAAGAAAACTTAAAAAAAAAAAGGAATCGACCATATTGCAGATCAGGTGTTTGGACGGCAGAGTAGTACAGGTCTTTCAGGTACTGGCCATTTTCAACGTTTTATTTTTATTTAAAAGGCTCACGATCATAGTGCAATTCTCCTCTGTGGGAAATACTTCTTTAGGAGGAAATGTAAGCAACTGGACACCACTGGCATTCTTTGTTTTATTTTTTAAGATTGCTGAATTTGTTAAACAACTAATTAACTGGGTCATTTGTAAATTGTACCAGATAATAAAACTCTAGTGCCAAACACACCAGATTAACATTACGTTTAATGTCAAAGCGAGGGGCTATGTTTTGTTCATTTCTTTGCAGCCGCGGTGTCAAACTTTTCACAAAGCACAGTAAAAAAGGCTGTTCATGTGCAGCTCAACACGCATGTTTGGTCTCAGTGAAACCATTAAAATATATTCGCACTAGACTCTCATCCCAACGACCTCCGTCATCTTGCGCAAGTCGTCGCGTGGAAATGGTGGGCATACTTTTTTTACTTTTAATTTGAATTCAGCTCCACTCACTCATCAGCTGAAGCCGTAGTCCAGTTATCGAGGTCCAAGCTTGTTCCTTCACCTTATCTCTGAAGTAGACGCGTTTTAGATGCTCCTTTTTAATCATAGCAAGGATTATATTTAAATATAAAGCAGAAAGATGTATCATTTATATATGAGTTCTATTGATGTATCAGATATATGCAGAAAATAGTCGAAGCTTAAGAAAACTCTGAAGAAAACCCGTTCCTTCTTGTGTCCAGAGGAGTTATTTTTTTCCCCAGATTGTCTGTTTTTGTAACTGTAATCAATTAAAGGTAACATCTGCATTTTTTTTTTATTTACATTTGCCGCCGCGTTGTTAACCATTGTGGTTGTTGGTGCAACACCACATCTGCGTTTCTCACACCGACCGCTGTCGGCCATGAACCGGAAGTTCTAAAAGCGGTGTAAGACTGACGCAAAGCTTTCTGTTTGCTCTTTGTCGCCCTCAGACTTCTTCTGCTGTAATTTAACTTGCGTGTCACCCTGTCGTCTCTTCTGTTTTTCTTTTTTGTTTTGTTTTGTCTCCGGAACGGGCAAAAGAAAAGTGTGTCTCTGTCTGCAGAGTTGCTTTACTCCAGAAAAACCACGTTTGAAGACACGTCTCCCAGTTGTTCCTGACTGTTGCACAGTATCGGTCTGTCGTGTATTGTAGTATTATTACTCCTCGCTGCTGCTTTTTCTTCTTCTCACCGCACATTTCTGGGGAAAGGTGAAAAAATTAAAAAATAGAAAACTTCCATGTTTTATCTCCGGTGGGGAACCGTGTCCTCTTTGATCACCAAGTCGATATTCTTAAGACTGTCTCCTGCGTTACTGGAGTGTAATTTACTGAAATTGGATGTCTGGAATATATCTATGTTATCATTGCAATAAAAACCTAGAAAGCACCTATTTGTTAGGATTTATTGTCCTTTTTAAACAAACTACTACTGTACTAAAACAAGTTTTGATGAAGTTCAGTGGCATAATTTAAAAAAAATCTTTTCTTAGTTTGTTTCCGTCTATTTGTGCAAAAGAAGTCATTTTTAGTTCGATCACACCCTGGTGACAAAAACCAGCTGAATGGAGATGAAGAGTTGAGCTTTATTTATCAGTCTTTGAGTTTCTCAGTCATGAAAGCTAATTTCTGCTACATGCGATCTGACGTCAACTTAGATTTTTTTTAGCGAACCAACAGAACAGAAGCTCTGAAAACATTTACAGCCGTCTTTTGGATTATTAGAAATATTTCCAACTTTTTTCTGAACATGTACACACACATCACATAAATATAAGGTTAAATAAATTTATACTAGAATCCTTTATGTACAAATTTACATTTGAGGACTGAGAAGGAAAACTGCTTGATTTCAGATTGATCAGAATTATTCTTTTTTTCCTATAATTCAAGCTCGTACCATTTTTCCTACTTGAATGCACTGATGTGGTTAAAGTAATGCAGTCTACAGATTATTCATGAGAAGCTTCTGCATTATTAGTATTTTCTGCATGAGAGACGTGCTTTTCCTCGAGGCTACAGATAAACCTGCAGTTTTGACACCCTGGAACGTAATGAGGGCGTGAAAGTGGCGCTTTTATAGGGCCGATGTAACACTTTTCTACAGTCCGGTCTTTTTTCGTTTAACTCCTGAACAAACCTGATCTCCTGAATGTCCCTAACTGGGGGAAAACCCTTCAGTTTTCTGTGTCTGACGAGTCGGAGACGTCTGTGAGTCGAGCCTGCCTCTTGCGAACGTTCCAGTGCAAACACTGAGCCAGACTTTCAAACCAGTCGTACACCAGGTCATGGCAGCAGATGGACGGAACGGGGTAACAAGATGTGGTTATCTTAATACTGTTGAGAGAAAAAAAACAAAAACAGGAAACGGATAAGAAAAACAAAAATCAAGCTAGGGAAGAAACTAAATCAGATAAGGAGGGTTGATGAAATTCACCAGTCTCCGTGCTGGATCTCTTGTCGTCTCCTGCCATCAAACGACACCCAGACGTTGTTTCTTGCGTCAGGAGACAAGGTGATCTGTTCGAGAAAACGTTAACACAGCGTCGCTTTAATCAGAGGCGGCTGAGCTCTTCCGCTGAATTCTGAGCACGTTTCCGATCATGTCTACCATGAGCTCCACTCCAGCAGGGACCACGATGGGCCTGAAGGAGAGCGAGTGTGGACAGATGGGCGTGACCATGATGGCGGGGACGTTCGGATGGATCATCGAGGCTCCGGCTGCAGCCGCGTACGCCGTGCTCCCTGTCGGCGTGGACACGATCACACCTGGAGGACAGAAAGACGTCAGTATTCCAGGCAGGGAAAGGCGCTGGACGGCAGAAACGGCACTCCGGGGGGCACGCCTGCTCACCGTCTCCCTGCACTGAGGTGATGAGTCGTCCATCGAGGTACAGGTCCACGTTGGACAGGTAGGAGGACGGGCCTCGATCCACCACCACTTCATTCAGCACCTGCACACCAAGGGATACAGCTGTGATCGGAACAGGAAACCTTTTCAGACAGAATGTTGAGTCACGATACGTGATCAGGCTGAGTTTTTAGGAAAACCTAAATCACACACGGCCATTTTACGACCCATGAGCCATCGTTCTGCACACAAAGGAACTCTGGTTTTATTTTGAAGCCAGCTTTTGCGGTGCTTTTATTTTGAATGGTGGTGAGGGTTTACCAGCGGCTCCAAGAGTCTCTCCACCGCTGAGATGTTAAAGTTATCGACATGTCAGCCTGATACAAAATGTTGTGATTTTAACAAGATATGAACGTCCAAGTGCTCTTCTAAGGAGTCAGTTGCAAAACGGTGAGCTCAGTTCGTGTTTTTTAAGGGTTGTAAATTAAATCGGCACCATCAAACTAAACATGCAGAGAAACAGAGAGAAACTGTAAGAAACACTGAGGCCTTTTCAACAAATGTACCCTGAGGAAGAAAGAAAGATAAAAAACTAGGAGAACTTCTGTCACAAATCCTCTGTTGCTGACAGTCACCTTCATCTGTCCTTCATCTACCTCAGGGATGAAACGTGACTTTAAACCCAACAAAAATTGGATTTATTTCACCTTAGGAAACAAAAAAGACAAAAAAAAGCTAATTTATGTTATTAACTTGATGCTGGTGGTTCAAAAACATGCAGATTTTTCCCCACACACGTTTATATGAATGTTATTATGTACATTAAATAGGTAACTTTTAAAATCTCACTTTGACTGGTTCAGTGTCTACTTTTAGGAGAATAAAAATCATATTCTATAGTAGAATTTAGTTTAGTCAGTTTGGAAAATAAAAAAACCATAACAAAAACTGCAGCTGCAAATACAACTGGCTTACAGCGCCATCTACAGGCCAAAGCCCGGAATGTCCTCATGTCACCATGCAGATATGTTTAGTTTAGTATCTTTAATTTAGAAGAATTTTAATCAGATGAAACAAAACTCCCTTGTTGGAGGATTTAGATGCTTTTGATTTGGAACTTCTCTGAACATGAAAAAACAATTAGATTGGGATATTTAATCTGGTTCTCTGGAATCTGCAGGACGTTGCGGACATTAAATTTAATCGTATAAAAACAATAAAACCTCTAGCAGCTGACGGAGTTACATTCTGACACAAACGAGGGGAGCTTAGAAGCCGGCCGTCGGCTCGCACGCCCCGTCCCACACACCGCGTCTCACACGCCGTGTCCCGCACTCCGAGCTGCGATGTCTGGCAGGTGGACTGACGTCAGCTGAGCACACGGCAGACATGACGTAAGGCGAGCTTTAACTTGAGGTCAAGACACCAGAAAAATCCATTGCTTCTTTTATTGATGGGACAGGAGGAGGAGGAGGAGGAGAGCTGCGATGAAGATGACAAAACGCAGCCAGGCATGTGTGTGTGTGTGTGTGTGTGTGTGATTCCAGCCACGAGGCATGTTGTTTAGTTACACGCTGTGCCAGACTCTGAGCATCAGGAATCATTAAATATCCATTTGACGATGACTATGCCGTTGACGCCACTATCTCCATGGCAACTGGCTCAACAGAACTTCACAACAGTCCACATTCTCTCCCATATCTGCGCCTTTGTTATGTCTGTCGCCATGGAGACCTGACAGACCTGTACATATGTACGGTATGCGCACATCTGGGGGAGAAATAAATAAATCCTAACGGCTTACAGCCTCGCTCCGGAGTCACATCAGCCCTTCGGCATGAAAGAAAAAAAAAAAAACATCTACAGAATCTGAGGAACTAAGTCTGGAGGTAAAAGTTTCAGGTCATGAATTTAAATCGTGACTGAAAACAACAGAGACAAGAAACAAAACAGAGACAGGGTTCTTCCAACTCTGACGTTTGCAGGAATGGAAAAAATGCAAAGGAGACGTTCAGAGGCCAAACCTAAAAACATATAGAACTTTAAAGTCCACACCCTTCTGAGTGTAGACTTGAAAGTTGTTTTTTCACACAATAAAGAAACAGAGTGCGCTGGAACGAGGCTAAACTGTAGATTTTCAATAGATAAATTATTATTATTTATAACAAAATATAAACATATACGTTGTGTGCCCTTTCAACATGATTCTTGTCTTTGAATTGTGATATTATTGCCATTTAAAAAAAAACAAACCGTATCATGTCCATAATTCAAACTTTGATATCTCCAGTATTTTACACAATGACACGGTCACATCCAGAAACTAAAACATTTTGTGGCCGTAAAAGGTAAAAACAGAAATCAAAATGTTCAGAAATTAATTTTAAAGTGAATGATGTCACTGGAAAGTAAATTATAAAATAACAAAAGGAGGAAAAGTTTTAATGGTTACTTGGCAACAGCAACAACGCAGAAACACCCAACAAAAATGTGGGTTCACCACCTTTAGAGGACGGACGTTTATTCTTTTTTTAAATTTGGACAAACACCATGCGTTCACAAACCTCCTCCGCCTCGACGCCGGCAGCCTTACCTGCAACTGCAGGGTGACCTTCCCGGCTTCACTGTTGGTGTGTCCGTGAGGAAGGAGTCCGTTGGGCTCCAGCTGGGGTTCTCTGCTGGTCAGCTGCTGTCCGGTTCTCTGAAGCATGTCCTTCACCACCTTCACCTTCAGGCGGCTGCGCAGGGTGATGGCCGCGTTGCCTGAGAGGACGGACAACACGTCAACGCAAAGATGCTGCTGAGCTGCTGCTGAAAGTTAGTGCTTGTATACCTTCTAACACTTTGGCCACTTCGGTCTTGTAGGACTCAAACTTGAAGGGCGTCAGAAATCCTAAAGAGCCGAGGTGGAAGGCCATAACGGGCGGGACGCTGCCCTGCGAAGAAGAGATGCTGCGTCAATAATCTGCTCATTTCAGGCCTCGCAGGACACAAGAAGACCGTCTGCTCTGTTTCCATTGAGTTGGTGTGAAAATATTTTGTGTTATTTTACGAACATAAACCACAGTATGTGTATATTTTTAATTAACTGACTTCTAGAACGTGTACAAGGGCTCTTAAAATCCAGTATAAAGCTCTAAAAAATAAAAACACGAAGAGTTTTGTTTACAACTCGGAGTTTAAACTGTATTATTTCAAGCGTTAAACCAGAATACCTGGAAAAGAGAGGAGGCATAGAGCAAAGTCCCATCGCCACCCAGGCAGATGATGAGGTCGATGCAGTCAGAGATATCATCGTACCCTGAAATCACACACACACAAAAAAAAATCACTTTATTCTAACATATTGCTTTCAAACTAATATATAATGTGTTACAGAAACTAAAATAACAAAAATAAACTTCCTAAAATCCGGTCAGAGGATGACTTTTAAGACTTGTGAGGAAACAGTCAGCGTTTCATCCGACCTAAAAATAACAGACAAACGACAACAGGAACCATACTCAAACAGTTCTTTGGAAATGACTACAGACGGCACACATACACTCATCTAACAGGCCAATAACACGAGCACAGGAAACAGAATAACTCAGTGTAAGTATGTCAGCTGTATGTAAACTGCACCGGTCCTTTTATTTCTCTTCTGCATCTCAGACGAAACTGTGAACATTTAGTCTTATTTTAGAGACACCGTGACAAAACTCTTACAACTAATGTCCTGACGCAGCTTTCCGTTTTAGTGAATTCAGCTCCAAATTACAACAAATTATTCTGCCATTCAGCCAGCATTCATTACTGGTTCATTTACTCCGGTTACTAGTTTAAAAGTTGACTGTGAATCGATTTTTAATCGATTTTAAGAGAGTCGGCAGGACAGATGCGGCGCGATGCTTTTTGTCCTTTCAGAGTTGCCGTCGCCGCTGTAATTGTAAGTTTCAGTTTCTTTTTAATTCGCCGAATCCCGATTAAGATGTGCCTGTAAGTAATAGCTGAGGTTATCTCAACACGACTGGCTTTGCAACACTTGATTTGTGCGCAAATCTTATGCGATAAACACGATGCTAATCGCGTTAGCTTTTCTACGGTGTTTTCAATGTTAAGTTAGCATCCATGCTAATTGTGTGTCAGCAGCCTGTTTCAGGGTTTCTTTGTTAGACATGCAAATATATAAACCAGCGTTTATTTTTGTAAATAAAGCCACGGTCGTTTAGGTTTGTAAAAACTTTCTGGTGTTCATAAACCTGATAATCATAGGAAATAGTTTTAAAAACATATCTAAGCCCTCTGAATATTCTAATTGAGAAATGCCCCGAACTTACACAGTAAAAACACCTGTAATGCTTTAAAAATAACCAATATGTTTATAAGAATGATACTTTTAACATACAGTAGGTACCTTAGTGTTATAACTACCTGGAAAAAAAATCCTGAATGATAATGATCGGCGATCACTTAAACGTTTGGTGAAATCAAATCAAAGAAAAACAACTGTAGAACTCCGGGCTACGTTTAACAGTGAAAGTAAGAGCATTTCCACATGCACAATGCAAAGGGAACTTGAGAGATTGGGACTGAACAGTTGTGTAGCCTTAAGAAAACCACCAATCAGTGAGGCTTACCAGGAACAAAAAAGGCTTCAATTTGCAAGGGAGCATAAAGATTGGACACAGAAGCAATGGAAGCAGGTCATGTGGTCTGATGAGTCCAGATTTACCCTGTTCCAGAGTGATGGGAGCATCAGGGTAAGAAGAGAGGCAGGTGAAGTGCTGCACCCATCATGCCTGGTGCCTACTGTACAAGCCTGCAGGGGCAGTGCTATGATCTGGGGTTGCTGCAGTTGATCAGGTCTAGGTTCAGCAACAGTATGTGCTCAAAGAATGAGGTCAGCTGACTACCTGAATATACTGAATGACCAGGTTATTCCATCAATGGATTGTTTCTTCCCTGATGGCATATTCCAAGATAACAATGCCAGGATTCATCGGGCTTCAATTGTGAAAGAGTGGTTCAGGTAGCATGAGACATTATTTTCACACATGAATTGGCCAGACCTGAACCACCTCTACCACCATCAATGCAAGATCTTGGTGAAAAATGAATGCAACGTTGGATGAAAATAAATCTTGTGACATTGCAGAAGCTTATCGAAACAATGCCGCAGCAAATGCGTGCCATAATCAAAGCTAAGGGTGATCCAACGAAATATTAGAGTATGTAACCTTTTTTTTTGGCCAGGCAGTGTATTAAGACTGGGTGGTTAAATGCTGGCCTCAGGTTTAGCATTCATGTCTTCACTGCAGCCTCACCCTCTCTGAAGGTGCAGAGCTGATTGCGGATGGAGCCGAAGGCCTCGTCCTTCGACAGCGTGGCGTCGTCAGCCACTCTGCGCTCCACATACACCATCATCTGCTTCTCCTGTGGCACAAAAAAAAAGACATGCTTTAGCGGCACACACGTGCGCTCCTTAAAGCAAAAAAAAAAAAAAAAACCTGAACACGTGCGGCTCACCATTACAGAGTGTGTCTGGAATGCAGACGCATGGCTTTGCTGACCAGCGTTCAGTCTGGTTTCAGAGTCCAGCCTGATTCCTAAACATGTGGCTGAAAGGTGTCCGAGCTGCTCCAGCATTCCTCTACACCTGTCTGAAACATTTCCTGGGTTTGTTTTGTTCCTCAGCAGGACAAGTGTTTTATTTACTACCTGCTGAAGGGGGTAATAAAATGGCTCATGCCGTTTCTAAACTGTTCTCCAATACAAAGACCGGGTCTTGTACGTCGTGGGCTGTTTTGCTACAGGATAGCTGAGGATAAAAATAAATAAATTTAGGAACTTCACGCAACTTCCATCTCCACCTAGTTCTGCAAATATCTAACTTAAAAAGCCTTGTAGATTTGCAGAACACCGCTGTGTCACAAGATGAGCTCAGAGCAGAATTATTCAGCTTCTTTGTCTTTTGTCTCCACCTACAAGTTCAGATCAGAATTTCGGAAGAGACGTTTAGGTGGAAATATAAGAGTGAGTCTGCTGCTAAACATGAGAGACAAGAGAAAGGCCGAGCACGGCAGCTGTCAAAAATAAATACCAGGGACCGAGGAGGGCGGAGGAGCGCTATGAAGACTGAGCTTGGCACTCAGACACATTCGGCTTTCGCAAAATGTTTAGCCCGTTAAGTTTACCCAAATGGCTCCTCCATGGATGTCGTCACTGTCAACCTTCAGTCACATCAGCTGTTTCCATTGATTAGCATACATTTGTGGTATTTGGCTAACATATTTTTAATTCAAGGACAAGTTAACCATCAATATGAGAAACAAATTGTGCTGTCTGACTGGTCTTTGCAATAAGTACCTTAACCTTTAACCATACGGAAGAGCACAACTAGAAAGTTAGACTCCCGTTGGTCTTTGTCCCCCCCCCAAATTAATAATTTTCCTAACATGCAAGATAACTTACAACAAAACATTTGGGTTTGTTGTTAAAATAATTTTTTTGTTTTTTCTGTACCTCCACTAGAAACCTGCAGAGCTCTTTGAAAGGCTCGACCAGGCTGTCGTCTCTGATCTTTCTGATGACAAGAACGTTGACGGGAGGTTTATTCCAGGTGAGCCTCTGGCTGGCAGGGTCTTGGATGTGCCTGGGAGACGAAATTAAAAATACAAACACACAGACATAGGCACACAAACACCTAAATGTCAGGTACAAACACACCTAATGCTAGTTTACAGCAAGTACAAAAAGTAACAGAAGAGTGCAAGTGACTTTTTCTATGAATGCATGTCTTAAGGGAGCTAGTTGTTACAAACATACATTATACAATAATCTTAGCATGCAAAGATAAATCAACAGTTTTCAAACAGTCGAATCATTCATTAACCGTTACTAAATTTAGCTATCAGAGTATGAAGATCAAAAATCAAAGATGTGATATAAAAACGTCCTTTCTTTCTCTTCCTTTTACCGTTTGTCTGTCTTCTTCTTCGTGTGGCAGATGGTAGGCATTTTTGCAGATAATTTCATCTGTGTGCGTTTTCATTCACGCCCCGGAAAACTCTTTCTGATCGGACGACGGTGAGGATAAACAGCCTGTATTGTGAGCCTTCCTATCTCATGGAAAGAGCCAATCACATTCTCATTTTACCTTATCTCACACGGTTACGTAAACCCTTCTGTGGTCACAGTTCAAACGAGCCGTTTGCAAACGCAAAGTTCAACCTATTCAGGAGCGTCGAGCTTACATCACAGAAGTTGGGTTGGGAAGAATGCAGGCTTTGGGTCCAAAGTGCGTGGCTGGATATGGCCCATGTAGGAAGTGGGCTCTTCTGTGAGGAGGAAAATGGGAAAAAATAAAGAGGAATCAAGGCAATAATCATCTCACGCCAAGTGGCATGGCAGACCAGCTGGCAACCTGCAGCGCAAACCTCTTAGGAGAGCTTTCTGCTGTGTCGCACGACGAACCAGAGGGCTCCAAGTGCTCGTGTTGGCCTGGCAACCTCCGGCGCTCCATCTCCCACAGCAGCTGTTCCCGATCATCCCCCCGCCGCTGAGACCTCTTCCCCTCCCGCCGTCTCCTTGGTGACTTAGATGGGCGCTCCTTGTTTTTGGAAGACCTTGCCGGTTCCGGCGGCTGGTCGGAAGAGCCCGAGGGTCTCGACGTGCCCCTGTCCGGAAGTGAAAGGGGCCTCGATGGAAAACCCGTCTCTGAATTCTCCATTCTGCATGAAATCAAACAAAAATAAATACATCAAAAGTGATCAATCATTTAACCTAACGAGCATAAATATGAAAACCAAACAAATCCAAATGAACACGAAATAATCAAAATGAGAGTTTCAGCAATGAAATGAAAAGTTACAGATGATCATAAGAGTGAATCTGTTCAGACATTTAATTTTTTTTTTTTACTTTTTCCTTGTCATCAGTATATACAAGTGTAGCTGTAACCTCCAACTATTTTCAGCAAGGGTTAACCTTTGGTTATTATTTAAACATTTGATGAAGGGCTTCTCCAAATGACAAAGGAAGGTTAAACTTTATTTTAAGGCAGAAGAGGCCGATACCCCGGGATATAAAAGTAGCAAAAATAAATAAGTTTCCAGGGTTGGGAAAATGTCCAAAACATTATGATCATTAATGAGCCTGATTTAAAAGTAGAACTAAAAGCTAAACCTGGAAAAAATATAGTTTATGCTTCCAATTTGCTTTCGGATTCACCAAATATAAGAGTTAGTTTTTGCATATTTTATAACACGGTGAAATGCACATTAAGCTACGGTTTGTTACGATGTACAACACTGGTTTTAGTTTGAGTGAGATTAATGTTTCTGTGAGAGGGAAAAAAAATAGTTAAGATAAACAAACCGAAACCATTAAGTATCTGTCCGCTGTCAATCACACGAACCTTGAGCGTTACCTAGCAATAGCTAAACTATCTAACCGCTATGAAACACCGTGAAAACGGAACCAAAATGGCGTCTTACGTTTTTTTCACAAACAAGCGAACAAGCTCATATCAGTCACCGCACCTGAAGGACCGGTTCTAGCGAGATGTTACTCGAAGACAAGCGTTTCATTCAAAAAAAAGAACGAAAATGAAATAAAACGGATCACAGAACGGTGAATAAACGGAGGGGAAGTGACGTCACGGCGCTCCGAGCCTGACCGGTGCACGTTGACACTACAGCGCCACGTTCGCCCCTGCCGGTCAGGTCTGGAACTACATCCACAAAGGCGCATTAAGCCCTCAGTGCTCTTAAAGTTATATTTTTACAAGATTTCTTTTTGTTTACAAAATATATATTAGGACACACTGCTTTCCACTTGTAACTTTACAGTATAAAATATATTTTTTATTCAGTCTGTTATGTTATTAGTCAGTTTTGGAAGACCATGTGACTGATTTAAATGTTTTTGTTAATCAAAACCATTTTGGGTGAACTTGTCTTGCTAAATTGTACCTATCACCCGCCGCTTTTCATGCCAGACTTTTAGACTGGGATTATCTTATAATGAGAAATGACAGCGTTGCAGCTGTTTTCATTGCTGTAGCC
Source organism: Kryptolebias marmoratus (assembly GCF_001649575.2). Lineage (NCBI taxonomy): Eukaryota > Metazoa > Chordata > Actinopteri > Cyprinodontiformes > Rivulidae > Kryptolebias > Kryptolebias marmoratus. The sequence goes on along the minus strand of NC_051449.1, from coordinate 6,693,427 downwards.
AGGATTTTGAGGGGGTGGGTTTTTGTTTTTTTTTGGTAAAATGGACCTTTTTAGGGGTATGGTTGTGCTTGAAGCCCCCCTGAAGCTCCTGCATCTTAAGGGTTTTAGAAGGTTAAAAACTAATTCTGATGTACATGGTCTGCTGAACAGTTTTCAACAGACTCTTTCAAGTTCTGTCTAGTTTAGTATCAAAATGTTACTATTTAAAACACATCACAGAAAGTAATCTGACTGCCTTGAATATTTATTCATTAATACAGCACAATCCTACAGCTACACAGTTTTTTGACACAGCATTCTTTTTTTTCTGTCCAAACAACTGCAATTTGGAGCACTTCAATACACAAGTTTTTCAAACAGATCTAGTTTTGCAAAACTTGTATTTACAGCACAAAGGCAGCGTACATAGTTATACATCATAACAATTGTAGTCTTATATAACATGTCATGTCTCAGTCTGGAGAAAGAAGAGAGCCCAGCTCCATCCATCAACCAGCTGTAGTTCCCAGGCCTTACAGCTGGATGACTCTCAGCTACTACCATGTCAAATTTTAGTTCAACGTCTGTAAAATTACCTCAGTTAAAGCCATTTTTATGTAACCATGTTTCCAAAGATCACTTTCTGCATGTTTCATTAAAGATTAACCAATGGTTCAAGAGATATTTTGCTTACAGACACTCTCACACATAGAGATGGGGGCAAAAACATCAACTACCTTCGCCTATCGACAGCAGGGGATAAAATAAAACCTCAGCGAATAATTTTGTGTTGTTCACCCGTGTCTGATTGGTGCAAAGGTTTGCCTCCATCCTGGTTCACATGTGACACACAATGTTGCCTTTGTTTTTTTCCGTTTTTTTTTCCAAGCAGCACCTCCTGAAGCTGAAGTACCTGACGGACTGATCGGCTGCTGCTTCCAGAAGTCCATCAGGACGTCAAACTTCAAGGTAAATCCGTCTTTTGGCTCTTGTGGTTTCTTTGAGTTTAAAAGTCTTGAGGCAAAGGCAAAAGAGGGTGTGGAGAATGCATGCACAGGGGTTAGACAATGAAACTGAAGCACCTGGAACATCCCTTTCAGACAGCTTCGTCTTGCGTCCACAGTTAATCCTGTTGGATGTGGTTCGTCCATCATGGTGGTATGCTGACATTACCCTGAATACTGTCGCTCTTGACACATCACAAAGACTTGCTGTCTTGGTCACAGATGCGCCAGCAAGACGTGCACCAACAATTTGTCCTCTTTTGAACTCTGGTATGTCACCCATAATGTTGTGTGCATTGCAATATTTTGAGCCAAACTGTGCTCTTACCCTGCTAACCTTCACACTCTGCTCTTACTGGTGCAATGTGCAATTAATGAAGATTGGCCACCAGGCTGGTCCAGTTTAGCCATGAAACCTCCCACACTAAAATGACAGGTGTTTCATTGTCTGACCCCTGTAGGTGGATAAAACAGACTCTGATAGCAGGTGCTAAATATTTGCATTGCTAATAATAATTTTTGCAGAAGGAGGAGCATAAATGGCAGATAAATCCCACATACCGGAGCAGGAATTATTTATAAATCAAGTTACAGCTTTAATTTTATATATTTTTTATAATTTTAATACAGTTTTAATTACTAACAGAACTAGTATATACATTTTTGGAATTTCTAGTAGTTTTTATGAGTTGTTTTTTTTTTTGACACAGGAGAATAAAAACCAGTTGTTTTGTTTGTTAATTTAGTTTTCCTCTGTGATTATAATTGAGTTGACTTGTGGGGAGGAGGAAGGGTTTGTAGAGTTCTGCAACATTTAAACTCAAACCAGACCTCAGTTGAGGACGTGTTTCCTGAACCTGACAGTGAGTTCTCCTTTTTATTTTACGATCATTTAGATTAAATATGATGCTGCTGTAGTGGAGATTGGCACCAGCTCCCCACGGCCCAGAAAGGAGAAGCGGGTAAAGAACATGGATGGATGGATGGATGGATGGATGGATGATGCCATAGTAAAATGCTGCTGTTAAAGCGCGTTATCGGTTTGGTTTTATTTGACTTTCGTTAAAAGAAACCAGGTTACCGACACACATGGCGAACGAGCTGTGAGGGAAGAATAACCACAGACGCAGATGATGTGTCGTGCTTTTTCTTTTTTTCTCTTTAAATGCATATTTGTACATATATTTTTACAAGCTAACTCGTGCAATGTATAAACTCTGTGGATCAGTGTGAGAAAGTTTGCTTTTATAGTCTGTTATTTGCAGATCTTTTGTGACCTCCTCGCTTCTCTAACCTCTGTGCCGCCATATAAAGACAACGTGTTTATTGTATCTTGTATTGTATCTTGTTGTGTTGTGTCATATGTTATCATGTTTTGTCGAGTCATACTGTATCATGTCGTATTGTTTTAGCTGTGTAGCTTCAGCTGATTTTTGATTTCATGTATGTATCTTTCAGCTCCTGGTGAGCTGCTCCAGACCACACATCATGTATGTCTCCGGCCTCCCCATCCTGCTCACTCTGGGAGGGAAATGTCTGCTGAACTGGGTCGCGGTGTTCCTCCAGAAGAGGCAGATCTGCAGAAGCTTCCTGGGAGTTTTCAGTGTTTCTCTTGCCGTCGTCGACATGGCGCTGACCTTCTCCTTCACCAAAGTCTACTTTCACGGCGATGAATTAGTCATCGTCTTTGGCCACCTGATGACCAAATACGACGTGTGTTTGCTGGTTCAGCTCGCCGGGCACATCAGCCGGGTGCTGCAGTGGCCTGTCGTCCTCATGGCTTCCGTGGATCATCTCTGCTCCGGGACCCGGAGGTTAGAAGCCATCTCTTCTAGGCCAGCGTGGGTCATCCACTCGTCTGCGACTGTCCTCCTGTGGCTCCTCACCGCCCTCTACCTCCTCCTGCAGTACGACTTCGTCCCTGATATTTCCAAACGCGACGTGCTCAGGTGCAGGGTCTTCCACTCCTTACAGGTCCTGCACATCACCCTGCTGCTGCTCCTCGTCCTGGCGTGCACTGCGCTGTTTTCTCTCATCAGACCTTTCCCAAAAAGCCAAATCACAAACCAGAGGCAAACGCCCTGCAGGAGAAGTTTTGTTCAGCAGACGCTGCAGGACTTCCATCACACTTGGACTCCTTTCCTGGTTTTCCTGGCCGGGCTCCCCTTTCTGCCGGTGGGAATACCCTCGTACCTGGATCTGAACGTTGTCTGGCTGCATTTTCTTAACAGCCTTCTGGTGGCCATTGTTTTATGTGCAGTCTGTCCGTTCTCGCAGGTCCTACAGGACCTGCCAGAACTTTCTTAAAGAGTTTCTGTGACTGGAGCTTTTAGTTAATTTTAGCCTGGCTGCAGGGGACAAAACCTCGCGTTATCAGAAGAAACTACAAGGACGAAAATAAAAACATTTTAGATCTTCAGTATTCATTAGAATTTACTGACAGTGCCTTTTATGTTTGTTTTTCAAACTGAGTATTTTAAATGTGCTGACCCTTTAAAGTAAACACTTATTAGTTGTACTAGATAAATAATCAGTTTTAATATTTTGCACATGCATGTACGGTACTTTTAATCCATATGTTACATATTATGGGACTGGTGTTGTATTATAAGGAGGAATGTTTCTCTGAAGGAGCATTAAGTTTACATTAACATAAAAATGTGTGTGTTGAAAACAAATGCATGCAGTCTGACTTGTGATTTAGGATACATGTCTTTTGGTATCCTGAATAAAAAAAAACCCTTGTCAGATAATAAAAGAAGGAGAATATAATAATAAAAAGACACCACATAGTTTTGACACTACAGAACTTTACTTGAATTTAATCCAAGTTCATTGTCTATACAGGGTTTATATTTACAAGATCTGAAATCGGGGGGGGGGGAGAAAAAAAACAAATAAACAAACACTAGATACAACTGAGGTATCGGCTAAAGCATTTACAGGTATGTAATTTACTCTGATGATCAACAGTTAGAGATGCAGCGTCCTCTGCTTTAAAAAACATCTTATATCACAACATGAGGTAGGAGAACAGTGTCTCTATTCATGCAAGAACAAAAGTCTCATCACACTGTAGTATTGGCAACGTAGTATGCAACGCTCAGACAGACGTTTCAGGTTTCCAAACAGCGTCGAGGGGGGAAAAGCTTCATTTTTTTCATTTTTTTTTTTTTTTTTTTAGCAAACACGTTGTGTTATTTTACATTTTAACGTGATGTGTAAAAGTTAAAACATTTTTTTGTTGTTGCGATCAGTCACCACAGCGGCTCTGTTTCAGGCTGAAAATGACAAACGTTTAGTCAAAATGTTTGTTTTTTTTTGTCAGTTTGGCAACATCCACGCCTGCAAATCTTATGTACAAACTGGACCTAAATTGTCAAAACGCTGCGAAAAGCAGAAAAGGCTCAACATGCCGTGTTTTAAAGGATTATTCCGTCCTATTAGTCCTTGTCGCGTCATAAACATACACCTAAAAAAGGCTCAAGAGCGCCTCCCTGTGTATGAAATGCAAACTACTTAATCTTCTGTTGAATTTAAAGAATATTTGACGCTTTCGTTCAGCTTTAGAGGCAAATAAGTGACTAAAAAGTAATACTGATTATGATCCATCAACAAGGATAATACATGATTTAAATGTGAGAACATAAACACACATCCAGAGCTACATGAGCAAGTTTTTTTTTTGTTTTCTGTATCAGAGCAGCAGCTTCGAATGACTCACAGTTTCCAATCAAATCAGGCTACAATTTACAACCTTTACCATCTTACTTTGACTCTATAATTAGCCAGCATCCTAACCCCTAATAATAATATAAAACTGTTCAAGATTCATGCATATGAACGTCCTCGACAGTATGTGGTGTTTTTTTTTTCCTTTTTTAAACAATAAACAAATCAACAGTAACCTGGTGACATAAAATGTAAGGGCAGCAAATCATGCAGAAAATACTTTTTTTTCCTCCATTTTTTTTTGTTTTTTTTTCTAAATTCTTTTTCTTTTTCTAAACAAATTTTCAATTTAGCTCAACAGAGTTTGCTAAGGGAGTTTAAATAAGAGCAAAATAAAAAAAGGAGAAAAATATAAAGCTTACATTACACATTACACAGTCCGCTAAGGTAAAATCCATAAAAACAGACGCGTCGCTTCTAAAAGTGGGGAAGAAGTGTGTAACAAAGATTGTTTTTTTTCTTGTTTCGTTGTTGTCTGAGTAAACAATGCACTTCATTCCCCCCAACATCCACTCAAAAAGTCTGCAAATATTATTTATGTATATATATATATATAAAAAAAAACAACAAAAAAAACAAACGCAAAAACATTTCGGCCGACTGAAAGTCTTAGTTCTGGTCCAAATGATATACCTTTCTGAATATTATTTATATAAGAACAGTTAATATATTAATGACTACTTTATTTACAAAGTGAATATAAATCTTTAGTTAATATGTTAAATATTTTCTCTCGTTGTTTCAGTAAATGTTTTAATGGAACAAACGTTTATGGCATTAATAGATTCGCTTTCATGATCATCAACAGACCACCTCCGTCCGCCGCCCGACCTTTAAAGGTACTCACTGCGAAGCCGTGAAGAACACGCTGATGGCTCTAAAATCTGCAAACAGCAGCCAACGACAAGCGTTAGTTTACCCTAAAACAGCCGAAGTGACAGGAAACAGGTCCGCCGTGTTCATGGAAGAGCCGTTCGGGATGAGAAGTCGGATGTTTTGGTACGTGTTTACGCTCGGATTTCGGTAAAGTACGCAGATAAAAAGGTTAGGTTGACGTTTGACTCCACGCTTGTCTGATTCCACCCAGACTACGACCAGCCTAAAGCCATCACGTGGCTTTCAGCAGAGTTGCTTTGTGTACATTGAGTGCGGACCCACATTTCAGAATTGCATAACAAAGTGTGAGCTCTTTCGCCGTCTGATTCAGCTCAGGGTGATGTTCTGTCCGTTTGCAGTGAGTACCTTTAAGCTCTGCTATCGTAAAGGGAAGCTGTATACAAAAATCTGCATCGAACAGGATGGAGCACAGTGGAATGTCTTCTCAATTTGCATTAATAGCAGATGCATAAAAAAAAAAAGCTGAGAGTTTAGCCGAAGCCGATCCCATTACACAGTTATTACACACTCACACACACTCGCTCACAGGGATCTTTGTAGTGGCGATAAAAAGCGCTTTCTGCCTGGCAACTGACACAATGAAGTTCCTCTCTTCCTCTGACTGGACTTCTGCTGATGTGGAGCTGGAGCTGGGTGTCCCCCCCCCTCAGTACCCCCGGCGTCCAGGCCACCCAGCCTGCAGCGAGAGAGGAGGGAGAGCACCAGACCTCCTCCTCGCTCACCTTCCCTGCCTGGACAAACCGCTGTCACCCTCGTTTCCGGAGACGGGAGGGAGCAGGGAGCGGCGAACAGACTGCGGCTTTGATCACCCACTGGAAACTCTGAGGCTGTTGTTCTGCATCGGCGCTCCGACACGCTCAAATGTGTCCAGCATATTGTCACAGCACGGCTACCGCACATGTGAGGCGCTTTCGTTTTGTTTTTTTTCCCCAGGAAAAAGCTCCATGTTTGTCCCACGTGATCCTCAAAGAAGAGGGCGTGTTAAGTGCTGCTTGCTTCGTGTTTGATGGAAGATGTGCGTTGACGGTTCGGAGAGGGAGGAGGAAACCAATCTTTAGTCCAGGCCAAAAATATTTCATAGCTAGCTGTATTTAAAAGGTGATTAAGGGGGGGGGGTTACACTCAAAACAGTCACTTCAACTTCGGCATCACTATTGGCATATTTTCATAAGGTTTTACAACATCTGCAAAGGATTTCTTCTGTACAGTAAAGGTCTTTTTTTCTCTCCATAAAGACTTGATATTTTAGCATCTTATAGTATATTTGTGCCTACAGGGAGTCCAAAACAAAAAGAAAAAAACAAATATTGAAATGTTTTTTCAGTCTCTTGCACTCGCTTGTTTTTTTTTTTTTTTTGAGTGTTTGGGGTTTAACTGTTATAAAGAACGACGGGGCACATGCCCGGGCAGCGGTAAGTGTCTGTGAGCGCCGGGCCGGCTGCGGGGCCCGGTAAGTGTCGTCAGTGAGGGTCCACAAAGTGTTTGGCCCCCCCAGGAACAAGTGGGAACATAGTGGGTCGAGCTGGTCTCTTCTGGACCGACCTCATGTCTTAAGAGCAGCTGTTTGTTCAGTAAAAACTATAAATTAAATCAAACATACATGCCCAAAAATCTTTAAATACTGTTCAAAGAGAGGGGAGGGGAGCCAAACTAAAAGGATAAAATGTTAAATTAGAAACAGGGGGGGGACAGATGCACAACTCCAAACCAGCCTGAGGAGTTGTGAAGCTCCGTGCTGCTTCCAGCTGAACTGTTTGTGTCTGTAGAGTTGGCGGGTGATATGGGGCGGGGGGAGGAATGACAGAGGGAGGAGGCGCCTGGGGGAGGGGTGGCTGTTACTTCTGGCGAGCCGCGGGGGCCTCAGACATGGATGAAGAGCAAGGTGGAGAGTGGGCGTTCAGGGGTCCGGTGGAGGGGGTGAGAGGGGGAGACGGGCTGCCTCCCATCATGCCAGACTGGGCCATCTGCTGCTTGAGCTGAGCGATGGTGTGCTCCAGCTTCTCCCGCGCCTCCCGCTCCCTGTGCAGCTCCTCCTGCAGCTCCTGCCGGTCGGCCTCCGCCTGCTCCAGCCTCTGACGCAGCTCCGACAACTTGGAGGAGACACACAAAAAAAATGCGTGAGGTTAAGGTGTGACTACAACACGTTGAAAGAAGAAACATTTAACTGCAGCGTGTGGAAAGCTGTGGTCTGATTCTAAATGTGTACGTTTATACGCTCAGTGGAATTATGTTCCAGCTTTGGTTCTGGGAACGTGAAGTTATGAAATTCAGGTCTTCCATTGCTCCAAGAAATACACACACACAAATAACAAACAGAAAGTGGGAGCAGACAGGAGGTGATCCTGCAGCTCTGAGCTCCAGCCAGCAGAACGTCGTCTCTGTCAAGGTGGAAACCAAAACAACGGCTCTGAATGGCTGTTTTTACATTCTTCCACTGACTCAGACAGGACAGAATTAATCATATGTGGCATACCCAAAGGACAGAGAGTGAAATATATATTTAAATCACACTATATACCAAAATATACATACAGAAAAATAAAAAATGACTAAATTATAAGATACTGAGAGCTGTTATCATACACTGTTTACTTCTGTCTCTGTGATTCGTTTATCTTACAGCGGTGGAAGCATGTGTTTCAGCTCATACCTGCGCCGTGTAGTGGGCCTCTTGCTGGCGTTGGGCCCCCGGCTCGCAGGCGCAGGCCTGCTGTCGGAGCTGCTCCAGACGGCTCTCCAGCTCCAGCTGCTCCTGGCGGGCCTGGCTGAGCTGCCGAGCCTGCTCGCTGTGCACCGCCTCCAGCTCGCTGCGCAGCTCCCGCTGCTCGGCGCTCAGCTCCCGGAGCCTCGCCGCTTCTCCCCCTCGCAACGCCTCCAGCTCCTGAAGACACAGAGTCAGAGAAAACAGTGGTAGTAATGTGACACTGCACTGACCCCTGTAGGAAAAACACTTGAAATCGCAGCCCCCTCCTCAGGGAGATGCCACAGGAGGGTCAACACTGCCCAAAAATCTGACAGGATTCAGAGCTGTGTTTGTAACCTCTGACACATATTAACACTTATTCAGTGGGAGTACAGAGTGGTAAAGGGCAAAAAGACAAAAAACGGAAAGAAACTTTGTGCAAATGCATTCAAATGAGCACAAATGCAGCAGCTGATGGACAATTTGTGACTAATATTTTCCTGATGAAGGATATCTCATCTTAGATCACAAACTCTCTCCAAACAAAGACATAAATCAGCAGAAGAAGAGATCATCACAGTGATATAGATCAACTCTATTTCCATAAGTGCAAAGTGAAATTCAATATGTGGTTTTAATAATGTCTTACACAACCCCGGTTCCAAAAAGGCTGAGAGGTTGTGTAAAAAGTAAAAAGAAAGTAATGATTTGCAAATCTCATAAATACAATTTATTTATATAAAAAAACATTTGTTTATTAATTTATTAAAATGGACTGCGGCCAAGTGGAAAACTGTTTTGTGATCAGAAAATTTCAAATTTGAAAATCTTTTTTGGAAACTCCTTACTCCTTACTTTTTTTAAAATTAAAACACTAATTTAGAAGATATTTTCTGCTAACTTGTAATAAAACTGGCAGGCCCATCTGACACCCGGAGGACGAGCAGGAGGGGGTCAGTGGAAGGCGAGCATCACCTCCACGTGCACATCAAGGACACTTGTAATGGCTGGAACAGTTCTGGTCTGGTTAATCTCGGAATCATTTATCTTTTCCGCCCACCGACTCACCATTTCCAGCTGCAGCTGCTTGTGCAGGGTGGAGTTGAGCTTCTCCTGCTGCCTGCTGTACATCTGCATGATCTCCACCACAATCCTGTCCTTGTCGTCCTCCAGCCCCCCCGCCGTTGCTGCGGCGCCGCTCGTGTCCTTAGCTGCTGCTTCCGTTTCCGATGACAGCGACAACGCAGACGGAGGAGAAGGAGGAGGAGGAGTGTGGGAGATGATGTGGGTGGCTTTCCTGCAGCCCGGGCTGCTCGTCTCCATGGAAACTGCCTGGGTTTGGCATTCCCGCTCGGTGGCCATCAAGGCAGCGGCGGCACTTTGGGATTTGGCCTCCTCGGCGCCAGCAGTGATGGGAGGTGACGCGTGGAGATCTGAGGAGGGATGAGAGGGGGGGACGAAAATTAGAGGAAGTGGTTGAAAAACAAAAAAAGTGTGAGCCGTGCTGGTGTGCAATCCTGCACACACACTAACACCCTCTCACACAACCTCATGAAAGCTAAAACTTCTTCCTAAACGAAACTGCGCACACACACACACACACGTCCACACAGCATGGCAACAGCAACACACTCGCCCACAAAGTCTCTGTGTTTTTGCCCTCAGACACACAGAAAGGAATAAAGGGCTCGTGTAGGAGCGCTGCGCTGCACTGCACCGACTCCCTGGTTCTTTTAACTCTGGTTTGTTCCCTCGGTGTGGTCTATAAGCTGTGCATCATGGGAAACAATGAGTAGGTTGGTAATCTGTGGCAAAAAGCACGATTTGAACCGATTCAAAGCTTTGAAGATTAGATGCTCCTCTCAAACTAGTGGGAAATCAGTAATTAGAACTAGTCCTGAACAACTAACTTGCAAACAAACAGTATGATGATTTTACACACGCATGTGTGTGTGTGTGTGTGTGTGTTTGTCTGTTACCAAAATATGTCATCACTGGATGAATTTTAATGAAACTTGCAGAAAGTAAATCACTGAATTTATGTCTACAATGGATTAACGTTTAGAGTCAACCCTATTAAAGATGGCTGAGCCTGGTCCCCAACACATATTCTGAGCAGTAACAGACTGCTCAAGATCTTTATTTTAGTAACTATTGGAGTCAACTCTGTCGGCACGTTCGCAAACTAACTCATGAACTCATAGCTAAATGACCCTGCAAAACACAAGAATGGCTATAATTGACTGAATTTTAGAGATATTGTGCTACAATTTGTCTTAGTCTCTTACGTCTAATTTTTACATAATATTATTGCATTTGAATTGTTGCCTTTCTGCTTTTTTTTTGTTATGATTGTTCTTTTCTATCTGGTTTTAAAAGATGCTTATAAATAAAAATCTACTTACTAAAACTCAGGCACGAAAGCCGGCGGGCGATGTGCATTCGTTTAAGGAATGCCAGGCCTTTAATTTTTTAACAGGCTGGCTTCGTGACGGCTTTCAGGCTAACTGTTATAACTTCTGAGTGATTTACAACCTACTTTCTGTGGCGAGTCGGTGCGTTTTTACAGGAAAAATGAGGAGAGAGAAGTAAAGTGCTCTGAAAGAGGCGGGGAAGTGGAAGACAGAACAACAAGAAAGAAAGAAAAAAGGAGAGCTCGCAGCAGGAGGAGAGGAGTGGGTGGAGGAGCTGACAGCAGACTGAGAGGGAGGAAGAAAGAGGGAAAGAGACAAAGATGGATGGAGGGATGGAAGGAAGAGAGGTACGAGAACAGACGGCGAGCCGACTCAGAGAGGATGTAGACGTGGCTGCCAGGAAAACCAAGAGATGGAGGGAACGCAGACAGATTGGTTGGAGAGGAGAAAGAGGAGAGAGAGAAGGGCAGCCTGGCAGTCAGACGTTGCGTTAATAATGACAGACGGAAACGGTTGCTGTGATTCATCCTCTCTGTCTCGATGTAAACGCACAGCAACAGCACAGAGAGGAGGTCACTGCTGCTTGTTCATCAATAGTCAGGAGCCCGCAGAGCTGGAATCTAAAGGTCAACGAACGATTCTGTTCATCATTGCAGGCTGTAGAGCCAAGTGTGTGTGTGTGTGTGTGTGTGTGTGTTTGTAGTAAGCATGTGTCGGCTCGGAGTGAGTTGTGTGAACTTGATCTGCCAGTCATTTCTGCTTATGCTGCATGAGCACAGCTGCTGCAAGTATTTATAGTGGATGTGCATGAGACTGGGTCTAACACACAAAAGTACTAATTAAATATTAAATATTTAATGGGAAAAGTTCACTGTTTGGCCACTCTTTGTGTGCTGAAATCATTTTCAATAAAATTGGTTGGAACATCAAATGATTAATTCATGCGTCCTAATGTTTATTTTATTTCAGACATCATTAAGAAATTCTTCTTTCAGGTTAACAGGAGTTCATTATAAGGCGAGTGATCATGTAATTACCTCGGTTTGTGTGTTTTTGTCTGTTAGCAAAATATCTCATGAACCACCGGACGGATTTTGATGCAACTCTCAGAGTAATCACTGGATGAACATCTACAAGTCGAGCGACCTCAGCCAACACTAAAGTCGCTCTAACTCCGTCAGTTTGACGGATATTGAGCTAAAGTCTGGTGTGGTAGTAGCTGAGAGTCATTCATAACACACAATCTGAGCTCCAACAAGATTTCTGTTCAAAACCTCTGACTGGACGTTGGTGGGTGACAAACTAGCTTCCTTCAAAGAACGCTAGTTTCATTTTATTTAATATTTATATTTGTGTCACTCAGACAACATTTAACTTTTACCCATCTTCATTTAGTGTCTCTTCATTCTATAAAACATTTATTAAATAATTTATAACACTGTAAAACATAGCTGCACACAGATGTTAATGTACTGTAAAGTATGTTATAACACTTTTTTTAAATCTGCGTTTTATGATTTTGTGTTTCTTTCTGCTACAATCATATTGTGAAGCATTTTAAAACATTCATTATTTACAAATTTTATTTACATTTTAAGTGACATTAGAAGACATTTAAAGACATTAATAGTAATTTCAGTTCTGACTCATTCCGTTTTTGTGCGGGGCCTGATTTTTACCCTAAATGTTGTGACGATTTCAGTTCATCCAAACAAGTTTGATATTATAGTGACATTAAATCTTATATTTCACTTCTTGTCCAAACGGACCCGTTTTAGTACGACACTATTACCTGAGTTGTTGATCAACAATCGGAGTCTGACACAGTTAAAGTGTGTTTTAAGGATTCAAATTATAACCCATATAATTATTGTTTGTTATGCGTGCATCGTTACTGACCCATGGGCGGCTCATCGTGGCCCATCGCTCTGCGGCCGTAGTGATGTTTGAGCAGCGCGCCAAGCATGTCGGGGCTCATCTCCACCTCCCTCCTCAGCGACACATTGGGAGCCACCATCTTATCGTACGTGTACAGGTAGTAACTGGCAAACAGAAGAACAGAAAGAAAGAGACATTTAAACGCTGTGTGAGTTTCTTTCAGTCAGATGAAAGTGGGGTAATGCTAAATGACGTTAATAGCGAATCTTTTCTTTTTGCTCTAGGTGTATTAATTACACGATTGTCAGTGTTTTATGTCGTCACTCGTGATTTGGCATCTCTTCTATCTCAAAGTAACGGGACCATCTGATGGCAGGAAACAAAGTGTGGAATGTGGATATTTCTTATCACACGTTTACAGGATCTCAGCCCAAACAGACCCTCAGCTTATCACGAATGTCCAGGTAGTCGGTGCGACTGGGAGAGAGATGCTGCCTGGAGATGCTCTGAAGCCAACATGTTCTGTTTATTCCCGGCCTCACGGCGGGAAAGGGAGGAGAGGAGTGCTTTGAGCCCCTCCCCCCACCAGCAGGCCCCTCCAGACAGCGCTGAGGCTGAAGCAGTGAACTAGGTTAAGCCTGACAGCTCAGTGGGACTCTGCGTGAAAAGCTCCAGCCCTACCAACCGAGTCTTCTTCTGCCGCGGATGGAAATGAAGCTCTGCCGGTTTGGCTGAGTGAGAATCTACGATTCCTTAACACGAATCAAGTCAGAAGGGACTGAATAATGTAAGGCCAGCCTGTATTAGACATGCGTGCAACTAATGGAGGTTTTGCAGCAACTAAAAGAAAACTAAGTGCTGAGGATGCCTGACAGCAGCATTCAGTGACGACCGGTCTGCGCAGGCTTGTCTGGTTTAAATGTGTCGCAGTCGTCTGATGCTGCCAGGTGAGTGGGGCGTTAATCCCCCCAATTTGTCTGGCCTGCATGTCAACGGGCAGTCACATGTAGCAACGGCTCCATAAACCGTTTAATTCCAGGCTTTAATCTGGGCCAGATTACTGTGTTTGCTAAAAGAGAGCCGTGTCCAAACAACTGCTGTGCAACCTGAGGAGGGAAACGGAGAGCCAGAAGTAAAAACAAGAGAAGAAGACGAAGGAGGGGATGGAGAAGATGAGGGAGGGCATTATCATGAAATAAGGAAAGAAAATGAAACTCAAGTCAAATGGAAACTTATTTTTTTATACTATTTCACTAAAACAGAAGGACAGAAAAAACCACGGTATAAATATTCAGCAGCAAGCCAACTAATAAAAGTTTCAGGTATTGATAGAAAGTTTACGGCAGCAGCTTTTAAAGTTCTCTCGGGCAACCACATTAAAGTCGAGCACCTTTAAACACACATCTTAAATGCCAATAGTGTTCTGTCAAAGCAACTTCAATATAAAACACCTACTAAAGCAGGAAAGCGCACAACAAAGTGGTCAATTTATCAATTATTGGGCTTTAAATTAAAAGAATCTAGAGAGACGATAATCCTTTCAGTGATACCAAATATTGCCTGATTTAATATTTTCAAATGAGAACTTCTTGAAAAAGATGTGACTCAAAAAAGAAATCTAACAACACTCTTGTGGGCTTTAAGATTGGAGACGCCCTGCTAGCAAACACGCTCTTTTGTTCCGTCTTAATCTTCTACCATTTTTAAAAATCATCAAATCTTTTTAAAATGCAGCGCTTGTGTTGTGTGTGGGCTGATTGTTTGGACAAAATGAGACAAGTTAAACTCGCTATCCAAGTCCTAAAAACGGGAACTGTGAGCTGCTCTGATTGGGCCTCGGAGGAGGTGAACCGACACAGGTAAAGTGTAGTACCTGGGATGGACCATGGTGGGGTGTCCTGGCTCCTCCTTGATGTCTGTAAAAAGACGGTTGAACACCAGAGCGGGTGGAGATGGTTTCCCCTGTGAAAAAACAACAATCACGAGCATGAATACGACAACGCCGACGCAACGAGAAGAAAAATCTGAGACCTTCTGTGCTCGTTTATCGATCTATGAAGAAACTGTGCAGCTCAGATGAACTGCACGCTCAAATATGAAAGGAGACAACAAGAGATGGGAAGATGTGTGGTTGGCTCTTGGAGCCATAATCTAATAAAGCTAATATATGCACGCATAGATGAGAGATGTGAGTGAGGGATTACCCATCAGGCATCAGCTGAGGCTCTGAGCACAAGTCAGAAGAGAGGATAATCGTGATAAAGAGCTTCTTCCCTGCATGTTAAATTGGTGTGTGTGTGTGTGTGTGTGTGTGCTGCAGTGAGGGGTGGGGGTGAAGAGCAGAGCCGCTCAGCAGCTGCATAAATTTCTCCCCTGACAGGGCCGAGGGGTGAAGCGTGCCGTTATGAATGGGTGAACAGCGAGGGTGAGGGCGGTGACCCTGAGAGCTGACCTGTGTGTAGAGGAGGCTGATGAAGAGGCGAACGGTTGCTTACAGAGAAGGGAAACAACAACTGACCTTTCTCACAGGTCCGGCATCAGCTAACTTGTCACTAGCGGAGCAGAGATCTACTGAAGGCTTCCTCAGCTGGCTCTCATCTTCCTCCGCTGACTTCTGAAACACATGAGGAAAAAAGGCCGGGGTTGAATTAGCACTCAAACACACTTAGACTACAGACAGACACAGCTTTATAGATAATACAGCAAATATTAGATTCATGATGATGCTTTTGAACATGTATAAATGACAGAGTTTGTCGGAGAGCGTGGGAGCAAGAGGAAGAGAAAGGAGAGGAGAAGAATTAGAAGTGGCACCCAGGCTCAGAGGGAAATGAAAAGGACTAATGGCATTTAAAAGATGTAGACAAATGACAACCAAGCACAAAAAATGGTAACAAATGGCATTAAAAGCGAGCATTAGATAGTGAAGAAGGGTGACATTAGGGGGGCATTAAAAAATGAAATGAATAAACTGAGGGTAGCAACAGAACGAGTCTGCAGAAGGTTTATGAATAAAACAAAAGAAGAGCTTGATTCACTGACATTCATACAACGCAGGCAGACTCAAACTCCCACAAAACAAAAAGAACATAAGAGTCTGAAAGTTTTTGGAGTCGTTATGTCAGCTTCGAACCCTCTCGGGCTGTCTGTTTTGGCGCCTGCATGTTTCTGACTCTTCGTGTGTTTTTGAGCGATTTCGGGGCGCGCTCGGTGAGAGGCCGCGAACTGACGCGGATCTGCGGGCAGACGGGGCTCTCAATACACTCGCTTTGAAACGAGCTGACAGGTAACACAGAATACCAGAGGAACGAGAATTTCCAGCATCGCAACAAGGAGCTGCTCGGTAGCCCTCAGCCACAGATGCAGAGCAGGAGGAGGAGGTGGAGGAGGATGAAAGGAGGAGCCGCGGAGGAAGAGGAGACAGAATCCGATGAAAGTGCAACAGCAACTAGCAGAAAGGCTCGAGTCAGAGGAGGCAAATTGTAGAAGGCATCAATAATTGACTGACTAGCGTCTTAAAGGCATCTATAAACATTTATCCACAAACACACAGCAGACAGCAGCAAATGGTAAAAAGGCAGCTTTTCATCACTGAGCTCTGTACGGGCTCAAGGATGCTGTCATTACTGCCTAAGAACAATACACACAATCAGAGTCACAACCAAGGATATTAGCCACATCTAAAACTACATTTATTCACCTTTTTATCATCCAGAAATATATTTATTCAGTAATCTTACATAAAAAAAACCCTCTGTCTTTTACTGTCCTCTATGCATCCCGTGCCTCAAAGTCATCCATCAAATAGAAAATGTCCTCCAGTGCCAGCCTCTTCTACATGAAGCTGCTCGTTACGGTTTTATATTATTTTGAATTTATTCTTCACGTTTCATTCCTGATCGTGAACATTATTTCAAAAAGCAACAACTGGACTACAACTACGTTGCAGTGCTGATTTGTGTGCGAGCTCTTGTGTGAAGCGTGTAGGGGGATCGTCCCTGATTTACAAAAGGCACGGGTGAATGAGCATGCAAATGTAGGATGGGGCTAGATGTGTAGCCAGGTGCGTCGTCTGCGTGTGCATAAAAAAAAGAAGGGGGGCTCGTCCATTTACAAGTGTTTGTGGTTGGTGGTTTTTCCTTTTTTTCCCCTCCTCAGGCAGCACTGCAGCACTGAGAGGAGGGAGGGAGGGAGGGAGGGATGATGGGATGGGGGTAGGAGAAGGAAGGAAGGAGAGTTTACAGAAATAAAAACACAAGAGGTTCCTCAACAGCTTCCTCTAGTATAAAGGCTGTGTGTTCAAGATCCCCCTCGTCTATGAGTGTGTGTGTGTGTGTGTGTGTGTGTGTGTGTTCGTCTCCCTTTCACACACACATACAGAGACAAACAGGTCACCCAAAGGTCTTTCGTCTGCTTGACCTCCCCATGACGGCAAATGCTCTGTTGCTGAGACAACAACCGCTCATTAAACGGTGTCTTGATGTGTGTGGGTGTGTGTGTGTGTGAGGACGTTTTGTCTCATTCTCAGTTTTGAGTCTTGGTTTTATGGTTCAGACAGAAGTGTAAACATGTGAGAAAGAACTGAAAACACAGCCAGCACAGAGGTGTGTGTGTGTGTGTGTCCATGTATATGAGCTCGTCTCGTGCAGTAATTCCTGCTCACCTGACAGTTTTACGCCCACACACACACACACACATACTCATTATCACTACTGCTCTCTGCTCCTTAATGAATGTGTGCAAACGTTTGCACATTTCAACACAACTGTTTTCTTCTCCTATCTTTCTTCTTCCACCCCCACTTTGCTTTATTAACACACACACACACACACAAACCAGGCTGCTATTCGGCCTTAATCTGCACTAATGAAGCACCTCTCTTATCTGGGTTGCGTCTGTGACACACATGCACACGTGTAGCGCACACAAACAGCCCTTAACCCCAGCATGTCTGCGGCCCTTTGTCGGGCCGAGGCTCGCCTTATGACAATGTGGATTAGCATTCCACGCAGTCGCTCATCTGAACTCTGCCCCGTCGTTCCTAATCACCAGCAGTCTGCCCGCTGCTGCAGCTACGCTCGTCCAGCGCCGCTCCAGACACACGCAGCCATGTGAACTCCCACAATGACCCACTTCCAGAGCCTCCTCCGTTTAGTCCCCCCTGACCGTTAGTGTGCATGACATTTCTGCAGCAGATGCACTAATGTAGCAAAAAGTGCTTTTTGAGTGCTGTTAAAACCAACAATAACAAGTGCCGGTGTACCACACGCATCCATAGCTCTGCATTACCATAAACACCCTGACAAAACAGACGGAGTAAAAGCATTTCAGCTTTGCATGTCTGCTGTGGGTGACATCTGTGCTTCCTACAGCAAGAAACATTTAACCTGCACCAGAAACACTCCAGCACCTGCAGCTGTCTTCTTTCATTTTAAATAGAAATTTACAGCATATTGGGTGTTTTAAATAGAAGCTCACATAGACGTGTATGCTAAAATCTGTAAAAAAAAAGCCATTTAAGCCATTATACGTTGAATTTTTTTACGTTTTAGTCAATTTAAGGGTAGAAATTAAATTCTGCTGAGAGCCCTGAATTCAATAATTAGTTTTTCTGCTTGTGTACCGGCTTATCGTTCACATTCAGCCGATTTTCGCTCGAGGTGGGAGCTGTAGGCTTCACAAAAAGTGTCCACCCGATGCATTTTGTTGCAAAACGCTGCAGAGGACTTCAGTGTTAGCGACAGATAACGAGGAAAAGACAGTTTCTGCCCTATCGTTAAGTCTATTCTCGGGGCGAACCAAAGGCAAAGGTGCCATCGACAGGCTGACACGCAGAGAGCGAGCAAGTCCGAGGTCAAGCTCTCCTCCTCCCGGTCACGTGGAGCCTCCAGATGAGCAGAACAACACACACACACACAGTTACTCTTGGCTATAAATACACACGCAGTCTCCTTACATGCATAATAAAACATATAAAGCTTGCAGTGCACACACACACACACACAATTCAAGTGAAGTAAATCATTTAAAATAAAATTGACAAAGGATTAAAATTTAATTTGATGATATTTGTATCTAATTAGGACATGGTTAAAAATGACTAGTTAGCAAAACTTTATTTTACTGTTGCGTGGTACTACCATTACTGTTTACCATTACCGCTGACATCAGAGTGAAACTGTAAAAAACCCTGATATGAACAGACACGCTCACACACACATATATTTTAAATCAAATGGCACAAGAAAGAGTGCACGAGCTTTGATTTGACCTTTTATCCCAAACCAGCGAGCCTGTTTGTTTGTGTGCGATGTTAAAACCCCTTCT
Organism: Kryptolebias marmoratus; assembly: GCF_001649575.2. Lineage (NCBI taxonomy): Eukaryota > Metazoa > Chordata > Actinopteri > Cyprinodontiformes > Rivulidae > Kryptolebias > Kryptolebias marmoratus. The sequence goes on along the minus strand of NC_051449.1, from coordinate 6,674,513 downwards.
GGACTCTAAAACACAAACAATTACCTCTACATCTGTTCAAACCCTGACATCAGCGGCTGGGTATGAAAACTGAAACAAACCCCTGGAAGGAACCGCAACCACAAAGCGTAACTCTGACCTTTTTGACCCTCCTTCACTTCCCTCCGTCTGGGCCATTTAAGCACCTGATATTCAGGCCTGTCAGGCAGAGAGGAGTCAAAGTGGTCAGAGCAACGCAGCTCCTCTTTACTCTCCCAGGAGGAAGTAAACAGCTTTTATTTAGGTGCAATCTGCCTCAGACAGTTGGAGGGAAATAGAGGAAGACACGTACTGAGACGTTCACTGAGACAGCCGGTCCCACCCTGTCTGTCTGTTTCTAAACCACATCCTGTTCTGCTGCAGTCATCGACTGTGTCAAAGATCAAACTGGAGATACGCGCATACTTGCAGTCTGATTCAGGCGTAAATAAAAATACTGGAGATGCCAGAGTGTGTGATGCAAAGCCTTTTTGTTTTTACCCTTAAAACGACCCACAAAATCCAACTGACTCTTTAATTGTAGCCTTTTGGGTGTGGTTTTACTGGGACTCTGTGGTCTGAAGGTCCCACCTGGCACACCACTATCGAGACACTGGAGGCCTTTATATGAAGGTCTTAATCCAATAAGCCATTTATCCATGAACTGGGAGCCACACTTTGTTTCAACAGCCAAATCGATAAAAAGCCACAAGGGAGGCAGGCAGCAAAGTGGGGCAATTAAAGGAATATACTTTCTTTTTTTTTTGTTTCTGTACAAACTCTGATTAACACTGTGTAATAAGAAAAGCGGACTTTGTTTCTTTAGTGTTCAGTTCTTGACTAATTCTTGAAAAAAATAAATTATGGTCTTGCCCAACGTACGGCCTGAGAACAAGATGACTTATTTTTCCCTTTCGGTTCAGCTTTGGAAGGAAGAGATAAGAGAAAACAACACGGAAACCTCAGGATTAAGACAAGTCTGACAGGTGGACGGTTAGACAAAACAGGTGACAGACGGAAACTGGAAATTTTTTTTTTTTTTTTAAAGTGTAGACAGAGAGCCAAGACAAATGAGACAACGAGTGCCCGTCTGCGTCTGTTTGTCTCTTTCCTCACACACACACACACACACAGAGTTGTTCCACCTTTTTTTCCACACACAAAGTGAAAGATAAGAGCCAGACAAACACACTGATAACCATCAGCTGGCTTACTCATGGCCCAGTCATGCACACACACTCACACAGAGGCAGATGAGGACAGGTAACGCTCCCAGCTCGCTTTGGCTTCAGGCACTGAGTACACTTTTTGCAACACCCAGTCCCAGAGTCTAGACGGTCAAACATCAGCACCCGGCTTCCCCTCCTCTCTGCCAAACTGTTTGTCTCCCTCCTGCACGGCTAGAGTTCTCAGTCAGCCATTTTACAATCAACACAACATGGACCTGAAAGCTAAAACCAATGAAACACAGTTCGATGGGAGTCAATGGCAGTAAATGAAGCCGGTTATAAAAGCAGCAGTGAGAAATCTACCCATAACAGAGGCTCGATCTCTCTGCAGCTTCATGGCAGACAGGGGATTTCATTTAGAAACCAACCAATGGTATTTCTGGAGGATCCTTCAAATAAAAAGACATCTTTTTAATAATCTCTCGATCAATTTTTTTCCTGTTCATCTTCCACTTTCGTTTCTCATGTTTCACAGCTGAATCCCAGGCGGCGGCGGCGGCAGGCAGTCTATGTCTGCAGCGGTACATGGGAAGGCTTGTAATGATGTTACCTCATGAATGGACAAATTGTCTCACTGGAATTAGGTTGGCCATTCAGGCTAAAGTAACCGCCGCCACCCCCCCCCAAAATCAAAATACAAAGCCGATGACACAGAAAATATTAAGAATATGCCAAAAACATCCTGAATAACTGCCCAAATATCAATATAAAACAATGAAAAAGCAAATACGAGCAGGGAAAAGAAACAAACAAAACTAATTATTATTTAGTTGTACATCTAAAATAAGAAAGTTCAACAGATCACTTCAAAAAGTGGCAAACTCTTGCATAAATGAGACATTTCCTTTATGACAAATTGACCACAGCAACAGATTTAGGTGTTGCTGTCCCCACTGTAATGATGCAACATTGCTTGGTGCATGTACATCCCCTAAAGACACTGCATCATAAACAAGAAGTACAAATGAATTAAGTCACACTTCAAATCATCAGTCTGAAGCACTATGAGTAATAGTTATAAACAGACAGTGAATATTGCTAAAGAACAGAGAGGAAACATGACTGAACCTTGTGGAAATCAAACAAATTATGCAAAGCAACCAAATATCTGTGATATTGAAATGTACTTTAGTTGCTCTTTTTGCTGTGGCACCTCGTAAATAAACTCTTCCCAGAATCATATCTTGTGCGCTTCGAAGTGTGAGAGCCGCCTTCCTTTCCTCTACGTGCCCCAAGATAATTAATTACCGACTCTGTTAGGGATCACCTGTGTAAGAGAACTGGGCCAGGAGACCAAGTCAGACACATGCACACACAGATCCGTGCATACGGGTAAACAGACATCCCATCAAGTAATGGTTCCATCAAACAGCAACGTGGGAGGATGACGCAGTTTACTGCAAGCAAACAAATGCAGACACGAGTAGACACACTTCATGCTCCCATGAGGACACATTGACTGAAAAGGAGGCCAGTGGGCCCTTGTCTTGTCTGCGGATGACTGTACTCATCATGTGAGCTCTATCTGGGCCAGAGTACGCACGCTTGTGCGTGTGAGAGATGTACAAGCTTTAAAAAAAAAGCAAAAAAAGAGAAATTCTGCACAAATGCTCGCCACCATGGGATGCTCTTTGGAGTTTAGGTTCAAATTCACTGCGAGGGAGAGACTCAAATCAGCTGCCTGGTTTTCATCATGCTGGAAACTTGGCTTACGCTTCGGATGGATGAAACAACACGGAGTGCTTGGAGACAAGAAGCGAGTGAGAGAGCTGCGGAGAGGACGAGCGTTGCTAAGCAGACTGAAAGCTGAGAGAGGCTGTCAGCAAGCCAGCAACGCACTGCTATCACTACACAGAGAAAAAACACAAAATGGAGACAGCCGCTTTATTTGCAAAAAGAATTTACACAGCATGCACTAAAATACATCAAAATGTTCTTGATGGCTACACTTTAAAAAGCTACTCAGATGCTAAGTGTGCTTTAAAATACCCAGCAACAATGAATCAAATCACCATAAAAATCTTAATTTATGAAATGGTTTAAATAGGGCAAGAGACGGGCATTTACTATGGGTTAGTAGTTTGTTCGCTTCTTTCTCAGCACTGGTTGATGTTCTGCTGTAAAGTGAAATACTGCATTAATGTCAGGTCTTGGTTGGCTGTCACTGTGTTGAGGACAGAGGGGAGCAGAGGAGTGGGGGGGGGAGATTGGAGGGGTGGGGAAAAAAAATTTTAGAGGGTAAGAAGATTGACCCAGGATGGAGTCACGGTGCTACAAAGAGAAAGATCCACCTGGCCAAAAAACACCCCGCGGGGTAAAATCTATTACAGGCACGAGGAAGGAGAGGCTGTTAAATCCAAACAGGTCCTGGGTACTCTGAGTGTTCTGCAGGGAGTTCAGCTCTCATTCATATTGCATGCAGAAGCTTGTTTGAAGTCTTCACTGCTCCTCTCTGCATGGGCAGCTTGGCTTTGGCGTCTGGGCCTCTTGGGCTCAACTGTCTCTCCCGCAAAAATACACACACACTGCTCCAGTAGTGTAAATCCATCAGTTACCATGTCACCACCATTGTTTTCCAAGAAAGTTTAGGATAAACACTCCTCCTACTTTTGCTACATACGTTCTTCGTGTTTCTGAGTGTGAATTATTAAAACTAACCACAAGGACACCCACAATCTCCCTCCAGATTCACAGGCGCATGTCAACAGCCTGACACCAGACCAAGAGAAGCAGGTTTGGGTTTGGAAAATCTCATTATGGGTTGAGTCAGAGCTCTAAGTGAACACACCTGGGTGAAGATCAAATGGACTGAGCGAGAGACCGGCACAGTAATAAATCTTTGTCCCGGCTCCACGGTGACGCTGATGAGCGGAGAGCAGACCGCAGCACGGATGGAGCACCGTGACTCATGCTGCAGGACAGGACTGGGGTGGCGAGGGGAGGATGTAGCCGCTGCTGGTTGTATTTTATGTTCTTTTGTGTCTGACTGCATGACCCTTTGATTACCTTTAAGAACAGTCTGCAGTGTCCTGTGTGACTGTGATATCTTTTTTTAATAAGACGTGTCGTCCTATGCTCACATTCAAAGCCACATCTGAGGACAACAAATCTCAACAGTGGGTTTCCTTTCTGAATACAGGTGTAAAGCTTTACTGAGGCAGACAAAAAAAATGTTATACCGAAAGCTACATTTCTTTCTTCAACATGACTCACTCTTATAAAGAACTGCTACGCATATGGCCTCATGTGGAATGAGGATGTGTCTCAGCCAGTTCATTTTGATAGTGATGACAAATTGGGTGTCTGGCGTTACAAAGTGCACATGTCATAGGAATTGGTTAAACTGTAGCCAGACTGTAAAACCACAAGGCAGTGCTGCACTCTCTGAAGGATACAGTCAAGGGTAATAAGACTTTGTGAGGGCCAAGTCTCCCCAGCAGCAAGGCTGTTTTTAAATACGATCTGCAGCGAAGCCTAGAAACAGAGCTGCAAATGCAAAAGATCAAGTGCTGCATGTTGGATAAGAGACACTTCGCTGCTTGGTGACACTTATGAAGACATCTATTAACTTAAACGTATCGATGCTAAAGTGCACTCACCAGTTTTAAACACATGCACCCATTAATCAGGCTTTCATAGCTGAAGCGTACTCATCTAATTGCAACTGGAGGTCAATAGCTTTGAAGATTGTCTTGCTTTTTTAGTTTGTACTGTGAGAACCTGGAGGGGCTGTTGAAGATCCAGAGGGAAATCCAGATCTACAGCAGAAGTCCTTTATTTACAGGGTCTAGATGAGCTGGTATGAATGCCCAAGAGACGAGAGGCAAAGAAAACTACGTTCGCATGTGTGTGTCTGCCTTAAGAAATTTCAGTGAGGCGGATGATTCCCCTGAGCGACGTTACTGCAGGAGGGAATAACGGGGGAGATAAACACATCAGCATTTAGCAACGCAGAGACGAGAAGTAACACAAGGCGAGGCGAACAGCAAAATGCCACTTGTTTCAGCCTCATTTCTGCAGCCTGCTTCCAAGTTGCTAACTTTACAGTCTTGCCTTGAGCAACATCACTCAGACCCCTTTTGAGATTTACGAGATATAGAGGCTGTCAGCAGTGGAAGGTGGAAGAAACAGTCGGAGGGGGTTTGAAGTTAGTGGAGCAAAGGTGAGCCTGGGAAAGAAAAGACTTAAAGGGGCAAGTAATCCAAGCTTAGCAGGTCTGCATCTTGGGGAGTTTTGCTGTGCTTTCTGTTTTCTTTTGGTGTCTAGACTCGAGGTCAAAACTAGCAAAAGGACAGGGTAGCACCTAACTTGGTGGGCTTTTAGGCATGCGTGGCCAGCTTGACAGGATAATGCAGACAACTAATCTCAGACAACTCAAAGAGAATTACTTCCACATGGAAATCACAAGGCGTTACCACGCAAGCAAATAAATTACCAGCAAAGTGGAGAGGTGGGGATTCATTTAATAGTGGAGACCTCTGTTTCCCCCTGATTCCTTCGTGTTTGGAACATGCATAATTTATCAATGTAGTGGCTGGACTTAATGTGTTGTGGATGTGCCGTGTGGCGGCCCAGCAGGACTTATGACACACTTTTGATATCCTGTTTATCTCCTCGTCTGGGAGACGGGGGGATGTGGGAGAAACGGATGAGTGAGGGAGTTTAAGTGCCTCTACGGTGTGCGCGGCTCTCTTATGGACAGCACTGTCTCTGGGTTTCTCCATTTATATCTTCATTAATCACAGTTCCCAGAGGGAAGGCGGCACACAGAGCCTTTCAAATGCAAACACGCTCGTTCTGCTTGCACACAACAGTACATGCTGGCAGTCTCCCACAGGTCCTTTACAGTACACCTCCCTACTCGCCCTGGCCCAACACACAAACACACAGGCAGCTCTTCCGACTGTCGCTCATGGAGACGAGACAGCGGCGGCTAATCTTCTCATCAACACATCGATTAATTACTACCAAGATTATTCCGGTTTTATGGATGTGTAACAACTCAAGCCGCTCTTCCTTTGTGAAAAAAATCTTGTTTGGACTCGTTTCTCATTACAAACTCCACTCTTTTCACTTGTTATCACCCTCGTTTTCCTCAGAAGCAACAAACTGGTCTGATGTCCCGGGGGGAAGGAGACAGAGCAAAGCGAACATGCAAACAAGCTGTCAGTTTGTAGAGCCCTTTTAGAGCCTGCAGGACAGCTGGGAGGGGCTTAGCTGGTTTGTTTAGTCTATGTGACTGTTGGCAGACATGGCAGAGGCTCGTCTGCACAGACAGGCCCATCTCTGCTGCCTGTCGATGTGAGAAGCTCATTCATAGCAGCACACAATCCTCATCTTCAGGTGCTGAAGGGGGAGAGTTCAACCAGGGAAACAGTCAAAGATAACGAGCTGGAGCAGAGGTGTGAAATGATCACCAGCCAACCAATGGTGCAATTTTATGTGTGTAGATGTAAAACCAAGGATAGGCTGTGAGCTGGTGCACATCCATCCATGTAATGAAATGAACTGTGACTGTATGAAACCCAAAACCTGAGAAGATTCTTATCCATTTAAGACAAAGACTGAGAATAATTATTTTGGTGTTCCTCCAGTGAGCTGGGATGTTGTTTCAGCTCTGTAATACTGACACTGACCTGATGGTGACATACCAGAGGCCCCACGGCTCAGCCCCTCCTACTTCGAGGGGCCCTGTTCAGTGCTTTACAACAGGCAGCAAACACTGGTTGAGCACAGCGAACATGAACACTCTCCCACACCGAACTACATGCAGCCATGACAGACTGGGTTTGTCTGGGCCAGCATTCAAAGGCGCAGCTCTTTATTTAGAACGAGTGGATGACTGCTCTTTGGAAAGTACATGGACATAGAAATATGAATATGGGAGACATGGGCTGGGGTGAGTGTTAGCTGTGGAAATGTAAGCTGGAATAAATGTGATTGGCTGGCCAAGAGGGCTGTTACAGGATAGATTTGTGGTTCAGCTGAGGTCCCGTAGAGGTTAATTTTCAACTCGGGGAGAGGAGAGCTGGGCCCCAAGCCCACAGTAACAACCGCATCAATGTGGACAAGGGCTGTCTCATAAAAGACCACCAAAGTGCAGGGTTGTTTGTGACTAAACAATGTACACAATGACCTGTACTGACATAAGCCACAGCTTTTTTTTATTCTTTCTTTTTATACTATTTAAGACTCATCTTAACCTTTGTCTCATTTACATTCAATGGGAATGGTACAATTTCTCACCATATATTTTCATAACAGCGCCACACTCAGTTTGTACAAGGTTCAAAACTAAAGCGAGTAAAAGCAGAAGCAGAGGTAAGGAACAGAACGCAGATGAAAACATTTATATCTAGCAATGGCTACAACTACTGTAACTAAATCTTCCCATTTCACTTCTCTTGTCCTTCCTCCCCCACCCCCTCTCTTGGTATGTGTCCTCCACTATTCTGCGTCACCCGCATCTTCACCACATCCATCAAGGTTGCAGACCTGATCAATAACCACTGGCCTTTCTTCCCATCTGCCTCACAGATGCACACAAGCGGTCTTATTGCTTATGTAACGATCGACTTATCGGGTCATTTTGCCGCTTACTTTGTTACTGTTCGCGTATTGGGGCCTGGGGGGCATTGACAGATGCAATGTGGGCAAGAGAACGGTCAGATTTTGAAGTAGGGCATGAAGGACTGCATCGTCAAGAGCTATGGAGGTAAGATAAAATGTGTGAGGAGAAGGAGCCTGATCAAAGATGGATGTGAAGATAGAGGTAGATGAAGGGGGGAAGGGGGGAAACAGCAACAGCAGCATGGTGAATGATTAGCATGCCTGCCAAAATCCAATTAGATACAACCCAGAAGAATAACTGACAAGCAGACAGACAGACAGAGCAGACAGGAGCCAGCCAGAGAGTACAGCTGCACCGCTCTGTGGTAATGAAGTCACTGGTTTCCAAATAGCAAATAGAGGAAGCCAGAGAGCTGCAGCTGTCTGCTGTCTGTGCCGCAGCCACTGTGTCAGCCCAGCCAGCGAGACAGACAGAGGAGGGCTGTTCTCGCCGTCTGACTCTTCTGACTCTGAGCCAGCACATCGTTACAAACAAGGCCGAGGCAAATAAGCAACACATGTTATGGGTCGTGTCTGATATGATTCAAATACACACCAAAAGCATCAGCCCCTAACTCTTCATACTTAAAACTAAATTATGGAGGCAAACAGTAACCAATATAAACAGATAAAACCAATCATAACACAAAAAAACCTGACTTTTTTAAAGCTAGTTCATATTTGGAATCCACAAATTATTTTAAAAAGAAGTAAATCACTCAATCACAAGTCCTTTTTTCCCCCATTTAGATGTTTTGTAATCTATTGCTTTGCTGAAACTAACATGCAAGAAGAAGTTTCACAATAAACGCAGATTTAACCATCAAATCTGTTTTTTGGGTTACTTCCTGCCTTCTTCAGAAAGACAAAAAAAAATAAAAATCACCCACTAAAATGTGACGCCACTTGATGTCTCAGTCTGAAGTACAAGCGACTGTCACAACCCGGAGAGGCACAATGAACTCATTGTTTGGAGGGAACTAAAATAATTTAGGTAATAAGGCTTCGTCTTGTTGCTGCTGTCTGTTAGTGGCGTCCGTCTAGAAAACTCTATTTACACAGCAGGGATCTGTAGACAGGGCAGCAGTGCCTCCAGGCACAAGGCGCCATTTATAGAGCACAAGTCCAGGAGTTTTTAAATGCACCTACTCAAGCCAAACACTCCTAACAGGATATGGGAGTGCGAGGCCATTGGAGAAAGTCAGAGGGGGGAAAAAAAAAAAAACTTCCAGAAGGCTGCCCTTGTTTGTGTCTCGTCTCCTCTTGGAGGTCCCAGAGCCCTCTGGTAAAACTGAACTGCTTGTGAATGCGCACATTGACACTGTGTGTAAATGAGGGCTCATGGGAAAAGCGGTCTACGTTTGACCAACACAGAGAGGCGAGCCATCTTTCTTAAAAGCATGCGCGTGACTGTACGAGCTGCCCGGCTGGCCTTCTGCTGACATCCACTGGGATGTGGAAAGTGTGAGTCACACAGCCGGTGCAGTGGAGGCGGTCGGACACCGAGAGTCTGGAGGATGTTCAGGGTGAGAGACATGTCCTCCTCACATCCTGTTCAGTCAAACACATTTTCATTCCGCCAATACACAAACACAGAGTGGTTTTACTTGGAGGGGAACCACTGTGTTGTGACTGAGTGAAGTGGTACACTGTGGGTTCAGCGTGTTCTTTAGTTACTGACCTTTGATACACTCATATTATCTGCTCAGGGAGGGGGCTGGGGGGTGGGGGATGAAGTGTTATGCTCCTTAAACACACAAAATCACCTGCTTCCTGGAGACTTTCGTGCCCTCTCCAGGAATGTGTCCGTTTGTGACTTTATATGTCTCTGTCTAAACAAACTTCATAGAAACTCGATTTCTAATGAAGTGGAATCCTCACAAATGGCAGAAAAGATAAGAAGAAAGAAAAAAAAAAAACACAACGGTGTGAAAATCACCTCAGAGAGAAGACAGCACCTCAAACTGTGGTGAGACACAGGCTCCAGAGAGCCTGGCGAAGTGTGAGACAGAAAGACAAAGATGTGTCATACTAACCTCCAATTATCTGCTCTTTTACACACACACACAGACAGAGCTACAATGTCTGACACATAAAAACACACAGAGACGTTAGGACTCATAATTCACCATGACATTACATATGTTTTGTTCCTTGTGTTGCCTGCATCTGTGTCCGTTGCTGTTTATTCTGCCTGCGTTGTGGTATTATAGTGTCTGCGCCTATGAGAAAGAATGTCTGCGTCTTCCAAGATGAATACCTTAAACCGAGACAGAGGAAGAGGAGAGGGACGTTTGGGAGGAGGCGGGACAGGAATGCGGTTTTGGACACCAGACGAGACAGTATTTCTTCCACATTCGCACACCGAGTTAACCAGAAACGGAAGAGGCGAATTATTTGTCTATTCCGCGTACATAAACATTTGTATTTTTGTGTGTTCTGGACACCTGCAGTTGCTTTAAATACATGCTGTACCCCACAGTCTTACACGTAAACAGCTAGTTTGCTGGAAATAGGGACACATAAACCATGTTTGCAAGGGTTGTGGAGAAATCTATCTGCACCAGTCCGACAAAAACATAACCCTACATTCACCCCAAAAGCAACACAAGTAAGGAGGTCGGAAAACATCATTTAATGTTAGTAAAAACAAAAACTGAATGATGACTCTTGTATGCTCTTTGGCCTTGAGGTTTTGATCATATATTGACATATTTTTGTCCCCTGAATGCAAAAGAAAAAGAAGAAGCAAAAGCATCCTTTTCTGAGGACCGCAGCCTTTCAGGTTTCAGTTGTATTGCAATGAAGCGATTTCAATTTCAGGTTTGCCTGCAGGTGAAGGGAACCTAGAAAATGGCTTGTGCAGCATCTAGACATTTTCCCTTTTCCAATAAACACTTTTCTCCCAGGTTGCTAAGCAACTCTTCACAGAACTCATAAATCAGAGACCAAACAGTCAGAAATGTCTTGTTTCGATGTCACCAAGTTGCAGTTTTCTAAAACTGCAAGGACATATGTGAGATGGCAAATTCCACTTACCAAAGACAAATAAAATGTGATTTTAATTTGTTAGATAAAAGGATTTGGACATAACTGCTGACATGTATGAAGCTCCAATCCTGGAGTTTCAGTCTCTTCCTGAGCCTCCTGCATTGACCTTTTGTTGAGCGCCTTCCCCACTGACCTCCGGGTGACCCGAGAGGACAAATGATGCACTTCCTCTTCAGCTGCGGCCAACTGGCCTAAGTTTGTCTGATCAGACCTGGCGAGTCAGATGTCACCACCTGTCCCAAGGCCTCAGACACCCTCTAGGTCATTGCCAGTTTACATAAACAGCAGATATAAGGTAGCCTGTCTAAAACCTATCAAATACCCAAAACATGAGACTGCACCATTACAGAAAGGTTAAATGTGATTTTTATCTGGTTTGAACTGAATTTTTGATTTGGTTGTTTTTCTTTGGTTTAGGGCCCTGAGATGACTTTTGTTGTGAATTAGTGTTAAATAAATAAAGTGAATTGAAACCATTGGAAATAACAAATGTTTTCACAAGCTTCATAGCACAGGGATGGAGATTTTAGTGCACAAAACGTAACACAAACACAACCCTTTGGCACCAAAAGTTACTCAAAGTGCACTTACTTTGTCTAGCGACGTCTTGAGTTGATAGTGGAACTTCTCTTTGACCTCCTCCAGCAGCTGCTTAAGTCGGGGCTCTTCGGGGGTCCCCTGGTACTTCCTGGCAAGCTGCAGGTAGCACGGCCACTTGGCTGAGTCAAAACCCCAGTGGCAGGTCCTCTTATCAGGTGACTTGTGTGAATGCATGACAAACTTCTGTGGGGAGAAGAGCAACTGGCACTCAACACACTGGATGCAGTGTGCCTCGGGCTGGGTGTAGAACTGGGGCACAAACAGACCCTGGCACTTCCCCAGACACTGGTGCTCCACCTGGAAGCTGGCTTCGCTCTCCTTCAGCAGGCCCTGGACTGACAGCTTTCCGCTGGGATCAGCAGGCAGGGCGGCCCCGGGACGCAGGAGAGCGTTGCACAGCCGCTGTGCGTCTGTCAGCGTAATGAGGCCACAGGAAGGAGCATTGAACGGCAGGATGCCCAGCACCTTGAGGATGTGCAGCTGCTCGGCGTCGCAGCGAGAGCAGTAGACGTAGAGCTCGTCGCACACCGTGTTGATCTGCTGAAGCGAGAAGTCTCGGAGCACAGAGTTGAGCACCTGAGGCAGGCAGAGCCGCTTCTCCCCCCCGACGACGAAGCAGGAGATGGACTCTCCTTCCAGCAGCGAGTGGGTGAGTTCAGTAGAGCTGTCACAGGGAACCAGCAGAGGGCCGCCTCCCAAAACAGGAGGGGAGGGCAGGGGGGGCAGACCAGCAGCATGCTCGTGGCCTGTACGGGCTGAGAAAGCAGCTGGGCCCCCAAGGGAGCTCTGGCTGCTGAGGGTAAACTGGGCCAGTGTGTGTTTGAGGCCAGGACTCAGGTCCAGGGCTTTACCTGAGCCCACGACGTGCAGCTCGGTTCGGCCCTCCATGTCCATCTCGGCGTCGTGGTGCAGATCTTCCGCCTGCTCCCGCTTCACTTTGGGAGTTTTGGGAAGGGAATCCAAGCCGCGCCGCTTCAGGTTGATCTCCGCCATAACTCGTTTCTTAATGGGGGCGTCTTCCATTCGCTCTCTGTAGAGCCGCTTCATGTTGCCCTTGAATGAGGTCAAGTCTTTGAAGGGGGTTTTCAAACTGGTCTGGGTGCTGGCCATGCCGAAGAACGGGGTTACAGTCACTTGTCTGCACTTCTTCTTCTTCTTCTTTTTATCCTGTTTCTGTTTTACTTTGTCTTTTCAACCCCTAAAGTCTTTCTTAAATGACACAAATCTTCTGGTAGTTAGACACACGCATGATGGTTACTGATGTTTTTATCTTCTGATCCACTGCCTGTAAGTGAAAAACGAGACAGAATGATAAATATTCACTCAGTTTTTTAACTGAGTGGAAAAAAAAGAGCATAAAATATCCACAAGGAGTGTAATGCTTATCACCCACTGCCAAAAGGTGAAGGCAGGCAATAATTTTTTGCCCATATCCTAATATCTGTGTCCATGTGCATCTGTTACCAAAATAAAACGACTATAGCTTGGTTAGTTCACAGATACTGAACTAACATTTCATGTGGTAGTAGCTGAGAGTCATTCACAACACATGTAATGCTTCCAAAACAGCTAACATAAGACGAACTTAGTCTAAACTCTTGGCGGGCGACACACATTCCTTTAAGAAATGCTAATCTGCTTGAGGTTTAAGAGGTCACAGGCTCCTGTGGTCCAGACAAACAAATGGCAATTTCCATATTTCACACAAACATAAGGTTTTCTCTAAAACAAGGTTTCCACCAAACCAACGTCTTTGCAAAGCGGGAATTTTAACAAACCAGTTGGCCGAGAGGTTGATGGGTGTAATTCTCCATTACGCTGCCCTTTTTGATCCCTTATATTTCTACAAATATATATCTTACTTGTTCTTTTGTGTTTAGCAGCAAATTCACTTTCACATTTCCACATAAACGTCTTCCCTGAGGTTCTACGCTTGCCCGATTCGGCCATATTTGTTTCCCCACGCAGACCACAGCAGCCATCATGTGACTCGGTTCGTTTTTTGCGCTCTGTTTACATTGAGCGCATGCCCGCATTTCAGAACTGCACATCGATACATCTGGAAAAAAAAACCTGACGTTTTTCAAATTGCGCCACCTGACACAGTTCAGGACAACCTTTCTTTATATGTTCGAGCTCATAGTTTGCAACGAGTACCTTTGAAAACGCAGTGTCTGTGCTGCAGTACCACACCAGACAAGGCAGCTTTAATCCACTTCAACTTGATGTTTTAAATTTTTTTTATTACATGTAAAAGACAACCCCGGCTTGAGGGAGAATGATGCGGATATTTCAGCAGGGCTTTTAAAAAATAAGGTCAGAGTATCCCCCTGCTCTGCCTTTCTTCCTGTGGGTACAACTACAGCAGCTCTGAGTTGGTGTGTGTGGGTGTTCAAATGGCAAAATCCCACCGTGGGTCGACTTAATACGAATAAAACACCAATAAGTGGTCTGTTTTATTAGACATAAACACATGCACTGCTTTACTATTAAACCCAAGCATTCCTCTGAAGAGAACCCCCCCACAACAACTAGTAAACTCGTTTTTGTCACCCCCCACTTCTTCGTCTTCTGGGATCATTTTGCTGCAAGGACACCGCGTATTCCCCTGCTCTCTCCCCCCTCCTCTTCCTCCGGTCTGTAGCTCGCCTCTCCTCTGCTGGCTCGGCTCTGGTATGCAGACAGTGCTGATAATGACATTCACTGTCTACACCAACAGTCTGGGTCTGCCTGCCGTGGTGTGTGTGTGTGTGTGTAGGGTGGGGAGGACGCACCGACCGCGGCCGGTGGGCGTCACGCACACGCCGATCCGTCGAGCGGCACAGCGGGGTTTCCGACCGCGGCGTTGTCCGATGAAACCGTCGCGGTCGGAAACGACAACGTGAATTATTACCCCCTTAAAAAAAAAAAAAAAATCAAACGCACACAACGGGGACGCGTGAGCTGACTTATCTTTGACCCAGAAAGGAAAGTGAACGCAAAAAAATTAATTAAAAATAAAACCCAGTAAAAGGGCTCTCCTTTGAGCTCCCATCACCCGAACGACACCCCCGGTTTAAACGGCTGTGAAGCGGCGTTCACGGACTAAATTCACCCCGGTCCTCCTCCACACTAGAAAAAACTCTTGACTCGGTTCAGTCAGCGGTGTCCTCTGCGACGGACCGAGGGATAAACACCCCCCCCCCCCAAAAAACCCTACTCTTCGGTCCAGGCTAGCCCGGCATAGTGACCGACAGACAGCGCTAATTTTACAGCAGGCTAACCCGTGATAGAGAGCGATACAGCAGGCTAAAGCAGATTAGCTTCGCCCCCCCACCTCCTCCGTCTGAGCAGCGACTGAACGCACAAATTCAGCCGTTAGTCAAAAACTGACAGCCTCTACAGCAAGAACCCCTGACTTAAAAGCTGAATTTAGCAAATAAATAATGATAATACTAATTTATTTTCAAGCAGCGGGTACTTGCCTGGACGACGTGCGGGTCCGTCCTGACTCGCTCGGGGTCTTCTCTGCACTGGAAAAGCCTGGCGGAGCGTCAGTAAGATGCAGCCAGAGGCTCCACTACAGCCCCGTAACGTCACGCTGCACACGGGCTGAGAGGCGGAGACGTCACCCGGCTGACGGAAACTATGCGGGGGTGTCTCTCGTCTGTCGGTCCGCCTCTGTGGGTCCGTCTCGCACAGTCTGGGACATGTTTTTTTTTCTTTTTTTTTTTAAACCCCCGCCAGCTGCAGGTATAAAGCTGGGAGACCAAAACAACAG